>NC_138382.1:57079930-57132791 GCF_054177405.1 Leptonychotes weddellii
AAGAAAAAAAAGGGAGAGAATGTGATCAGGCAGGAGACTAGAACAAAGCCATACACTAGAGATTTAGGGTATATTTTGATCTGTTAGAAGAAACTGTATCTCAAAATTTTAAAGAGAGAACAACTTATATATATATGCCAAAAATGAGGGTAACTACTATGAAGGGATAGAATATGACTCTAAAAATGAAAAATAAAAATATTTTTTTTAAAAAAAGGGATTGATAAGATGTTGGTTGAAAAAGGGGAAAAGAAAAATTAAAAAAAAAAAGACAGTTAAAAAAAATTAACTTTGAAAGACTAAAGAATCATGGGGAAAAAGCCATGAATTCTATGTGCAGTAGTCCCCTAGCACTGGAGTACTGTCTTGGCTGGCTGTTCTTGCTGATCTTCTGGGGGAGGGGCTTGTTGCCGTGGTTCCCAAAAGTCTTTGCCGGAGGCGGAATTGCCCCACCCTTGCCGGTCTGGGCTAAGTCATCTGCTCGGGTTTGCTCTCGGAAGCTTTTGTTCCCTGCAAGCTTTCCGTTAGGCTTTGGAGGACGAGAGTGAAAATGGCGGCCTCCCAATCTCCACCCCGGAGGAGCCGAGAACTTGGGGCCCCGCTCCTCAGTGCGCCCCCAGAGAAAAGCAGTCAGTCACTCCCATCTCCCTGGTCTCCAGCCGCACTCCATGCTCACCTGGCCTGTGACCGAGCATTTCTGTCTCTGACACCCGACCCCGGGTGGAGTCTCCAAACCCAGCAGATCCCTGTGGTATGCTCCCATGCCGCTCCTCCTCGGGGAGGAAGGGGAGTCTCCCTGGATCTGCCGCTTCTTGGGTCCCTGCTGGAGGAGCAGTGGCCTGACTGTGCTGGTGCGGATCATGGTTTATGGCAACCCTGAGCTGAGAGCCTGTGCCTCAGCTCCGTCCCTGCAGCCAGCTTCCCAGCTCCGATCCCTGGGAGCTCTGCCGCACTCAGGCACCCCCGGTCTTTCTGTGACCCCGAGGATCCTGAGACCACACTGTCCCACGAGGGTTCCACCCCCCACTTAGCCACTGGAGCAATGTCCTTCAGTGGAGCCAACTTCTAAAAGTTCCGATTTTGTGCTCCAGGGCTCTACCACTTGCCAGAAGTGGCCACGGAGGCCCCCTCCCCCGCTGTCTATCCTCCCGAATATCGCCTCGGATTCACTTCTCTGCACGTCCTACCTTCCAGAAAGTGGTCGCTTTTCTGTTCAGAGAATTGTTGCTATTCTTTTCTTCGATCTCCTTTTGAGTTTGTAGGTGTTCAGAATGGTTTGATCCCCATCCAGCTGAATTCCTGAGACCAGACGAAATCCAGGTCTCCTACTCCTCTGCCATCTTGCTCCGCACCCCCCGTTAAGGTTTTAAGGAATCTTCTAGAAGATGCACCTGGACTTGATTTCTCTATCCCACAGGAGCCAACAGACCCATAAGAGTGTGTGTGTGTGTGTGTGTGTGTGTGTGTGATTTATGAGTAAGTGCATTAGAATTACACAGTAAGTAAGCAAATTGGATAAAAATGTGTCTCCACAGTTCCTCTGCCTGAAAAGGATAATGTTAAGAAGTAACTGGGTTGGGAGCTTGGGTGGCTCAGTCAGTTAAGTGACTGCCTTCAGCTCAGGTCATGATCTTGGGGTCCTGGGATCCAGTCCAGAGTTGGGTTCTCTGCTCAGTGGGGAGTCTGCTTCTCCCTCTCACACTCCCTTTTTGCTCTCCCTCTCTCCTTCTGTCAAATAAATAAATAAAATCTTAAAAAAAAAGAGGGGTAACTGGGTTGACACAGTCAGCATTAAAAATAGAAGTTGGTGATTTATGGATGCATTTATTCATTCATTCATTTAACGAATATTTATTGGGTACCTATTATATTCCTAACATTTGCTAATACTCCTAGAAAAAAAGTAAACCCAGTTCCTGGCCCCAACAAGCTCACTCAACTCTTCCAATAACTACCTGTAGAACTGAACAACTTGACCTAATCTCTCTTCCCATGCCAATTTCTTCTCCTTTACAACACTCGGTTCTGTGGATTTTGTTAGCCTCCATGAGTTTCGTGTAGGTGAAAGTCTTAAACTGTGTCATTGAGCAGCAGCAATTTCATCAACATTGGTCCAAGCTGAGCCCATCCCTTCCTAGATACCTAGAGGGATCGGGTAACTTGCTCAGGTACGTAACTCATTGTTGGCTGAGCCAGTTCCCAGCACTACCACTGTCTCCACCATTACCCAGAGCCCAGCAGGTCTTCTGGACCCCTTGGCCATACCAGGACACCTTCTTTGGTTTTGGCCCAATCATTTTATAGTCCTCCTTCTGCTACCTCTGAGTTCTGCATTTGTGGAATAGAGGCTCGGGTTATGCCTATAAAATTTATGCTTTCTTGGATTTAAAGATTGTCTCTGCACTCATGGTTTGCTCATAATCTCCTGACTGCCAGAGCTTTCCCTTCACTTCAGGCACTCCAATTGGAATTTGGGGCATTAATTAAATATCATAAAAATAACTTGAGTTTATATGGCTTCTTTCCATCCATGCCTTAGAAAAGGGAATTCTATATTCAATACCTATGAATTCATGGGCTCTGTGAACATGGACGAGAAAAAGTTACATCTTAATTTCCATCCATCTTGAACTGAAATTTAACATTACCTTTAACTATAAATGTAGGGAACAAACCATAGTAGTCTTAGAATTTTGTCACAATTAAAATCACAGATGTCTTCATATCACATAACAGTTGTTACAAGCTTCCCGAAATATCATATGAGCTCACCACTACTTCAAAAGTAAGGTAGTTATTTGGGTCCACTTTTAGATATTTTTATATAGTATGTTAATAAAGAAATACATAAATTACCATAGCAAAAATTTGTGGATTTTTAAAAATATTTTGATAAACTTAATATAAATGTTTTCCTTTCTTATTCTATAATTTTACTTCATACATTTAAGAACAATAATCTGAGAGTCTATCATCTTCCCCAGATCACCAAACACGTCCATTACCACAAAAATTTAAAGTTCTTGCTTTTAGAGCAGAGGTTCTTAATTGGGGATATTTTGCCCCTGTCCCCTAGGGATATTTGACAATGTCCAGAAATAGTTGCTACTGGTATCTAGTGGGTAGAGGACAGGGATACTGCTAAACATTCTACAGTACACAAGATAGCACCCACACACAAAGAATTATGACCAAATATCAGTAGCACTGAGTTTGAGAAACCCTATTTTAGAGCAATATTCAACAAAAGACTAAAAAGTTGCTAGTCCTTCCATTCCCACCTAATTCCTATTTATGTTCACCCTTTTAATTTTCCTTCTCTCCCTCTGAGTAATCACACAGATGAAGTAGGTTTTTTGTTTTTTGTTTTTGTTTTTAATTCTTGCATCCATCCCGGTTTCAAGTATGACGAGTCACCCTAGATCTGTAAGCCAGAAGTTCTGGGCAAGGCAGTATTATGAGTGTTGACAGACTTCCTGGACCATCTTTTTAGACGTGTAAGTGAGGAATCAATGTCCCAGAGGCAAAAGCAAGATGGTCCATATGCCCTCTGTCTAGCTCCCCAGGCCTTATATTGACTGTATGATTAATTCAGTACTTTCCACAAAGGTGGCCTCACTTAAAATGCAGGGCTCCTTTTCAAGGCTAGGAGGGCAGCAGGAAAGAAGGAGGAGGTTAGGGAATCAGACATCTTCCCTACTCAAGAACCAGTAATAACAGTCTTCTTCTTCCTTCCTCCTCCCCTTTTCCCTTCAGCAGTGTATTCATCTCCAAAGGAAAATCCTTCTGTGTTGAGTAAAAATAAATTTCTCAAATGAAAGGACAAAGATTGAAAACTGCAGGATTTAAATGAAGAAACAAACAATACAAAGTGTAGAAGTCAGAAGAGTGTTTTTAAACCTCTTGTAGGAGAAACTTTGACAAATAACTTGCCTTCACTCTGGCATCTTTTATGTTACCCATCTTTGGGTAACATTCCTTTAAGGGACATTAGTTTCTGCTTGAAAGTTCTGAGAAACATCTGGCTTGGTCTGGTACAGACCACTCTTGCTGGTGACTCTCTCTTGCTATGTGATACCAAACATAGGACAAGTCACTGATGCCCCAAGATAATATAAGGACAAAATGGTGGCATACATATACAATGGAATATTATGCAGCATCAAAAAAATGAAATCTTGCCATTTACAACGACGTGGATGGAACTAGAGGGTATTATGCTAAGCGAAATAAGTCAATCAGAGAAAGACAAGCATCGTATAATCAGAGAAAGACAAGTATAATATGATCTCACTGATATGAGGAATTTGAGAAACAAGACAGAGGATCATAGGGGAAGGGAGGGAAAAATGAAACAAGATGAAACCAGAGAGGGAAACAAACCATAAGAGACTCTTTATCTCAGGAAACAAACTGAGGGTTGCTGGAGTGGAGGGGGTGGGAGGGATGGGGTGGCTGGGTGATGGACATTGGGGAGGGTCTGTGCTATGGTGAGCTCTGTGAATTGTGTAAGACTGATGAATCACAGACCTGTACCCCTGAAACTAATAATATATTATATATTAATAAAAAAACTTTTTAAATATAAGGACAAAATATTGATCAGGGACTTCTCATGAGTAAAAATTAAATTCCAAGTGGGCTGGTATAATGGTTAATTTTATATGTTCAACTTGACTGGATCATGAGGTACCCAGAATCTGGCTAAATATTATCTTTGGATGTATCTGTGAGGGTGTTTCTGAATGAAATTAGCATTTGAATCAGTGGACTCAGTAAAGCAGTGTGCATGGGCATCATCCAATCCATTGAGGGACTACATAGAACAAAATGGTGGAGGAAGGGAGAATTTGTCCCTTCCTGCCTGATTGCCTGAGCCAGGAAACTGGGACATCAATCTTTCCCTGCCCTAGGTGCTCCTGGTTCTCAGGTCTTTGAACTTAGACTGAATAACACCACAGGCCTCCCTGGGTCTTTAGCTTGCAGATGATAGCTCATGGGACTTCTCAGCATCCATAATCAAACGAGCCAATTCCTTATAATAAATGTTATTTGTTTGTTTGTTTTTATGTTTATAAATCATATCTATGTATCTATATGAAGATATATCTCCTGTTAGTTCTGTTTGTCTAGAAAATCCTGATAAATACAACTAGCTAACTCCTAATCCCTGGTCCATACCACAATCTTTACTACTGGGAAGATGTTCAATAAATATTTGCTAAATGAATGAATTCACTGAGTAAACAAATCACAACCATGTTCTGAGGTGAAAGATTAATTTTCCCATTTTGCAGATAAAGGCAGTAAAGGAATTTAAGTATGTTAGCCCCAAATTTTAAAATTTCTCATAGACTAAGCCGATAGTTGAGTCCCAGTCCATCTGACTGGAAACACCTTACTTCAGACACAATTTTCTCTCTCAGGGCTTTATTTAAGGAGAATTTAGTCTCAGCATACCTTGAATGGGCTAAAGAATTATCTGGCTGCGCCATTAATCACACAACTGATCATCAGCATTGATGGCAATAGATAGTTTGGAAATACTGTGTTCAGCAAAATACTTTTTTCATTCTAAATTAGAGTTAATACATACACCATGAAATGTGACTTCTTGTTTTCTTTAAAGTCCTAGGACCAAGTAGGAAGACAGGCATATAAACATTATGTCCAGTTTCACTTTCATCTCTTAAAAGATAGTCTATGTACATAACAAAGATGAAAGAATTAGGCCACAAACAATCTACACCTATACCCTGATGAGGTTCTGTAGATCAAATAATTTGATCTATATGTATCTAGTCTTTGGAAAATATTTTTCTGTTCCAAGAATTAATACATATACCATGAATGTGACTTCTTATTTTCTTGAAAGTCCTAGAGCCCAGTAGGAAGGCAGGCATATAAGCATTATATCTGTTTCATTTTCATATCTCTTAAAAGATGATCTATGCACATCACGAAGCTGAAAGAATTAGGCCACAAATAATGTGCACGTATACCCCGATGGGGTCCCGTAGGTGAGCATCTTGGCAGCATCTTAACTGTACTTCACGTCACATTTCTTCACTAAGGGCAAGTAGGTGACCATCTTGGCAGCATCTCGAATGTTCTTCTTTACTGTAGGACTTATCAGAGCTTTGAATATGCCAATCCTTAGCAGGAATAGAATGCAACATTTTCCAAAACTAACTGAGGAGCATGTTTTGATAGAACATAAACCAATGTTGTGTGGTGCTCCTTTTTGAGGAATATGGAGTAACCATTTTGCCTCTCTTGTCCTTGCTTACCGGATTGGCTGGTAGCCAGAATGGAGAAATTTCCTCACTTTGTCTTCAGAACCAACCTTGTGAGGCAACTATTCCCTATCATCTGGGTACAAGACAGCAATTTAGAGCATTTCAGAATGAGGACCTAGACCCCTGGTTACTCAGCTAAACAACAGCAAGAAAGAATTGTCTGCAGTTGTTTCAACCCTACTTAGGAACAGAGCCTCTTTCTGGAAGGCAGTGCAGTGCCAGAATGCATGCTCATCCTCACTCTCTCACCGGCAGCTAGAAAGCTTGATTGAATACATACAAATAAATAAAGTTGAAATAGTTTCTCTCCTATCTTGCCCTTAGTGAAGAAATGTGACGTGAAGTACAGTTCAGATGCTGCCAAGATGCTCACCTACTTGCCCTTAGTGAAGAAATGTGACGTGAAGTACAGTTAAGATGCTGCCAAGATGCTCACCTACGGGACCCCATCGGGGTATACGTGCACATTATTTGTGGCCTAATTCTTTCAGCTTCGTGATGTGCATAGATCATCTTTTAAGAGATATGAAAATGAAACAGATATAATGCTTATATGCCTGCCTTCCTACTGGGCTCTAGGACTTTCAAGAAAATAAGAAGTCACATTCATGGTATATGTATTAATTCTTGGAACAGAAAAATATTTTCCAAAGACTAGATACATATAGATCAAATTATTTGATAGGTACTTTCTTTTCTTTTTTTAATTTTGATTGAAAGTTATGTCACTACAAGGTATAGTCTCTTTTGAGATGTCACATCATGATGCTGTATGGTCTTTGGAGGAAAATATGTTTTTTTAAGACTTTATTTATTTATTTGACGAAGAGAGATAGCACAAGTAGGCAGAGCGGCAGGCAGAGGGAGAGGGAGAAGCAGGCTCTCCACTAAGCAGGGAGCCCGATGCAGGGCTCGATCCCAGGACCCTGTGACCATGCCCTGAGCCGAAGGCAGACGCTTAACTGACTGAGCCACCCAGGCACCTCGGAGGAAAATATCTGAGGGATGGGCATCTAGCTATCTAGAGCAGTGCTGAAACTGCCCCTGATACATAAATCCACTGGAGGGAAAGAGTAATCATCAGAAGTAGCATCGAGGAGGCATTTCAGGATAGTCAAGTGGTTGTGAGATTCAGAGTCCCAATTCAATCATATCTGGTATAGCACAGTGGTTAAGAGCACAAATAGGCAGCTGGATTTGAAGCCCAGATTTGTTACTTACAGTGATAAGTGTGTGGCTGTATAACCTTGAACAAATTATTCAAATTTTCTGTGCCTGTTTTCCCTCTGAAAAATGGGGTAAGAGTAATATCTACCTTATGTGATCATGAAGACTCAGCATATGTAAAGTGCATGGAAAATAGTACTTGGTACAAAGTAAACTTTCCCTCAATATGAGCAATAACTAGTATTATAGCTGTGTGACCCTGGAAAGTCAGTTCACCTCTGTAGATCTCATTCCCTCCCTCTATAAGATAGAGGTTATCATAATTATATTGCAATATTATGGTGAAGATCAAATAAGACAAGGGACAGAAGCTAAGATGTAAACATCATCTTGCAAATGTAAGACAAGTATTTTCCTGCTACGATATGGCGGTTCTTACGCCCCTCCATGGAAGGTGTTTCCTCTTTGTCCTAGGGCCTCAGATGTCCTCTGTGTGCACTGGCCTTTCTAGTATTCAAAGGGGTTACCCTCTTGCTCTAGGCCATCAGTCCTTTCCATCCCAGGACACCATCCACCACCAGCCCCTGGTCGGAACCAGAAACCGGGGTGCCAGCCATGACTACTTTTCCTCGCCACATCAGCTCCGTTGATTGGCACTTCTTGTATCCACCTCCAACACGGATACCTAACCCTTCCTCTGCTCCATGGTCACACTTGCCATCCTCATTCTTGTCACCATCATTTCTGGCCCGTCACAGCCTCCTATAATCTGGCTTCCATGCTTGCCTGATCTAATCCATTTCATCTCCCCAATACAGATGGCGAAATCTTTCAGAAATGTAATTCCAGTATGTCGCTTCCCAGCTCAAAATCCAACAATGGCTTCCCATTCTCATATCCCTTACCAGGACGTAGTCCTCACAAGGCCCTTGCCTACTTCTCCAATTTGATCCCACATCATTCCAAACTCCCCAATCCTCCTCTCTTTTATTTCTACACTAGCAACTTGAATACACTAAGCTCTTCCCTGCCTCAGGACCTTTGTACTTACTGTTCCTTCCCCCAACTCTTTAAATAACTCACTCCTTTGCATCCTTCATATCTCATCTCAAATTTCACCTCCTTAGAGAGGCCTTTCCTGACCAACCCCAAATGTCCCTTTTCATAGCCTTTACCTCCTAGAATTATTCTGAAGATTAAATGAGAAATGCCTTTAGAACGGTGCTTGGCACAGAAATACTCATTAAAAGTTGTAAATTATCATCCTCCTCCTCCTCTACCACAGTAGCCTATTATGCTGCATGGAAAACACTAACAAGGGTGTGAGATTGTGATGTGTTTGCTTACTCCCATTTCATCTGATTGTTACTTCCATGAGGTATAGATCTTGTCTGTTTTGCTTCCTGATGTCCTCACCTCCCAGTAAACCACCGGTCAGAGAGCAAGCTCTCAAATATTTGTTGAAGGAATGAATGGAAGTGAATGTCTCTTGCAGTCAAAAGGGTCAAACTGCTGAAACCCCTAAAGACCTAGGGCAGTCTCATCTATGGGGCGGCCCCACATCTGGTCCCCTCTCTCTCCTACCCGCTCCTTCCCCTTCCCTACATATCCCTCCCTGTTTGTATTCAACACACCCTTGCTTGTGCGAGAAAAGCAAAAGACCCACAAAACTCTTTTCTTTATCCTCTTTCCAAAAAAATGGGCCAATTCACAGCTGCAATCGTTGGGAGAATTTCCTGCCTGGGAGTCTGGAAACTGCCAAGAGTGAAAAGCCACAGCCAGCCAGCGAGGCCTCTGTTGTCGTTGGCCCTAAACAACAACAAAAACACCCACCACCACCACCACCAGAAGACAGGCTGCATGTGCGCGAGCACACACAAACACGCCCACAGCACCAACCACACGGACAGAGCTTCAAGGAGAAGCTTCTGGGCTGCACGTTCCGGCGGCAAGTCCTATCCCTTGGCACGGGGCCACGGCAGCCCGGTTCCCAGCCCCCCGCCATCTGTCATCAGCACTCTGCCTACTGTAAGTGTGCCGACACAGTGCACGGAGGCTAACAAGTAGCAAATGGAGGGGAAGAACAAACAAAGCCCCATAGGCAGCGGGAGAAGGTGGCTACGGTTTTGACACAAACTGACAAAAAGCCGGGAAATTTAAACTGAAAGTTTGCCCTCAAGACCCTCAGCTGGGAGGGCTGGGCTGGCGGGGAGGGTGTGCGCGGAGGGCCCCACCCCACCCCCGGCAGGCTGCAGAGGCGGGGAGCGGGGAGCTAACCCTGCAGGCTCATCCCAGACCCTGTGAACATGAAACGGTGTGTAGAATCCATCCCCACTGTGCGTGCATTGCCCAATAAGGCTTTCTCTTACAAGAAAAAGGGGATCTAAAAAAAAAAAGCAGAACTTTTTTCTAATAAAATATCCGAAGGAAACATTTAATCAGGACATCAGGTGTCTGTCCTGTAATGCAGATTACTAAAATCTTTATCAAATCATCATTCAAATTAATATTTAATGATTAAATTTAAGAAGAAACTGTAACCGATCACAATTATTAATAATCAAGTTAGGATAAATTGTCCTTGCTTTGCTGTTCAGAAGTTGTGGTGTTAGTTTTATGTTCTCATTTGAGAAAAAATCAGGGTATTTGGGGAAAAAATCTGGGTATTTGTCATTTTTCACCGTTGATAGCAAAAACATTTTTTTTACAAACCGATTTGTCTGCTGGAAACTGCAGCAGCAGAAGAACTCAAGCCAGCTGAGATGCCTACTAAAACATGTCTACATTTTTGCTTGAGTGATGTGGATTCTGTTTGCACTTGGATGGGTGATTGTCTTGGGAGTTTTCATTCCTTGTCATTAAATGCAGGGGCTCTTTCTCTTAAAAATCTTAAAAAGAGGGACCCAGGTTACCAGGCATGTTATGACCATTCCACAAGCTTGAGGTGATTCTCCCTCCATCAGAGATAAAGGCACTGAGGCCCAGAGGATTTTACATGATCCCAAGGTGAAATGGTAGACCTCGGAGGTCTTTGGACTTGATACCCTACCGTCCTTCTGTCTTAGACAGTAAGATTCTGCTAGGCCACTAATTTCCCTTTGCCCTTGTAGTTCTTGCCATAAAGCCATAAATATTATAAATTATAATTCTCACTTTTCAAAAAATATTAATTAAGCAAGCCAAATTGCGGTGAGTTTGAACCAAGGTGGCCAGAAACAAACAAGCTTTCATTCTGTTCTCTCATCAGTTAAGTGTTAGTATTTGATCACTCTTTAATAGTCGATTACTGAAAAGTAAACTCTGGAAAAGAATTTTTAACCCCTAAACAATTCTGATTGACGGCATAATTGCTTGGCTCATTATCCCTAATCGACAGAGTATACATATATTTACAAATAAAAACACACACCAGATGTATTTTCATCCACAAGGTGATGCTGTCAACTAAAATAGGGAATGTGCACCAATGTTGAGCATCCATCATTTTTAAGACAGATTCACCAGGAAATCTCACACAGGTGGCTGTGATATCTCCATGTTTACAAAGAAAGGTGAAGTGCTAGAAACAGCACCAGCTCTAATGTCAGGAGAATTAGCTTTGAGTGCAGGCTCTGCCATTTCCTAGCTTATACTTCCATGCCTCGGTGTCTTCTTCTGTAAAATGGGAATAATAATAGCATCTTCAGAATTGTTTTAAGTAGCAAATGAGATAGTGGATATGAAAATGTTGTATAAATGGTAACATACTAACATAGTTCTTCTTTTTTTCCACATTTTTCCATTCCTTCAAATGTCCTTCTGTTTTTCCAGACTTATCAGTGTTGTATTTATTTTTTTTAAAGAGTTTATTTATTTGAGAGAGAGAGAGAGAGAGCATGAGCAAGGGGGAGGGGTAGAGGGAGAGGGAGAAATAGACTCCCCACTGAGCGGGGAGCTGGAGAGGCAGGGCTCAATCCCAGGACCCTGGGATCATGACCTAGGCCAAAGGCAGACACTTAACCAACTGAGCCACCCAGGTGCCCCCTTATCAGTGTTTTAAAAGGAGACATGACAACTCCTACGTTCTACCTTCTCTTCAGAAGGTAAAAGTCAGTTCAAAGGTGGTCCTATAACTGAGACCAGCCTGACGCTCTACATCAAGAGTCCATTTTGAGTTTCACCTGTGAAGAGAGAAGTATATAGAAATAGCTTTCATTTCCGTTTCCTGTAGAATTTAACAGAATTTTTAAAAATCCTATGCAAAGTTCTTCTAAGAGCATAGCGAGTGAAATGAATTTCCAAACCATGCTTCACACATGTCTGTGAGTGACCAAAATAAGTTAATACCTTATATCAATGTCCATAGCATTCATTCATTCATTCATTCATTCATTCATTCATGTGTTCATTAAACAACTATACTGAGTGCCTACTTTGTATAGGGCAGTTTGCCAAGTGCTAGGACGATAGCAGGAAACACATAGACTCAATGGGGACAGGTGATATAGTCCTGTCTGGAGAGTTTCTTTTTGTGTAAAGAGAGAACTTAAGTTTTTAGAAGTGTTTTCAAATTTTTAGAATGTTTTTGAATTTTTAGAAGATTCCATTCTTGTCAAAGAGTCATAAAATGTGAGCCTAGAAATCTGGGTCCCTTCTTGACTTTACCAATATTCAAAGCCTTGAACAAGTCACCTTCCAGCTTTGGGCAGTTTCTATCCTTTCCTGACATGTAAGGGTTTTCCACCTCTTCTTGCTTTGTTTGCTGAGTTAGTAACACTACTTAACCAAGAAATATTTCACAAAGGATTAAATAATTTAAGAAAAGCATATGTTCTCCTCTATCTGAAGTGTGTTTTTATCAACTAGAGTGTCAGGGCAGGAAGCTAGACAAGCATTTAGTCCAACTGGGGACTTTGGATAGGTACAGCAAAACGGACTTAAACGAGAAACAGCTTCCCAAACCCTTTACTAGGCTGAACACTCCATAGGGACAAGGATCAAGGAAGTCGTACCTCCACAGCCCCCCTCCCATCAGTCCCTAAAAGTGGTGCTGGCCCATGACAGACATCCACAAGTATTTCCGGAATGAACACGTGAATGAACCAGCTTATCGTGATAAATAATATCACAACAGAAAATAGTTGCTATAAAATAAAATAGCAGCTTAGATAACACTTTCCAACTGCTTTTGTCAAACCTTTCAAAACTCCCCTTAAGAGAAGACCATGATTCTGCACGGCTGCAGTTGCCCACTGTGGCAAAGCCTCGGTCTGTGCAGGAGCAAGCTGATTGCTCCCTGATGCTGAAGAGGATCTCCAAACCCTTCAATGGTATCCATTCATGAATTAAAAGATTGGAGTAGAATTAAAACAGCACTTTCTGGAAGTCTGAGATCTTGGATTCTGATCCTGGCTTTTCCCTAGATAGCCATGTGGCTTTGAGCAAATCCTCTACTTCTCATGACCTGAGTTTTCTCATTTGTAAACAAGAGGTTTAGATTTCTAAGGCTTCTTCCAGGCATAGGAATTTAGGAAGAAAGTGGAAAATTATGCACATGTGGGCATTTCTAAAGTAAAGCTTCACCATCCAAAATGCCTCTGGTGCTTTATTAACTCCATTCCTGTTTTGAGCTTGGAAAATTGGCAAAGCGAGTGCAACTGTTTCAGAAGTTAATGTTGTATTAGATCAACATAGCAAATAGACACTTGCCTAGAGAGTAATACTTTTTGCCAGAAATGGGTTGGCTCTGAAAAACATTGCCCTGAAAAGCCCTATCCAGCTCTGCTTCCTCATACCTCTTCCTTCCCAAAACTCAACCTTCCCCCAAAGACCAACAAACAGGGGTTAGAGGTACAACGCAGGAGGAGTTGCTCATTATGGAACTCAACATTGAGTCACTTCTGCTAATAGTTCAACCATGACCTGGTATGTCAGTTTGGATAATTAATCTTTAGCCTTGATCCTTCATCCTGAGTCTGGCAAAAATTGGAATGATTTATTCATGCATTCATTCCCAAGTACTTATTGAGTCCCTAGAGAATGCCATCCCCCCCCAACTCACTTTTGACTCGTGTACTGGACGAGTCATCTCACCCCGTGCCACCATGCTGTCCTCACTCACCCACCTATTGCTCAACTCACTTCCTTCAGTGACACCCCTCCTGCTAGCTGTTTCACAAGCGGGAACTCTGGCTGCATGTAATTGACCTGGCCCAGAATGTCTGGAACCATCAAAATTTCCATTTATCATTTATTTGGACCAGGTGAGTTAGGCCTGCCACCTGCAGGGAAAGGCAAGGGAGATGGAGCACAGCCCCATCTCTTACAGTAGGGCCATGATTGCATTGCTTCAGAGATTACAGACTGCCTGCCTGTTCACAATGGCTAGGATTCATTACCTGGAATGTAACTATTATGATTCTGCAGGTAAAGATGTGGACACGTTAAGGTTTTCTAAATGGCATTACTATTATGAGCCTGTAGGATCCCTGGAGCCATTAGAACCTTGATCCTATTAGAACCCTCACCATCACCACCATCAGGAATTAGAGCCCAAACCCTGAACTCTAGTCCAGTAACTGAGACTCTACTCTCCATCCTTGCTTCTCCCCGTACACCTAGATTTTGGAGTATCCCTAGATCTGTGCTTATCCATCAGAAACCCTGTTAAAATGTTCTTAGGTCCTTGATTCTGTTTGCTCCTATTTCCCCTATCATCTGTTACCATGTCCAGGGGCTGCCGGTGGAAGTTAGCTAGAACTGGTGAGTGTCATGCCCACGGTTGCAGAAGTTCACACGGGTAGTGACCAACCTCAGGTTCAGCCAGGGAGGTCTACAAGCCGTCTACCTGGGTGAAATGAAGTCTTATGGAAGGAAGTTCAGCTGGGACTATAATGCCCATCACAAAGTCCAAAGGGCAAAGCAAGTGTAGAAACAAAAGAATGAGCACTGAGGTTAGCAGCAGGGTGCTCCACAGCAAAAGAGGACAAGCGTCAATAAACAATTCAGAGTAAGTGGCTGAGAGCTAAAACTGTGGACATGGGTGAAAGATGTCCTCTTAAGGAACTAGCAGGTACATGGGGTAAGCAGAGAAGCTTGCAGGAGGCCATGGGAGCTAGGGGTGCATATGCTTTGGGCCTCATTTTTATGCTGGACTGAACTTCTTTGTAGCATCCGTGGATACGGCCCAGCCTCAGAGAGGAACCCATCCAGGCTACCCTACCTCACTGCAGTTTATTACCCTGAGCCAGACTAAATCTTCCCTTATTTCATGTGGATAATACGTTTGGTCTGAATTTGTTTCACTTTCTATGAAATGAAATTTAAAATAATGGTTAGAAACTTTAAGTTTGATAAGACTATGTATATTGATTTGTTTTTCAGGAGGTGGGGAAAATATTTGCATCTACTAATAATGTATGTTAGAGAAACTGACTTAATTTTATAGACTTGTTCTAAGTGAGCAATAGGGAACTCAAAGATCATTTGCCCAAATGAGGGACTGGCGGGGAGGGGTGGCAAAAAAGCTTACAACTTGCCCCAGATCACACAGGTAGCAAGTGTTGGTGTTAAGAGTGTTTATTTCTTACGGCTCCAGGATGGGCAGCAAATGGCCTAACAGTCTTGTTTCTCTGGTTTGCCTGGGCAAACTGGCCAGGGGTCTTTGTTTCCAGGGATGTTTGTGCAAAAAGTGTATCCTCCAGGCCCAAACGTAGTCAGACTCCGCAAGATCAAAGGTAGAGCTAAAGGGGATGTGCCACACAGAAAACCAAATCGGCCCAGAAGATTTTACCTCCATAGAGATTCATCACAGCCCCAGCTGCCTCTTGGTCAGCCAGAGACCCTGAACCTCTGCCAAGAGGCCACACCCCACAGAGACAGCGACCCCACTACCTGCGTACAACCATGACATAAAGCGGGTGAAATAATACAGCTTGGTTGAATGGCTTTGCCAGTTTGTGCCTTAACTTTCTCTATGCTTTGGTTTCTTCTTCCAGCCCCTCAGCTGCATAGCACCATAATGCAATTTTGTAGGAACTAAGCAAAAAGGAATACATTAGTCTAGCTGTTTGGAACTGCTGCCAAAGGAACAGTATCTTCGACTGATTGCCAGCCAAGTCCCTTATGAGATTGTGTAGACTCTTACAATATTGCTCAGGGAGCGAAACAAAGAGGAAGAGCAAAAGAAGGGTCGTGCTTATTATAATTTATAGTACATGGTTATGGGAAGCTTCTTATGTTACCAGAAAGCTGGTGTCTGGGGTTTTCCTCTTCCCCAAAGGATCTGAAAATGGGAAGGGGGAAGGGAGGGTTATCTTACCAACTTTTTGCAGCCAAAATCATGAGGGCCAAAATTCCTTCCTAGAAATGTCAGTGGCAAGATTAACCAGTTACCACCAGTTCAACAACTATCCACCCCCATCATTAACATCATCCCTGCCCTTCAAGAGTAATGTCACTCCACCACCCACCCCCACCCCACCACCGAGGAGCAGAAAGTCTCAGAACCTCTTGCCTTAAGAGCCATTCTGACGGAGGAGGCATCGTGGAAGGAAACCCCTGTGTTAAATATTTGCCTAGAAGATTAGAGCACCTTGGCTCCTGGGTTTCTGACGAGTTTTATTCTCCTTGTTCTTCATCTTAGAGAATGATGGGGTTTCAAGTGTTCCAGTTAAAACTCTACCTGCGGGGAAGGAAAACAAATGGTATGGTGTGCTAACAAATCCGCTCCAAGGGTTACGACTTCTACTAACCTCCTTGGATTACATTCTCTCATTAAATCAGTGTCTTAGCCAAACAGAATGTAATGCCAGGAGTCATGATGCTCATCCATAATGGCTTCATTCCTGCTCTCCTCTCTCTATGGGTTCCATGACCCAGAAGCCTGATGTAAGCTAATGGCTATTCCTGAAGACGGCAGGAAACCTCTCATATTCATTTTTGACTCCCTATTCCACAGCCTCGTTCATGGTACACAATGTTGCACGAATGTCACTGTGAAACAAAAGGAAAAGGAAGGCTGACCACTTCTCTTTGCTTGTTAGCTCAACAACTCACAAGCTGGAAAGCAACATGTTGGCTAACCCATACCCCAGTATATAAACATACAGGTTGTTTCTACCATATTGATCAATAATAATGAGAATTCTTGTGTGACATGGTTGCTCTGGAGAAAGAAAACCAAGGAAAAAAGATGCTGACTCTGCACAGGCAAATGTTGTCACAAGGAAGATGCACTGCTGAGTATCTTAATACTGAGCTATTGGACTTTCAGGTGGCCTGACCGACTCACCTAATTGTCTCCTCCCCAGTGATGACCTTGCTGCCGTAGGATCCATCCACAGGATCTTCAGTGAGTGCCAGTCCATGCCTCTCAGACATGGCGTCCTCATTACCTACATGAAGCACCTTCAAGAGCCAATACAAGATTATCCCAATTCCCTACCCCCTAGCTTTCACCCAAGAAAACAAAAAGGCCAAAGATTGATATAACTATCTTATTGTTATAAAGATAGAAGCCATTCTTAGGTTCATTTATAAATTTCTAGATGTTCACTTTTGTTCATAACAAATATTTGATGCATGTCATGCAGTCACTCTTTTCTCAACACCTTTGACACAACTGTGGTGAGATGGTGAGTCTCAAGCACCCCATAAGTAAAAATCTACCCTTACATTCTCCCTTTCCATCTTCCTTCTACCCAGCTTGGGAGCCTTGGCTCTGCTTTCCAGTTCTGGCATGCTTCCTACCCCTTGGAATATTTGATAGATTATTGTCATTTCCCTCACTCCAATTTCAGCACTTCCTAAAAATTTTGGTTCAGACTCACTTGCTTTCAATGTGACTCTTTTTTTCCCCAGGAACCCCCCTCCGCCCACCCCTCTGCGCACTCCCAGACCTATCCACGCAGGATGCAGACCTAATCACCAGTGGGGGACAGGTACCCCCAGGGCCTCAGGTGACCTCAGTGCAGCAGGGTTTGGACACTAAGATGCCACAGGACAACTGCTCTTTCGGATTCCATATTCAAATCTCAGGAGTGAAAGGGACTTGAAAGCTCATCCATGCCTCCGCCTCTGATTACACCAAAATATTAGCCATTAAGGAAAGATTAGCATTCCATGGCGTCCTCGGGGATCTCTGAAGTGGATTCCTTCGCCTCTCTTAGTAATGCATTCCAGAGGCTCATCGCACTCAGAGAGATTTTCCTCATGCCGAACCTAAATCCTGCTGGAAGCAATTTAAACCAGTCCCCTTTGGCCTGTCTTTGTGTGGAAAAAGAGGACAGCTCTTTGCCACTGCCCTTGCAGGGTCCCTTCACGGATTCCTGGGCTCCCACAGGCGCTGCGTTTACTGACTGAAATGAGAGCAGAGCCGGGGCTGGGCAGCAGGAGAAGTAGAGAGAGGTCACCGAGACACGCTGGCCTTCTGCTCTCTGGTCAACCTCTCAGAAGAAGCGCCGAGGACACTAGGCCCCGGGTTTAACCCAGCTCTGGCTGCTCATTTCCCTCGGTTAAGTCTCAGGCCTCTTTCACCGCCTCGTGACCTACTTGCATCTCCAGAGCACTGCGCCCCTTGAAGCGTGGAGATAACGTGCAGTCCGGCTGCCCCAGTGCTCTGACCTTTTCCTTCATCTCCTGAGTAACGTGAGGGACGGAATAAAGACGATCAGGTTTTCTGCCGGCCAAACCTGCTTTTCTTTCCTGGCAAAAGGACACTAGGAGACAAAGTATATTCTTCCACCCAAGACAGTAAATAAAAGAAAGAATGCTGTGGGTGTATAGGACGTTTGGAACATTTCATTTTTGTAATTGTGCATTCTGAGCTAAGAGCCACCACAAAAGACCAGTCTTTGGAAATTGAGGGGGTTTGTGGTTGTATGTTGGGGCTTGCTGGCCAGCCAAGATTCTGTTTCCATTTTTCCCATTAGTCCTCAAGTTCTAGCCGGGGCCCCCAAGATCCTGGGGCATCTGACCAGAGGCGGCTGCCAACATTTTCCCATGAGCACTGGAATGTGTCTTGGCTGGACACATGTCTTTGCAAGGTGTTTATAAAGTTGCTTGATCCTTTTTTCCACCGGGTTTGCTTCCTGGACCCCAAGGTTTAGGTACGACAGTGTACCGCTTGGGGAACAAAGAAGGGGACCCTACTCTCCTCCCTGAGCTTCTTCGGTAGAACTTTTTATTTTTAAAACTCTCTTGCTCTCTTCATTTTTGTTTCCTTTTTCTCTTTTTCCTCTCTTTGGTGTCTCTGTTTACACAGTTTAGAGATTGGGAAGATTTGGGTAGTTTTCCAGCTGCTTATGCACAAGTGTAATTGAGTCATTTATTTTTAGTGATGTCAAGACTTCGAGAACAGATATAAAAGGAACATTGCACACTGACTAACTAAAATGTAAGAGAGTCCTCATTTGGAGGATGAAGACACAGTGGATGTGATTATTTTCAAATTGGAGGCTCTTCACTCCTCATTTCAAAACCAGATTTGGAACACAATTTATTTTATTTTCAGCTGAGAGGGTCTCCAGTCTCAAGCGAAATTCTATGCCCTTCCAGGGTTGATGGTTAACTGGCAGCTCCCTTATGGAGGAACCTCAC
The DNA here is from genome assembly GCF_054177405.1 of Leptonychotes weddellii. Lineage (NCBI taxonomy): Eukaryota > Metazoa > Chordata > Mammalia > Carnivora > Phocidae > Leptonychotes > Leptonychotes weddellii. The sequence continues at coordinate 57,098,974 of NC_138382.1, forward strand.
ACTGTGCCTGTCATTTTTCTCCTTCTTTAAGCAAGAAGGCCCTACCTGGATTATTTCCTGGATGGAAAAGATGAGGCTTAAGTTAAACACCTGTGAGACATCCTGAGCTCCTACTAGGGAAAGGTCACTGGAATATCATCTGTCATTTAAAATAAAACAATCAAATAGATGCAATAACAACGTGTCTGATGACCAGCACATTCCAAGTATATTGAGTTCTCTTTTCCTATGCACCTACATTTATTTTGGGTGTAAATCAAACTTGGAACTAGAAGAGTATCACTTGTTCTGTGCATAGCTGTCACAAAGTGTAAATGGTATTGACACAGACATTCTTTACTTTCCCTTTATTCTCCCGTCCTCCTGCCACAACTCCTCCCCTTAAAAAAATATAAGACGACTCTTCAGTCGGCACATAATAAAACAGGGTACTTGAAAATAAACATCTAATTCATGAAACTAGTTAATATTGAGTGCACATTATACTCTAGGCACTATTCCAAGTATTGTACGTATCAGAAAGATAGCACTGTTACCCCAACTTATAGATAAGGAAGGAGATGAACAAAGATGTTGAATAATTTCTGGGTTGTGCTATGAACCCAGAGAGTCCAGCTCCGGTGTCTCTTTACTTGTACTCCCAGTACTATATGCCTCTCCAGCAGTGGGCATGCAAATGGGAGAAGCATATGCAAGATAGATGGCAAAGAGGTATTATTTTTATTATATAAAGAACTTTGGCAAAACAATAAGGAAAAAACCACATACCTCAGTAGAAAAATGGGCAAAGGACAACAATGGACAACTTACACATATAAAAATCTCCACATGGCTGATACATTTTTTAAATATTAAATCATATTAAAATCAACAAAACATACATTCAAAGAATGATATATCCTTTTTTTTCTAGTAGAGAAATGAAGATTATAAAAAAAAAAGGCTACTCAGTGTTGACAATGGCATGTGGGAACAGGCACCCTCAAACACAGCTGGTATGGGGTACAATTGTTGCAACACTTATGGAAAGCAAAGTGTCAGTATTAATGACAAAATAGGTTTAGTAATTCCACTCCTGGATATTTATTCTAAGTAAATAAAAAAGAGCACAAGCCTTCAAGTGTAAAGATACCAACTTCAGCATAAAATAATAGTACATATTCATTATAGAATACCAAACCATTATCAAAAATCATGCTCTTAAAGAAAAGTAATAAAAGTTGAAAATCTCATAATATATTATTAATTAAAAGGGGATTTATATAACAGCATGTACAATTGATTGCAACATTCTAAAACTGTATCTGTGCATAAAAGAAACCCTGGAAGACCAGAAAGCTAACAAATGTTATTTCGAAGGATGAAACTACTCATGATTCTTTCTTCTACATTCTTCTTCAATGAAAATGTATTGTTTTATTATCAAAAAAAACTTATAAATTGTAGCATTGGAGTAAATACAGGAAAATAGAGGTGTGTGCAAATATCTATAATGAATAACCTCTTGCAAATTATACTTGGGCATTGATTCTAGTTCTGAGAGTCCTGGCAGATAAAGCAGAAAGAGAAATAAATGTCATATGATACTTTTTAATAGAATACAAATTCAGCTTTCAAAAAATTTTTTTCTTGATTTTAAATTCAAAGAGGGTTTTATTGGCTATATGTATTTTTTAGATGTTGTTTATTTATTTTTTATTTATTTATTTATTTATTTATTGAGAGCATGCATCTGCATGAGCGAGGGGAGGGGCAGAGGGAGTGGGAGAGAAAGAACTTCCAGGAGATTCTGCGCTAAGTGTGGAGCCATTCTCTGAGCTCAATCCCACAGCCTTGAGATCATGACCTGAGTCGAAATCAAGAGTTGGATGCTTAACTGAATGAGCCACCCAGGCCCTTGGCTATATTTATAAAAGAGGCACTGGGTATCATTGGGCAATGCCTTCCCATTGCTTCTGTGAAAGACACAGAAACTTTGTGCAAATGAACAGCCTTATAGTGGCCATCTAAAAAAATAATCATTGAGGAAATAAGAGTAACTCAGAGGAGACATTTTTTTAAGGAAGTAAAATGAGATAATGAACACATTTTTACCCTGGAATACCTAACCTCTTAATGCAAAGATAGATCTTTGAGAACTCTGAGGAACACTTGGGTTAAAGGAACAATGTTTCCTCCCCAAAGTCATTGAGTAGACAGTGTTAATAATGCAGTAAACAACATTGTCGACATATAAACAACACCCAAGTTTAATGGAACAAAAATTATATTACTTTGGATCTCATAGAAGTCTCTGGCAAAAAAAAACATTCCTCCATAATGTAGAATTAGCCTCAGATTCAAGTGAAGAAGGTGTGATTTAAAGGGATTTGTGAAAATCCTTCTCCCTGTAAAAATATTTACTCTATAAGTCTTGCTATAAAGATGAACATCAAAGAATGATAACATTTTCAAACATTAAAAAGCCTTTAGAGTTTCTATCATCCAGAGGTGATTAACCCCAGGGAGGGCATGAACTTCTCTGGAAATCTAAGAAAGTTATGGAGTTGGAGTCTCTTTCCAACAATATACACACATGAACCATGCTTTGCATAAAATTGAAGAGGTTCAGGACTGCCCTCCCATTCACCCAGTTCCCTAGGATAAGAGCATCTGAGCTAGTTCAACCTTGATTTTCTGAGAGGACTTTAGAACAGGATGCTGCATTCTGCCTAGGCAAATACTATTTCTTATTTTTGCAGAAAACTCACCTTTAAGTGAGTGAAGTAGCTTGCCCAAGATTATAAGACAAACCCCCAGGAAAGCAGGTCTTCTTTCTCCCACATCACTTAGATTTTAAAACCTCCTTCGTTTCCCACAACCCTGGTTAAAAGAGAAATCTCTGTCACACACATCTACAGAAACCCTGTGGAAGATTAAGGTATCACCTGAGAATACAACACTAAGAACATACTTGGGGTAAAGTTAAGCTCACAGGGATATGCCAACACCATGGTTTTTCAATGGACCAGCATTCATGAGAGCATTCATATCCATTTTCAACAGTTCCTATTTAGTAAATCCTGGACTATCTTCTGATTCTGGTCAAAACATCTGAAAGTCAAACACCAAGTCTTGCTCTGGCTTTGGAGCAGCAGAAACCAAAGTTCTCCAGCAACCTTGGTAGTAAGAGCGATGATGTGCCTGAAAATAGAGGAGCAGGCCATAAACATCAACACCACCAAAGCCCTGCAACATATTTTCATGATAGTAAATAATCATTATTTTCTTTATTCACCGGAAGGAGTCTGTGACTCATGAGCAAAGGTGAATTGTAGGATGCTTCGGTGTCTGAGAATACAGACAGGAAATTTAGACCTCTCCTGTGACTTAAACCAAACAACTGAATTGAATATTCCTGTCAATGGACTTGCGTGGTTAGGTCTGCACAACGGTTTTGGCCGGAAAGCCCCTCTTAAGTACTCTGTGTATTGGAGTGCTACCCACCCTCCTAGGTCCATTACACATCTCACCCTACCCAGAGAGATCTTCCTGATTAACCCAGCCCACCCTCATATTAGCCTTCTTAGCAGTCCTTACAGCACTTTTATTAGGACATAATTCAACAACACTTGCTTCCATTCTGCTTCATAGCTCTTACTGCTTCATGAATCTTGTCTCCCTAACCAGATTATAAGTTATTCAAAGGCAAGAATCATGTTTCGCCTGCTGGTTCCTACTGAGTACACTGCAGGTATTCAAAAATTGTTTGTTGATCGACCGATTAAAATGAGGAAACAGCCACCCTCCCACCTGAATCCCATCCAACGGCATTCTGCTCGGAACAGAGCAAGCTTTCCTGCCTGAGGAACCCTTGCCGATGCTTCCCAATCCAGCTCCAAATGCCAGTTCTCCTGCCACAGCCCCAGTAACAGAAAAGTTCTGAGAACTCCTTGTCAAATCAAATAGCCTGGTACCTCTGTGGAGATGAGCACCTTGCAGAGACCCAGAAGGACAGTCCCCCCCTCCCAGTAGGAGGATTGTTTTAACACAAATTACATTGTGTACATTTTGAATGATTCTCAATATTATCCTACTACTCTCTTTCCTTGAAATCTAAGAAAGTCAGTGGAAATTTGGAGAATATTAAGTGAAGAAGAACCTTAAACAACATTTGAGTCAAATTGTGGTCCCCGTGTTTGATGGAATACCATACGGCCGTTCAGAAGAATAAGATGCAAATATATGGATTAGTATAGAATGATGTCTAAAATATAACTTTACATGGAAAATAAAACAAGTTATACACAAACATTGATTTCATTTGTGTAAAAATGTGTATATACATGCCCATATACATGCATACATATATGTTATATATGCAGGGAAAATATGTGGAAATATTCATGGAAAAAAAATACCTGTCAATCATGATTCTCTCTGGAAGTGGGATTTGAAAATTGTAAGAGGGGGAAAACTAGAAATTAATATTTTACTTCGGGCAATTTGGTAATTTTTTTTTTTTTAGATTTTGCAATAAGCATTATTTTGATGACTTACATCATTTTAGAGTCAGCATTTTTTCATTTTCCAAAAAGTCACCAGTTCAAGTCTTCAGCAATGTGACGTCACCTGCCTCTCACCACTCCCCTCTGTGTTCTGGGCTCCCACCACCCACCACCACCAGCACCTTTGTGCTCCTTCAGCCAGTGTTCTCTCCTCTCTCAGGAATGACCACCCCTTTCTTATTTCTCTGCGGAACCCCCACGTGTCCTTCAAGAGCCACCCAAATCTCACCTCCTCCCTCGTGCTCCCAGGAGGAATTCGATGCTGGTCCTCTGTGCCCTCATAGTACTTACACACATCTCTGCAAGAACATGTACAAAACTGTGTTTTTAAAAATTATATTGGTGTCTCCAACTACAGTGAGCTCTTTCAGTCCAGGATCCTTCTGAATTTTCTACATTTTTGGGTCTCTAGCACCTTGAGTAGTGCCTGGCACCCAGTAAGCACTTATAGAAATGCTTAATGAATGCAAGACCTGCAAATCTAAATTCTGAATACATACCTAAGTACTCCAAATGTCTAAACATTTTTGGGTGACAATCGGTTGCTAGTATTCTCAATAAAACATCTCTGCCTCCTAAGCCAAAAGACAAAACCCCCATTTGTATCCTGTATATTGCCTCCAGATAATGATTTGATGTCAGTCTACTATAGGTCAGCCCAAGGCAACCCCTTTGATTGAATTAAAGAAATATAATCAAAATACAATCTCTCACATGACACATCACACAGACGATTCCGGGCAGACTTTCAGGAGAGGCTTCTTGGATCAAGTTAACACAAATTAGGGCATAGTTTCCATTAAGTCCATATGTAACAAATTTTCTTTCCATGTCGATATTCAATGGCTGACCTGACTTGAATGCCCTCCCTGTTCTCAGTTACATGTCACCTCTGAGAGCTTCATGACCACCAACTTCCACTAGTGTTTACCAGACAGAAAAATGGATTCCAGGAATCTCCCCACTCTGCCTGTAACACAACATAAAATAGTCTGAAATAAAAATAGCAACTCCAATACACTATAGAAACTGTCCTACCATACCTTCTATTAAATTATCTGGTTGGCAGTCAGGCTTCAGCTAACGTGTTGTCCCCTGTTCTATAAAATTCTACACATATTTCTATAGTTCTACAGGAACTTTTGCTCTTACCCTGAGGAATAAGCTAATGGTATTTAATGAATAATTGAAATGAAAACTTGTCACACCAAACAAGAAACAAAACAACGACAACAACCAAGTAACAGCTCCAAGAGGTAGGAATAATTAACCTTATCTTATTAAAGAGAACACTGATGACCAAACTGGTTAGATAATTTGTCTGAAGTCACACAGTTACTAAGTGGCAGAGCGCAGATGAGCCGCCAAATTGCATGACTCCATCCCCTTGGCTTTTCCCATTAAGCCATATGGCCTCCTCCTGAAAGATGTGTATACATCCAATTTCAAACCAGAGAAATTTCGCAGTCATTAAGACACCAAAAATGGAGGATTTATTTTTGTTATGGCCACCACAGATTTTTCTCCTTTTTTTTTTGTTTTCATCTGCAACTAATCCATATGTTTATCTATTCATTAAACACTTAATGAGCACCTACTGTTTACCCGACATTGCGGCAAGCACTTGGAATGAACGCCAAAAGATAAATATGTGTTTCTGTGTCCCCAAGGTAAATTCATTGATTATTTGGTGATTAGAACTCATTGACAAGTATGGCCATGTTTATCTCAACAGAGCAATTTTCCTATAAAAAGAATAATTTCTATGGATATCTGCAGCCAACATTTTTTGAGTACTTACTATTGTCTAGGCATTGTTCTGAGATGAACTCACTTAATAACTCCATCATAAGTTTGGTGACTTTTATTAATCCCATTTTACAAATAAGGAAACTGAGGTTCAGATAAATGTGTTATCCAAATTCAGAGAGCTAAGAAATGGCAAAGCCAAGATTAAAATGCAGACAGTGTAAATACAGAACTTAACCAGTATTTTATACAATCTCTCAATTTAATATATTGAACACTTAACTCTCAGGTCACCAACCAAGATGAACAATAACTTCCGTCCTCCAGGAATTAGTGAAAAAAGTAAACAAGTACGCAGGTAGTACAATGCAGAGTGATAGGTGGGGTGATAGGATGGTGTGCAGGGAGCTGTAGGAGCACAGGGAAGGGGGTCTTAATAATATTTGCAATAGCCCATCTGCTGTCCTCATGTGGACATAGCCTAGGCATTTTCTGCTAGGTGCTAGGCTTCATTCACTGCCCAGAAACCCAGGTATTCCTATCCCTCAGAAATGCGCAAAAGCTTAGAAGACCACATGTAAATCTGGTTCTGATTGTTCCCCTATTCTCCAGGGCAGAATGTGGAAAAGAAAAGTTTCCCTCTCTTGGTACCCCTCAGGTACCCTGATCAGTGATCAAATGACAATTAGGGATCTTAGAAAAGAAAAAGGACAGGGCCCCATGACTCCAATAATGTGAGTACACTCCAGTAAATCATCTGCCAGCCTTTTGTATTAGGCATACAGATTGTTTTCATTCTTCTGCAATTATAAATAAAGTTGGAACCTAGAAGAGATCCCAGAACAGAATTACTCATTCAAAGAGTATATTCTCTTTTGGAACTCTTAACCCACATGGCAAAAAAAGGGGGGGTGACTTCCCAAAAAGTAGTAGTGAGTTACATCCCACTGACAATATTTGCAAGTCCTTATTCAATCACTCTTTCCTTAACATTATTATATCTTTTTAAGTTTCATTATTTCGTTAGAAAAAAATGTAAGTTCTTATTTTAATTTTCATATTTGGAATACCAGTGAGGTTGATTATGTTTGATAAGTGTATTAATCATCAGTATTAACTGAGATCATACATGTAAACCTAGTAGGTCCTCAATAAAGAGAGATTTTGTTGTTGTTGTTGTGAGTAATGAGTTTGGACAAAATTGGTTTCTGGCTATGTATATTTCTTATAATTTTAAACTCACTTATTTTTCCCATTTCTCTATTGAAGTTTCAGTGATTTCTTTTTAGTGAGTTCTATGTGTTTTTTATATATTAAGTATATCAACCCTTTGTTTTAAAGAAACATTCGTGTTTTAAAGGATTATTGTAACCTATGGAGTAATGCTATATAAAGGCATTATGCTTTACAAATATAACTCCATGTTTTAGTTTCACTGATGAGGAAATAGAAACTTAAAATTCAGTATGTTTTTTTTTAGGTAAAATTTATATACAGTAATGCACAAATCTTAACTGTATCGTCTGATGAATTTATTTTTATTTTTTATTTTTTGAGAGAGAGAGAGCATGAGTGGGGAGGGGCAGAGGGAGAGGGGGAGAGAGAGAATCTCAAGCAGGCTCTATGCTCAGCACAGAGACTGATGTAGGAATCAATCTTACAACCCCAAGATCATGACCTGAGCCGAAATCAAGACTTGGAGGCTTAACCAACTGAGTCACCCAGGCACCCCTCATTTGATGAATTTTGGCTGATGCATAGATCTATGTAACATAAACCCTTATTAAAATACAAAATATTGTCATCACTCTAGAAAGGTCTCTTATGCCCATTCCTAGTCAATTCTGCCTTTATCCCAATATACCCTCCAGAGGAAAGCTCTATTCTTTTTTTTCATCCTAGATTAATTTTGTTGGTTCCAGAGCTTTATATAAATGGAATAATTCAGGGACATCTGGGTTGCTCAGTCGGTTAAGCATCTGCCTTTGGCCCAGGTCATGATCCCAGGCTCCTGGGATCAAGTCCCCCATCCGGCTCCTTGCTCAGCATGGAGCCTGCTTCTCCCTCTGCCTGCCGCTCCCCCTGCTTGTACTCTCACACTCTCTCGCTCTCTCTCTCTAGCAAATAAAATCCTTAAAAAAAATAAATGGAATCATACAATATATGCCTTTTTAAAGTCTGGTTTCTTTCACTTAGTATAATGCTTTTGAGACTCATCCATATTTTTACATGTATCAACAGTTTGTTCCTCTTCAACAAATGGGTGTTGGGAAAACTGGACAGCGACACGCAGAAGAATGAAACTGAACCACTTTCTTATGCCATACACAAAAATAAACTCAATCCACTCAAAGTGGATTAAGGACCTAAATGTGAGACCTGAAACCATAAAAATCCTAGGAGAGAGCTGAGGCAGTAATTTCGGCTTTAGCAACATTTTTCTAGATAGGTCTCCTGAGGCAAGGGAAACAAAAGCAAAAATAAACTATTGGGACTATATCAAAATGAAAATCTACACAGCAAATGAAACACTCAACAAAACTAAAAGACAACCTACTGAGTGAGAGAAAATATCTGCAAATGACATAGCTGATATATGGTTAGTATCCAAAATACATAAAGAACTTATATAACTCAACACCAAAAAAACTAATCACCCAATTAAAAATGGTCAAAAGACACAAACAGACATTTCTTCAAAGAAGACATAGAGATGGCCAACAGACACATGAAAAGGTTTTCAACATCACTAAGCATCAGGGAAATGCAAATCAAGACCGTGATGTGGTATCACCTCACACCTGTCAGAATGGCTAAAATTAAAAACCCAAGAAACAGCAAGTGTTGGTGAGGATGTGGAGAAAAAAGAACCCTTGTGCACTGTTGGTGGGAGCTCAAACTAGTACAGCCACTGTGGAAACAGTGTGGAGGTTCCTCAAAAAATTAAAAATAGAATTACCATATGATCCAGTAATTCTGCTACTGGGTATTTACCCAAAGAATATGAAAACACTAATTCAAAAAGATATATGCACCTGTATGTTTATTGCAGCATTATTTACAATAGCCAAACTATGGAAGCAGCCCAAGTGTCCATTAATAGATTAATTGGTAAAGATATGATACACACACACACACACACACCATGGAATATTACATACCATGGAATATGAATGGATAAAGATGTGAGATAGATGATGATAGATAGATAGATAGATAGATAAATCATGGAATATTAGCCATTAAAAAAATGAAATCTTGCCATTTGCAACAACATGGATGGATCTAGACAATATAATGCTAAGTGAAATAAAAGAAAGACAAATACCATATGATTTTACTCACATGTGGGATTTAAGAAACAAAACAAAACAAGAGACAGACCAAAAAACAGACTGTTAACTATAGGGAACAGACTGATGGTTACCAGAGGGGAGGTGGATGGGGAGATGAGTGAAACAGATGATGGGGCTTAAGAGTACACTTATCATGATGAGAACTGAGTAATGTACAGAATTGTTGAATCACTATATTGTACACCTGAAACTAATATAACACTGTATGTTAACTACATGGAAATTAAAATTTTAAAAATTTAATTTAAAAAATAGTTTGTTCCTTTTTATTGCTGGCTAGTTTATCCATTCATCTGCTGATGGATATTTGAGCTGTTTCTGTTTTTTTCACTATTATGAATGAAGCTGTGATGCATATTCTTGTACAAGGAATTTTGTGAACAAAGGCTTTATTTCTTTCCTCTTGGGTACTAGGATGAAACTGCTGAGTCATAGGGTTAGGTATATATGTGTTTTCATAAGTAACTTTCAGATCTTCTTCCATAGTGGTTATACCCACTCTCCCTTTTTTTAACAACACAGGAAAATGTTCAGAACATATTATGATGTTATTTAAAAATGACAATATAACTCTACTGTGTATCACGTATGTTTAAAGGAAAAAAATGGAGATCAACTTTCAAATATTAATAGAGATAACATTTGCATGATGGTTTGCAAGTGATTTTCACTTTTTTCTTTGTATTTTTCTGCTTTTTTCTAATTTGCTGCATCATGTATGTATTACTTTAAGACAATATTAATTTGTTTTTTTTAAAAAAAAGGCAAAAGAAATATCCGTAAACCGCCTAATCAAAGTACTCTCCTCTATTTATAAAGGTCAAGAGAGACAGAGAATTAATCATGAACCCAGTCGTCCAGAGGAGAAAACAATCTATTCATGGCAGTCTGAAAAGGCGAGAAGTTATACGGTAAGGTCCACCCACAACTCACAAAACTATTCATTTGTGCAGGTCTTTTCTTGAATTCTTGAGTCTGTGGTTAGGTAGAAGGACTTCCCTTCTCCCGCCCTTATTTATTTTCCGTGTTTGCAGAGCACTTGGTCACATAACCTTGTTACATCGACATTGTGTTCCAGAGCTTTTTGCCTAGACCAGAGGCAGTAGGCACTGTATCCAATTACTCTGAGGCAAGATTATAATAGGTGTTCAATGTGTTTGTGGAAAGACTGGCACCACATGGAAAGTGCATTTGACATGGTAGCCATGTCTAAAACACAATTGTGTCATTAATACCGATAATGGGGAAATTTAAGATACACAGGATGTTTTGCAAAGCATGAAAAAAATCCCCCATTACACATTGCATTGGAATACTACTCCCACCAAGGCCACACAGGAGCTACTTAAACTTGAGCAAATGCTTGAAAGCCATTTTCAATGTGATTCTGATTTATCTCCCAACAGAAACTCAGATTACAAGGAGTAACTTTTCCCTCAACCAGCAGAATCAAAAAACTTTAAGTAGAATATATAGCATTTATCAAATAAAAAAAAGAACCCCCACTTCTAGAATACTTATTTTATGTGTCAGGTCTTTAGAGGGTATTTATGCATAATATCTCATTTATTCTTTTTCTTAATTCCCATATAGTTAACATGCATTGTTATATTAGTTTCCGGTGTACAATAAAATGATTCAACAATTCTATACTGTATTCAGTGCTCCTCATGATAAGTATACTCTTAATCCCCTTCACCTAATATCTCATTTATTCTTAACAAAAACTCTGCAGAGTAGAGGACAAAGCCGTCACACGGTATAGTCCTTTGCCCCAGTCCATATACCCAGTAAGAGGCAGAGTTAGGATCTGAGTTCAGGTCTATGGAGTCAAATTTCACAAGACAGATGCAGCTAAGATGAGTTCCAATCTGTGCGATATTAGAACTAAAACACCTAAAAAGTTTAGGTTGCAGACTGCAGAAGCAACATCCTTTGGAGGTGATCTGGAATGAAACATCAACTGATTACTAGACCACAAAAACTTTCAGCCTGCCGACCTGTCTCAGTGGAAGTGTGAGCTAAGGCAAGGAAGCCATTTGTCTCCCAGAGCAGGGGACATACTTTTTCTGAGGCCCCCCTAGGGTAGAATGTCCATTCAGGGATCCCAAGGTTTACTTCTACTTCTGAGTGGAATGCTATAAAATCAGAAAGTTGTGAAACAGAAATAATGTGGTAATAAAAATGCTGACTCTAAAGAAAAAAAGAAAAAGAAACAGAAAAGAAATAGAAAACAGAAGGGAAGGTAAGAGAAAGGAAGGGAAGGGCGGGGAAGGGAAGGGCTGACTCTGGAACCAGAACCCTAGCTTTGGTTCTTACTAACAATATGTCCCAGGACAAATTGTGTAACCTCTCTGGGGCTTAGTTTCTTCGTTAATAAAAATGGGAATGATAATTGCAGCTACTTCATATAGTTGCCTCGCAAAGATTAAGGGAGTAAATCCATGTAAATGAGGGAATCCATGCTTAAAACCATGCCTGACACATAATAAGCCCCGTCAACCAAGCTAAGCTGCTGCTCTTGTTATTACGGTGCTTCCGTAGTATGTGTCATTTGCTTGTTCAGAACAGAGTGACTCATTCAGGATAATTAAGGAAAAATTTGCTTGAATTGGTGAAAACTGTAGATTAAAAATACTTATAATAATCCTTTATGTGACTTTCAAGAAGATATAGGTATTTAAAGTAAAGAACAAAGGTCAGCCAAAGTAACTAAAATGTATTAATGCAGAAAGATTCATAGGGACCTACTTCAAAAAATAGGTAACAGTTTGCTTATAAATGCATATGTCCTTTGAAAAGCGTCTTCTATTAAATAGTATAAGTATTCCATTACATCACAGTATTTGCTTGGCTAACAATCACTTTGCCTATGAACAGCAATTTTATAGATTAAGAAAAAAACATTGAAAAACATCTTTAAGGTAATTGACGCCGATCTTACTCTTACCAGGAAACTCAAACCACCCAGCACTCGATGTCACATGGATTCCATGAGAAAACTTATACTATCATTTCAGGCCAGTCCATCTTTGGAAAGTGCTTCCTTAGACTGGGCTCAACTCTTTCTCCTTAGAACGTCTGCTCTATGTCACTGCTCCTTAGAGTTACACTGAGTGAATATCTTTCCTCTTCTTGCTGATAGCAGTTTGAGAATTGGAAGACAGCTGCTGTATCTTTCTCTGAAATCTTCTCCCTGAAAGAATATCCTAAGTTTTTTGACAGTTTTTCATTGACATGATGTTAGATGCATTTTCCACCTTTATTGATTTCTTCTGGACTTCCTTTTGTTTGACATTTTCCCTCCTACGTTGGGATTACCAGAACTGAGCATGATACTCGAGGTATAATCTGGTCAGAGCCGAGTAATGAGTAAGATATTGCCTTGCTTGTTTTGGACCCAAGATTAATCTTGATGTTTTCATAGACACTGACTCTCTTGACTTACACCAAGGTTAGCATTTGCTCCCCACTTTTGGGAGAGTGGGGGAGGTAGTTGGGGAGAGGACTGCATTAGTCAGGGTTCTCCAGAGGAAAAAATATATATATATAAAGGAGAAAGGGAAGAAGAGAAAGAGAAAGAGAGAGAGAGATTTATTATAAGGAATTAGCTCATGCTATTATAGAAGCTGACAGAACCAGATTCAAGAGAGCTAATGGTAAATTCCAGTGCAAATCCAAAGGCCTCAGAACCAGGAGAAGCATTGGTGTAAGTTCCAGTCTGAGTCCGAGTCCAAAGGCAGGAGACTGATATCCCAGCTCAAAGATAGTCAAGTAGAGAGAGAAAATTCTTTCTTATTCCGCCTTTTATTCTCTTCAGGCCTTCAGTAGATTAGATGAGGCCCACCCACTTTGAGGTGAGCAACCTGCTAGACCTGGTCTCTGATTCAAATGTTAATCTCAACCAGAAGCACCCTCACAGACACACCTAGAAATGATGTTTAACCAAATACCTGTTGGTCCTGTGGCCCAGTCAAGTTGACACATAAAATTAGCCATCACAGAGTGGTTGGCGGTATATCAGCCATATCTCTCTTGCCTTGTACCTTCAATATTTTCCCCAGCACTTTACATCTATCCCTATCACATTTCTTCCAATATTTTCCCCATAATTTCAGATTTAGGGAATCTCAGATACTCATCCCCTTGTCATTATATTGGATACCTCTTCCCAAATGCCATGTAAAATATCACTCAGCAAGTCTTCTTTTAATATAAAATAGTAAACTGGAAACTACCAAGAAAAGCATCATATGGAGTCCCGGGTTTCCATCCAACCAGTAATCACACTTTCTGAGTGTGCTCATTGATTAGTTACTATCTAGATTAATTATAGCATCTGTTGCCATCATCTTCATAAATTATGAAGTCGAAGATGAAATTATGCCTATCCGTCCTTCCACCCGTATGACCCTACAGTCTTCAGGGAAGTACAGACACCTTCCTTGTTAACCAGTTTTGAAAAAAAAAAAAAAAGTCCAGCATGTCCAGGTCTCAGTGGGTCCATTCTGGGCCCTCAGGTTCATAATCTATCTCTTTCATGAACTATGAGACTTCTCCCTGGGAACAAACTTTTAAGACTATGATTAATAGCATTTGCCCTCTTTTCCATAAATATTTACCCACTTTCTAATCAATTGTATGTGGATTAGCTAATTCATTGTTTGTCCCCATTCCCTCTGCAGCTAAATCATATAGTATAGTAGAACCTTGATCATTGATCAAAGGATAACACTGCTTCATGTCTTCAGACTCCTCCATCCACAGTTTCAGACTTGAAAATCCCTGGGTACTGAATCAGTCATCTAATATATTTGATATCATTCCCAAATTGGTAGGAAAAAAAAAATAAGGTGAGGGGGAGGAAAAAAGGTTTCACATGCCTGAAAGCAAAGACATTAATTAAATAAGCTTGACTTTCATCATGGACAAGGTCTAGAGTTCAGGAGGCTTCATCTAAGATGGAGTTTGAAACACTTGTCTGGGGTGTTTTAAGTTTGCCCCTCCTGCTCTGTGATCCCATCATGATAGACTTAAGCCTCACTAATATTCCTGTGTTTTATTCTGATTTTTCCAAGATAGTAAGATTTGAAAGATATACTGCATCAATAAATTAGAAAACTGAGTTTCACAAACACATAAAATTTCTTCCATCAGGAGGTTTCTGAAACTGTTACAAATAAAAAATGCAGAGCAGGAAGGAGCTCCGAAATATGGCTGTAACTACAGATTTATGTGCAGAAGCAACTTGCCTTTTGGGACCCTCTGGCCAGCTCACTTGCTTGTAATTCCCTTATTTTGGGACTGATCCCAAAACTCCCTAACTTTCCTGTCTTTGCTTGGTTAGAGGTTCTTGGCACGCTGGCCCATTTCCTTCAATTCCTGGTCAGTTGATTCTCTAGCTGGTGACATATGCTTCCCCAAATTGGCTTTTATTGTCCAATCTTTGGTAGCCATCTTCCCCCTTGAGGGAAAGCATTTCCTCTCCTGGTTCAAAACTCTCACTAATGCTCCCTCCCGGCAAATGAATGTCAGCAATGACTGTCCTACTGCCCCCTGCTGATAGCTCCCAAACGGATTCATCCATCCCACCTTTTAAGCCCTCACTCTATAAACAAATGGACAACAGTCAAGTCGGTTTGAATAAAAATGAGAATTACAGTAAAACTCAGCCCCAGTCTGATCCCAGCCTATTGAATCTATCAGGATGTGCTACAACAGAACTGACTGGGTGATGATTTAGAATAACTATTTTGACTAAATGTCAGGACTCGGGAATGAATCCCAGTCCTGCTCTCTGAGTCCTTGGCAAACCATTTCTCCTCTCCAAGCCTCAGTTTTATAATCTGTATAAAAAGATGGTTTGAGCAGAAGGTCCCCAAGGTCCCCTTTAGCTCTCAAGTTCTGTGGATCTATGGATCTATTGTAAAGTTGCCCATTATTAACTCATAACATTTGTGTGTCATAGCCTGACCCAGCTATTAGCAGTATAAGCACAACTTTGGAGGCAATGAAAAAGTGACAGTTCTTAAAGAAATCAAAGCAACTTTCCTTTTTCCTTTTCTCTACTTTTCCTGTTTGTTATTCCAGTTTCCCAAATCTTTGTGTATCATGGAGAAGGAGGTGCTCCTTTCCAGCCTGAATGGCAGTGAGGAGAACTGAAAATGTCATGACAACGCCTGTCCTCAATTGATCCAGCCCAAATTTGCAGATGCAAGAGCTTCAGATAGTCATCCCAACTTCTGGGTGCTTGTCCAAACCAAACCTCTGAGTCCTTGGACTCAGGCCCTTCTTTTAAGCAGGATTAAATTGAGACTTGCACTTTTATTCTGTCTCAAAAGATCTCAGAAACTTTTGGGTAAAGCTAACCCATAAATGCAAATAGACATGCTCTCACACACAGTATACATATGTACAGATGTCATGTGTCCTAGCGACTACAGATACTGCATCGTGGGATCCTGCACTCTTCTAAAACATCAGGACAAGGCCATTTTTCAATTTAAAAGCATCTGAAAGGATGAGGTCTCCAGGAGGCTGCCATTTCCAGTGATGGCCTTGGCTAGAGTGACCCACTGCATGATTTTGATCATAATCTGATCACAAAGAGTTGTCTTTATTTACATGCTGTGTCTGAATAATAGAGACAGTTTGGCAGAGTTTTGGAAAAGGACTTTGATTGCCAGATATCTTTAAATGCTAGCTGCTTTAAATAATTTTTTTTTCTTTATCATGCTATGTTTATGAGACAATAAAGGGGTAGGGACCTAATAAAATGAAAATGAGGAGAGGATTAAACAAGAGAATAGTAGGTAGCTCTGGCGTTGATGAGACGAAAAATATTTCAAATCCTCAATTCTATTGTGCTCTGAAACTACCAGGTCGTTTTCCAGAAGTTTCCATTTAGTATATTTCAGGATATGATGTAACGCAAAGTCTAAACAATATGTTGATTCTATCTCTATTTACATATTCATTCATTCATTCAGTAAATATGCTTATCAACAGTGAATTCTGTACAAGGCATTAGATGAAAGCATTGTAGAAAGGATGCATGAAGCACAGCTTTGTCCTTTACGATCTAATTGTCTTATGAAGAGACAAAATAGGTATGCATATGACTGTAATTTATCACTCTGCATTGATTATTAAAGAATTAAAGAAGAAGTATTTTAAAGTACCCATTAGAATATAAAGGAACGGAATCCCAGGAAGAGAGAGCCGTGTGAGCATAGACATGGAGGCAAAAAGTACAAAGCTATTTTAGAGCATGACTGAGTCAGTGTGGTTGGACGTTAGAGGAAGGGAGGGGGAGAGTCTTGGAAAGATATGAGTAGGTTGGGGCAGGTTATGAAGGACTTTAAATCTCACACTGACAAGGTTGGCTTTCATTTACTAGAAATGGGAAGTCAGTGATGATTTGGAGCAGAGAATGATATGAGCAGAGTGTTGCTTTCAGAACACTGTTCTCAAAGTTGGGTACAGGACTAATTGGAGTCAAGAGAGCTTGGGACCATGACGCTCAGTTACAAGGCTCTTTCAGCGGACTCAATGCAAGATAATAACGACCTCACCTAGGTAGGTAGAGGTTAGAAGACAAAAAAATTAACAACTACAAGAACAAATATGGAAGAACTAGACTCCATATATATGGAATAAGAAAGGAGTTATAGAAGACTCTGGAATTTTAAAATGGAATGACAACGGCTCCACTGAGGGATAACCAGTACATGAGGAATGATGTCAACTCAATTTTAAACATCTAAAGAGTTGAGAAAATATTTCACACTCTGCCTGTGAGAAATCTCCCTTTTCAAACTTAGACTTGAATTGTGAAGTAGTAAAGTCTGGTGATACCTTCTCATTGTTTATAAAGTTCATTTTAAATTACAAACAAGAAGGAAAATAAGAGCACTTCATGTTTTCTTTGTCTAATCTCCAATAAAACTGATTATTCAACATCCATTTACTTCTGTTGCCTTATCCACATTGCTGACAATAATCAAAACAGAGCACAGAATGGGTCAATGAAGCATATTCCATCCTTGCTTCCGCAAGACTGCAAGTAATAGCTCGAGAATAATCAACAACTGGAGAAAATGCATCCAGTCTAGATTGAGAAGTCATTAGCATCAAGCTCAGAAAAAGGACTTTCTATTATCAATGATCATGGGAATAAATGACTCCCCAAGGAAATGGTGTGTTCTCTTAATAGCTCACACGTTATCCAGGTTAGTGTGATCAAGTAGAGCAGAGCTAGCAGAGATCCAAATTATTGAGATGCTGGCAAAACAAAGCTTCTTGGGAAAAGAAAATTCGAGGTGCAAAGGAGATAAAAGGTTAACTTTATAAACAGAAATACGGAGGGGGGCTTGCCTCTTGAGATATGTTTGCTTATGTCCTTACTTCATTCCAATGCCCAATTTCCTAAAGATGAGACATGGACAGGGGAGGAGGGTAAAACCCTGTCTCCACTCTCTCCCCTTGCCCTGTGGTAGTCTTTGTGGTAGAGTTCGTAACCCAAATGTCTGCTGGGTTATGAGAGAGAGGTGTTAGAACAAACCCAGGAAGGATGAGAGCTCCTCTTCACTTTCTGACTCCCCTTCAGCAGATAGGATTCTGTTAGGGTCAGAAGCATCCATTTCATCTCCTCTTTGGAGCCAGCTATAGAAAAGAATCTTCACACTGGCAAACTGCAGCTCAAGCACACAGCCCTTATTTGGCTTCGCTGAAGTCATTTGTCCCATATCCTCTGATCACAACACACTGTGGGGAAAACATAGCTCTTCGCTCAAATGCTGTCAGCCAGGGATGATTCCAAAATAACCAGGAGTGACCCAGAGGACAAGTGGAACCCACACTTTTCATGGCTTTCTAACAATGTTCAGGGAGGTATTCCTGAAGCTTCGATGGGTGACAACATCTGAACAAAGACTTGGGCCACTTCAAATGAGTTAATATTCATGATGATGATTATTAACAGCATAATCAGAGAACTGGCCACTCATTCCACCCATTCAATGCTGACAAGAACACTGGTAACTAATTATATGAATCACAAGTCACACTTGCATCCCAGTGGATGGTAGATAATGCACTTCCATAGTCATTGCCAGCACATACTCAGCAACCAACATCCGAGTTCTCTGTTGATGCCATCTCCATCTACAGAGGAAGAAACTGAGGCTCAGAGAGGTAAAATGATTGGCTTAAGGTCTCAAAGCTCATAAGAGGCAGAACGAGGACTTTAACCCGAATCTTCTGAGTCTGAATCCCTTGGATTTTTCTCACTGTCCCACACAATAATTAGAGGTCATGTGCATAAATTGGTACATGCACCCAATCTAAAATCCCACATAATCTCTAACTGTCCCAAATACATACTCAGCAGTGGGCCAGTTCCATTGGGGGAAAAAAAATTAGTGAGGCTGTTTTTTTTTGGCAGGATGTAGTCAAAATGCCCAGTTGACCCACTAAAGTTTTGCATCTTGAGTGGATTCCTTGGCACTGAGTCATTTATTTATTCATTCCATATAAAACCAGTATTTACTGAGCGTGTACTATGTTCTAGACATAATGCTGAAACTTTCACATATTGTTTTCCTCTCTGTAACTTAGGGTAAATAATTCATCCAAGTCGTACATGTCATACGCTTCTTTTTGCATTTATTTCCTACTGTGCTGAATCCATTTTTGGACTCGTGAAACTCTCCTCATTTCTCCTCAGAAGGAGAAAAAATTGACAACGTATTTCTGTCTGAGCACCAACCCCCTCATTTTTCAGGTATGTTCATCTCCATGACCCACTTATTCAGATTCTCCGGGGGAAAAAAAATAGAATTCACCCTCTGCAGATTGCCCTAATAATGAGTCTTATAAGGAACTGATTTATAGGCACAAAGCCCTTTGTTGGGGTTTGAGAATGGGGCTCCACAGTGGGACATGGAAACAGACTGATCAATAACCGTCCTGGAGCCCCTGCTTTAAGGCTGCCCTCGAAGGTGGGCTATGGATTTCTTGAATGCCTAATGAGCAGTGCTTCTGCTGGCATGGAGCCCTGTGGAAAGAGGAATAAATATTGTCTTTTGACATGGCACAAGGACCAAAAGACACTCCCACAAGATCAATAATGAAACAGCACTGAGGATCTGTTGGGTGGAGGAGGCAGGTGGGACACAGGTGGGAATGTGGAACTTTCCCTGTACTCAGAGTCAAAAGATCTGGGTTTCAGTCTCACCCTTACCGGTGAGGTAACTATGGAAGAGTTACTTAACCTGTCTGAGCCTCAGTTTTCTCCTCTATAAAATGGGGATACTGATAGTACCCATGCAAGGTAGAGATTACATGAGACAGTCAAAATCCTTTATATTCGAGGAAGTGCTAAGGAGAACCCTTTCAGATAGGCTTAAATCAGACCCTGGTTTTTTATCCCAGTCCCACCCCCCCAGTCCCTCCCCAGCCTTGCCTGTGGACTGGGAGTTGGGTAAGGGCAGGGCCATGTTATAGGTAATGCTTTCTCTATCCCTCAGCACAGGGATTGGCACGCTGCAGGTGAGGGGCAGGCTTCTGCTGAACAATAGTCTGCATCTTCCCTTCTCTTCCTGCTGCTTGCATGCCACTTCATCTCCTCTTAATTATCCTCAGCACTCACAGTTGCTTTATTAGGAAACAGCAGGGAGGGCTGCCTAGGAAGGAATCTTTATTATACCCCTTTCTCTCCTTTGCATTTTCTCTAGGCTGGCCAGAGAAATCTGCTATCTTGAGCTAGTTGGCTAAGACCACTGAGTACGGAATGTTGACTACCAACCAGGCAGCTACATCCCAGTCCTTTGGCTTAATGGGGGCTATTGCGACTCCTTAAATAAAATCCTGAAAAATCCTGACCAAGGGAGCAAAAAGGTTTAGCCTGGCTCAATTTCCAACTGTAAGGTAGAAAAAGAAGGAACAGGAAGACTCACCACAAGACTTTATCAATAGCCCCAGTGTGAGAAGCCTCACAGTGTCTGGCCTAAAGCTTGAGCTGCCACAGTGGTGAAACTGTTTCTAATTTTAGAAATATTAAATAACTGATAATGACACGACCTTGTTAAGGAACCATGTCAGGGGGGAAAAAAGGGGACACTGTTAAAAATAGCATGCAATCTCCCAGCTGAAGGTTTTGGGCAAAATATGGGTTCACATCCATAACATAGACTCCAAATGCCGAGCACCCCACATTGCTGCCAAATGTGTCAAGTCCAAGGCTCATGTGTGTTCTGGAAGACATCCACTTTAAACACCCAGCAGGCCGCCTCTTAGCATCCTTAAGGTGTGAGAGAAGATATAAGCACTGGGAAAATGGAGGGAAATAGGACAGAGCCCTTGTCCTTCAAGTCCAGTCATCAGCCTCGTGGCAACTCCAAAGCCTCCTAATTGTACTGTGTGGAGCTCTACCACAGCACACAAAACCCAGTCGGGGAAAAGCAGCCCCGCGTATCGCCTGGGAATGTCTGCAACGTCGCCATCGGCATTAAATCAAACAGCAATCGGAAACACAAGACCTAAATAAAGCCAGCAAGCCCCGCTCTGGAGAACAGAGGAATGAATGATGTGGCGGGGCTGGAAGGTGGACAGAGCCCCAGACAGCGTCCCCATCCCACTCTACCCGGCAGATAGGCACCTCGAAGGCTTGGCTACCTTGAGGATCATTAAATGCTTTTAGCAAAGCTGTCTCCTAGGAGTAACCAGCTTTGAAAGCCAAATTGAACAAGGTCCATCTGATCATGTAATTGGAGAGAAAGTAGGATCTGTGCCATGATAACACATTAGAGGCATTTGGAGATGAAAGAAAGTAAGAGGGGGTCTAATAATTAGCAGAGGCCTGAGAGTGGGGAGATGTGGTACTTCTGGGGGCAATGACGGAATTCATTTAACATCAGATGCCCCCGGTCCCTCCTGATGGGACTCTAAACATAGGAAGGATTTGCCGAGCATTGGCTAAATCTCCTCTGACTTTCTTCGTATCTACAACCCTGCTGTCCATTACAATTTAGAAAAAATGATTCTCAACAGGGACAATTTTGCCCTCCAGGGGACATTTGGTAATGTCTGGAGACATTTTTGATTGTCACAACTGAGGAGGGATTTTTCTCTGGCATCTAATGGGTAAAGGCCAGCAACGCTGCTCAATATCCTCTGATGCAAGACACAACAGAGAATTATTCAGCCCAAGTGTCAATAGTACTGAGAGTGAGAAACCCTGGTTTAGAATTATGGATATTTTCTAACCGTTCATGCTTGACAGGCTTATTTTATTTTTATTTTATTTTATTTTATTATTTTTATATATACCTTGAAAGGCAACACCCATCTGAAACCAAAAGAAATGGCTTACCTTATCATAATTACAGTAATGAAAAAGTCCCAGCAATTAAGAAGAGGCTCCAAAGGTGTTTATTCATTTCCATTAGGGAGTCATACAGAATAGAGAGCCTGGGGGGGAGGAAAGGATACTACAACACCGTCGGAGTCAAATAGCTTGAGATTTTATTTTGTTCCTGCAGTTGAGGCCACCAAAGAACTCAGCAGACCGCACAGCCTGAAACAGTGTTTTAGGAAAGCCAGATGTGAGGATGCATGTTTTCCTATCTGATGGCAGTGGGCAGGACCACACCGCTGCCTGAAAAGATTTTCCTAAATGGTAGACTGGACTGTGTGATTGTCCTCTTGGCACCTTCAACGGCTCCTCATTGTACGCAGGACAAAATACTGTGTGGTTCTCCACAATCTGGCTCCTACCCACCTCTCCAACTATATCATCTCCTGGATCTTCCCAACTCATGTCTCTCACCCCAGTCATACTGAATTTCTTGTCTTCCCCAGGATGTAACAGTCCTATCATGCTTCTTTTCTTGTTTTTCAATGTGGGAGTTTTCCTCTGCCTGCAAGACCCTCCACTCTGCCTCCTAGCATTCTCCAAAACTTATCTCAAACATCAGCCACTTAAAAACCATTTTCTCACCTGACACCTGCCCCAGCCCAACACTCCAGCCAGAGTCTGGTGCCCCTCGTGTGGACACCCAGAAGCACCTGTTTCTACCTCCAGTATAACACCTGTCATTCTGCATTTCAACTAGTTGTGCATTGTCTCTGGGCACTTTGAACAGAGACAATTTCCTGCTCGTCTCTGTGTGTACACCAACCCCTCTGACCCCTCCCAGACCCTGTGCAGGGCTTGACTCCCAGCAAGCTTGCCACAACGATTTGGGAAAGGAATAGAAGAAAACCAAAGAGATAGGGGAGGGGACAGAGAGAGAGAGGGGAGAAAAGAGAGGGATGGAAGAAAGGTGACAGGGAGGGAGGCAAGTGGAACAGGAAAGGAAGGAAGGAAAAGAAAAGAGGAAGACGGAGGGAAGAAAGCAGACCGCAGGAAGGGAAGGGAAAGAAGGAAGAAGGGGATGGGGGAGGGGAGAGAGTGGAAGGAGGACAAGGGAAGGGGAAGGAAAGGGAGAGAAGGAAGAGCTCTGCCTTTGTCCCTTGCTCAGAAATGACTTCTCTGATCTCTCAGATCTAAGCTAAATCCCTGCATGAACTCTTTTTAAGAGCTACGGAACTCCCTTTCAAAGTGCTTACCACTTTGGTAATTTTAGATGTATTTGCATCATTATTTACTACTATGTTGTAAGTTCCATGAAGTCAGCATCTGTGTTCTCACACACTATTGTAGCTTCAGTCCACAGTGTGTCTATACACATTATTTGCTAAATAAATGAAAAGGTGGGCTGACTGGTTGAGCAGTGCTAGCAGCTAGTTTTATTAATAAAAAGTCAGCCTCTCTGTTTTTCAGAAATAGGTCTGAGAATTTCGATTTTTTTTTCCCTCCACCTATACTAAAAAACTTCTTCTGCTTCTAGGTAGAACTGTTCTAAAGCATTCAAGACAGTGGCATATACATTCTCACTTTAAAAATCAATCCCAGGAGCAATTTATTACAGGGAAATTTCCTGGACTCCAAGAAGCACCTTGAAGTCAGGAGATGATTAATTTGATATAACTGAAGAGCTGCAAACATCTGCTCCCCGTTGACATCTGCCTCTCATTAAGTTACAGCCCTCCGTCTCCCTCTGCATTGGGGGGCAGGCCTGTGTGTTGATCTGGTAACTCTAATTATATGGTAAGCCTGGTGCTCAAGGCCCTTGTGCCACCCACCTGGTGAGGGCTCAATAAAAACTTGCTCTATTGCACTGCACTCCAGATCCACCCCGAGCACTTTGTAAGTCCTCTGTCACTCCTAAATAATAGAAATAAAAAATAGTAATGAGGTTAGCGAGCACATTTTCATCTTGTAGCCCTGGTTAAGGCTGCATCTAGATAAACTCAAAAGCTTGGTCAATTCAAATAAACTAATCAGTTCCATAAAAAAAAAAATCTACCAAATCTATTATTTTGGCACCAGATTGGTGATAGGTCTTTAACTGATATCTCTTACTGCGTTTTCCTTTTTCCACTGATTCTACTATCAATGTAATTGTCCTAAGACATGTCTCGATACTGAGCCACCGGATTCTGAAACCTCAGAAGCTCTGCCTTGCCCATGAGCACATACCACCTTCCTGACCTTGACTTCTGAGTCCTCCACTGCCTGCAGTAGACCTAACCTCTGTCCCAGCACTCTCCTCAAATAACCGGTCTCTCATCATCTTGCTTTCCCAATTCTGCTTATGCGCTTCCACCTTCACACCTTAGCTTAGCTCACTCATGGGAAGCCCAGTGCCATATAGCACCATCTTGAATATCAACCCAGACCCAAATATGTAAAATTAATTAAATCTTTTCAACAGTCTTTCATGAAAACACCAAAAGGGAGAACATATTGTAACACAGAAAATGCCCTAATACCTGTCTTTTCTCATTCCTTTCCCTCATTTTTTCCCATGTGTCAAGGTTGACATGGAGTTTCTCTCCTCCCAGCTCTAAGCTCCTACTCCAAAGTTTCCTTCAGGCCCACATTCAGGTTCTTTTGTCCTCCTATCTGACTAAGTTCTTATATCTATGTCATTCCAGCCTCCCAGGCTTCTTTGAATTTTCCCATAAGAGCCCCTGAGCTACCCAACTAGCAAAAAATTCTTCCTCATTAGAAGACAAGGTAAGGGGCAAAGACTGGCTGGGGGAGGGGGGTAGTTTTTAATATAGTTTGTCTTATTCCTATCACATCAAGAGTGTACACTCTGCACAGAATGCCATCTGCCCATTTCTATTGAATACCCTACTCAATTGCCAAAGCCCAGAACAAAAGGTCCTTCCTCCTGGAAGCATTCCATGATGCCCCCTTAGAGAACTTTGTGCATTTTGTCTTGACCTTTGGCTTTTGGTGTAAATATATATTTCTGCTTTTGAAAATTGGAACTCCAGGATCATCTGGCATTTAACCTTTGATATTCTCCTAAATATCACTTCCTGGGAAATGACCTTCTTCCTCACTTTCTTTTCCTGCTTGGTTTGGCCATCTCTGTGAGGCTACAGCAACCAGTACTAACTTGATCTATCACAATGAAATTCAGTGGATAGCTGTGTCCATTCAAGCTACTATAACCAAAGACCATGAACTAGGCAGCTCAAAAACAACAAAATTGTTGTTTACTATTCTAGAGGCTGGGAATTCCAAGGTCAAGATTCTGGCAGCTTCCATGTCTGGTGGGAGCTCTCGTCCTCATTCACAGGCAGCTGTCTGCTCACTGTGTCCCCATATGGCGGCAGAAGGAGCAGGCAGGCTCTCTTAGGGTCTCTCATAAGGGCACTAATCCCATTTGTGAGGGCTCCACCCTCATGACCTAATCACCCCCAAAGGCCCCACCTCCAAATAGCATGCAGGGGATTAGGTTTCAACACAGGAATTTGTGGGGACACAAACATTCAGTCTCTAGCGGTGGATTCTTTTAATTATCTATTGCTGTCTCCTCTCACTCCAAACACATGCACACTGTGAAAACAAAGAAATCTCTTATTTATCTTATATCTCCAAACGTACCCAAGTCCTTGACCAGAAGTGTGTTCTCGTAGAACGCCTGCCTGTGTGGTGGCTTGTTCACTAGTTTGCACACTCCCCACGGTACCCAGTGCTGTGCTTTACTCACCAGAGGTGCTCACAAGTATATTTGGAATTGAATTAAGCATCTCTGAAACATTCAGCTTGATTGGGTTTTGTTTTTTGTGGTTTTTTTGACATAACTTTGTCTGCATGGTGGTCCAAAAATGTTTTGAAAGTTAAAAAATGGTGGAGGAAAAACAAAGGATTAAACATAAACTGGTTTGACCAGTTTCTTTCCTTTTGGATACAACGCCAGCTTGAAGCTTTGTCTGAGAAAATCACACTTGCAGGCAAAAGCTAATAGGCTGAGTGTTGGTCCTTCTTCCGCAACCTGCAAGGCTGTAAGACCTTTCACTTCTGTATTAGAATATTCTGTTATACTAGGCTCATGTGGCTCCTTTGGTTAATGGTGACAGAAAATGTGACTCCAGGGCCACATAACTGCGAATACTACTAGCCTAGAGGCTGGAACAGATTGATATGATTGGCAAACCCCACCCAGGCTGCTCTTTGTAAGAGGGGGGGGGAAATGCAGTGATTAAACTTAACCACTCTCATGCATTGTGCAATTAATCTCCAGCATCCCTGGACTGCTCATCAGGCTCCATAACTTATACCCAACACACAGAGATGGGCCCATTGACTATGCTTCTAATGTATAATAGAGTCTACACACAAAAATTCATTAATTCTTTCAAAATTCAGTCCTTCTCCTCCTGTGGAGTGGGGGCTTGGAGGAATGAGGATGTATTTTCTTTGGCAAAGCTTTTGAGTCAGAAGTTCAAGGTAGAGGCAGCCTGGGGAAAGCAGATACTGTTGGTTGCCTATGCGTGCCCTTATTTCCAGCCCCAGGGATGGGTCATGAACCCATTCCCCTTGACAGTAATTGGGTTAGATGGTGGCATGGATGTAATTCAAGCCAATGAGGTGTGAGAGAAAATCTGCTGGAGGATTTTAGGAAACTTTTCCTTTAAAAAAAAAAAAAGACACATAGGAAAAGCCGTTCTCTTTTTTCCTCTGGACCTTGTCATGCCTAGTTGTGATATCTACAACCACGGCAGCCATCTTACAACCAAAAGAGAATTCAGCCTGAGGACAAGGACAAGTATGGCAGGGGTGAAAGATAAAAAGACCCTGAATTCTTGATACTAGCATTGTGCTGCTGAATAACCAACACTGGAACCCCCTTATCTCCAGATTGCTTGTAATATGAAGTAATACATTTCTTTATTGTGTAAGCCATTTAAAATTCATTCTCTTCTGTTACTAGAGGCCAAAAGAATCTTAATACATTTGGTTTATTGAGTTGGCTGAAACCTTTGAAGATTTTCTTTAAGTATAGGTCTTGCACATGCTGCATCATAACAAAGTGAGACCTGATACCTGTTTTTGGCCACTTCTCCCTCATATTTCTGGTCTTATATCCTGGCTGAGGACAGTGTCACTGGCCTTCATCTTCAGCTGGGTGACCCACAGATTTAATAGGTTAGGTCTACATGGAGCTATTGACTCTGTACAGCTTCTTAATTTCACACCCAAATCATAAACCACTTCTTCCCTCCTCCCTTAGGTTTATAAAGAACACTCACTTGCTAAGCCAGCCCCCTGACATCTTTTTCAGGAAAGGGAATCTAGACTATGGGCAGGCAGAGGCAAACTATGTGATCTTTTCCATGTCCATCTATTCTATTCATTAGGGTCCTGAACAGAGCCAGCACTTGATTAGGCTCTTCATGAATTAAAGGGACAAGGTACTTGATCTCCAAGTGATGTCAAGCTCTGAAAGCCATCCTTCAGTCAACTACCTAGGCATTCCTATAGAATGCATCAATTTATTTATTTAATTTTCTCAACATTTAATGGACAGTTAATCTATTCCATTCATTCTTTTTTTTTTTTAGTTTATTTATTTACTTAAGCAATCTCTACACCCCATGTGGGGCTCAAACTCACAACCCAAGACCAAGAGTCGCATGCTCTCCCCGACTAAGCCAGCCAGGCGCCCCTCTATTCCACTCATTCTGCTAAGCACTGGGAACAGAAAAACAAATGAGCTTTTTATTCATTCAATAAACAAAATGAGCATCTACTTTGTGCAGCCAAACATTAGGGAAAAACTTATGATGGAAGAAATTCTGAAACTTGCCCACAAGGGCAGTCTATGGTAGAGACAATCATTTATCATATATTCACCCATAAATATATTTATCATATATTCACCTAGGTAAAGGGGAAGAATAGGGCAAGACAGAACATTCTAGGCCAAGGGAACTGCAAATACAAAGGCACTGAGGCAGAAGAGAGAATGGTGGATTTCAGAAAATCAAAGGCCAGTGTGACTAGAACATAATGAGCAAGGGGAAACTGTTTCAAGACATGGCTGGAGAGGCAGGAGGCAAGGGCTGGGTCACCAAATGCCCTTTATACCATATTAAAGAGCTTGGACCTTTTCCTAAAGGTCCTGATGTAACATTGGAAAATATTAAGCAGGATAGTAAACCAACCAGACTTTTGCTGGAGGGGCCAAGCCTGGAGTCAGAAAGATGAGTAGAAAAATAAACGTGAAATGCAGAATGACTTAACAAAGGTCGTGGCAATGGGAACGGAGAGGAGAGGATGGGTGACAGACATCAAGTGGGTGGATCAGCAGAAGATAGTGGCCAACATGCTATTAGATGGGGAGCCGAGGACGAAGGACCAGAAGGTGGAGATGATTTCCAGGGTTCAGGTGGCATCAGTTTGAGTAGGAGCAGAATTAGACTGCATTTAGTTAGCAGGACATACTGTGTCCAGGATGGAGTATCCAAAATAGACATTAAGATATACAAATCTGAGGCGCGCCTGGGTGGCTCAGTCGTTGAGCGTCTGCCTTCGGCTCAGGTCATGGTTCTGGGATCCTGGGATCGAGCCCCGCATCAGGCTCCCTGCTCCGCGGGAAGCCTGCTTCTCCCTCTCCCACTCCCCCTGCTTGTGTTCCCTCTCTCGCTGTCTCTCTCTCTATCAAATAAACAAATAAATAAATCTTTAAAAAAAAAAGAAGATATACAAATCTGAGGCCCAAGAGAAAAATCTGGGTGGGAAAAATTAATTTGGGTTCTGTAACAAATAGGTGGTATGAAGACACAAGAATGGATATCACCCAAAGAAAGGATATAAAGTGAACAGAGAGAAATTCTAGTGGAG
Source organism: Leptonychotes weddellii (assembly GCF_054177405.1). NCBI lineage: Eukaryota > Metazoa > Chordata > Mammalia > Carnivora > Phocidae > Leptonychotes > Leptonychotes weddellii. The sequence continues at coordinate 57,127,875 of NC_138382.1, forward strand.
ATCCCTGAGGACAGTCTATATTCGTGGGGCCTTGGGCAAACGTACCAGTAGAAGTGCCCATGCATATGCTTAAATATTTGAAAGTGAAACATCAAACTAACAGGCTGTTAAAATGTTTAATCCTCCTACTTTTAATATTATATCTTCATAACAATGCAATTTTAAATATGTAAAATAATGGTTTTAAAAGACTAAAATTTGGCAAAAAATAAGATGAGTGAATTCAATTATTGTTTTGATATGTCTGCACATTCTGCTGGTGGGCCAGCAATGTGCAAATGAGGGATTTTAAAAAGTCATACACATTTTGTGAGTTATTATAAATTTATCCCATGAAATTTATGCATTGGTGGTATAGTGGTTAGCATAGCTGCCTTCCATGAAGTTTATTTTCTTCATTTCAACAAAATCACTAATTATGTTGTTATAATCAAGATTCTCATATAATTCATGCTCTTCTCACAGGAGTACCAAAATATAAAACTGAGGTGGTCGTGATTGAAAATGTCCAAAAAGGGCGCCTGGGTGGCTCAGTCGTTAGGCGGCTGCCTTCGGCTCAGGTCATGATCCCAGGGTCCTGGGATCGAGCCCCGCATCGGGCTCCCTGCTCGGCGGGGAGTCTGCTTCTCCGAACTCTCCCATTCCCTCTGCTTGTGTTCCTGCTCTCACTGTCTCTGTCTGTCAAATAAATAAATAAAATCTTTAAAAAAAAAAGAAGTCCAAAAAAAGTGTTAAACTAACACTTCAATTCAGAAATGAACAATTCATTTTACATATCATGTCCAAACATTGTAATATACAGAATACATGGAAAATATTACAAAATATTTTAACTTCATTATCTCTTAGAGTAGTATAGATCTATAGAGCAATATAAAAATTCAATATACTTCACGATCATTACATCTAAGCCTGCATATATACAAATTTAAGAGCAACATGAGTTGTTTAATATTACAAAATGTTTCCCTGCCTCTTTGTGACACTACTGTAAATTCCACATTAGTTCATGAATATTTCTGGAATTCTGAATCAGAAAGTGAAGAAAATGGACATTTGGTACTTTGGACAAATGATACTTCATTATATAAGAATATATTGCATTCATGTTATCTCAGAGAAAAGATTTGACACATTAATTAATTTGCCTTTTCTCTTATCTAAGCACTTTTGCCACTCAAATCCTCCCTATACTCCAAAGCAGTACCCATCTTTGCCTTCCATGGCAGCAGAACACACATATCTTTACGGGACTTAGACTTGTGTTTAGAATCCATGCCCTTTATACCATATTAAAGAGCTTGGACCTTTTCTAAAAAAGGCTAAAGAGGCAGAGAAGGATTTCCCTGGGGGCTGTACAAGATTAGTCATGAGAATAACTGTTAAAGGTTATGAGACACAGTGTGCCCTTGCTGAGCCTGGGACCCCAAATGGTGGAAGTGCCCCTGTGTTCAAGAAATTGATTGGGAGGGTGTGATACGTGGGGCCTCCTAAAGGATGTTGTTCAGGGCAGGGCTCCCTAGGGCTGAGTCTAAAGGGTGGTACTACCTGAGGAGCATCAACAGCTGCAGGGTGATTGGAGGAGGGAATCCCATGAAGCCAGAGAAATAAGAGGAAAATCGAAAGTGGTATTGCAGACATCAAGGGAAGAAAGATTTCCAAGGAATTACCAACAAAGGCAAGTGGCAGGCCATTGGGTAAACAAAATGTGGCGTGTCCATATAATCAAATATGATTCAACAATGGGAAGAAATAAAGTGCTCACACATATTACAACACAGAGGGACCTCAAAAACATGAGGCTAAGGAAAAGAAACAAATCGCAAAAGACCTGCATACACACTTGATATGTATCACCCACTATAGACAAGCCCAGGGAGACAGGAATGAGTTTCGTGGTTGAAAGGGGCAGCAGAGCTGGAGGAAATGAGAGCTTTTCGAGGTGATGAAAATGTCCCAAATTTAGATTATGCCAATGGCTGTGCAACTGTCAATATACTAAAAGCCAATGAATTGTACAATTTCAATGGTTGAACTTTGTGGTATGTAAATTATATCTCGATAAAGCTGTTTTTTAAGGAGGAAAAAAACAGGAAGAGATAACCACTGCATTTAAGGTCACATCATCCTTTGTCTGATCCACCAAACACTGGCCACCTAACTGCAGAAAATCAAATCTTGGGAGCTGTCAGATGGTTAAGACCAAACAATCTACCACAGTGATTTGTCCATTGCCCCCGACAAAAAAAATAAATCCATCTCCTATTTCTTGAAAAACAAGAGATGAGATAGAGGGACTGCTTCGTAATAAAGGTCTTTCATACGAAGGTAAACTTGAAAACAGAGAGCATTTATGCAAAAAAATCCATTTACTGTGTCAGTAATTTCCAACATTTCCCCTGCTGTTATTGTAGATAATTGAGTAAAAGCTTTTCCTTCTCTACATCAAGCATCAGTATCCAACTGATCCTCTTAGAAATTCAGTTTCGAGATTTCACTTCAAGATCATGACTGCAGAGTTTATGGGAAATGCACGTGTGTTTGGGTAAATGGAACTATTTCTTTTTCTTGAGGTGAACACTTAGAACAACTGGAAGAAAACAGAAGCTGGAGGAGTAAAACCTTCCACCAAATCTATCAATACAGAGTCACAGTTATCTTTCATCCAGCTGACTATATATGTCTAGGTCATGAATACACATCTTTCCCACCCAACCAATTATTCAGCATTTATGTGAATTCAGGGTACTAAATGCTAATATATTTCTGTTGCTTATGTTTTTAATGAACACATTAGTTCTAAAGTCAATAAGCTGGCTGATGTTCACATTCTGGCTAATGTGTAGCACTGAATTTAGACCTTCTAAGAATTTATTTCTTAAAACTATTAGTTGGGTGGGGGAGCCCTGTGGGTCAGGAGCATGATGCCTACAGACAAATAATAAGTAACAGGGATATTAAGAACTCACAGGGGAATCTTACCAACCTCACAATAACAACTCCAGGTAATAGGATAATTAACAATAACATTTTTATAGTTTATATGATATATGATACAGTCATATATAATACTTTGATTTTTTTTTAAAGATTTTATTTATTTATTTGACAGAGAGAGACAGAGCAAGAGAGGGAACACAAGCAGGGGGAGTGGGAGAGGGAGAAGCAGGCTTCCCGCTGAGCGGGGAGACCGATGCGGGGTTCGATCCCAGGACACCCGGATCATGACCCAAGCTAAAGGCAAACACTTAACGACTGAGCCTCCCAGGTGCCCCACTTTGTTTGATTTTTATGAAATGGGGAAAGCAGGCTTTACTATTCTCTCCATTCTATAGCCAGGTAAACTAAGATTGGTCAAACCATTAGGAGACTAGGATAGATCTCCTCGCTGGGTATTTCCAGAGTACCCTATCTTTAACACGCACTCGTGTCTGCTTGACTCCGGGCTTCCCCTCTAAGCTTTATGGAAGCAGGAACTCAGACAGCGGCTAGCACACAGTATGTGCTCAATAACCATTACTTGAACTTACCAAGCTTCTACAGCTAGTAAGGCACAGAGAAGAGATGTCAGACTCCACATCACATGTCCTTTTAAAGCACTAATAATGTTTATCTACCTATTGTTACTCTCAACTCATAAAAAAAGAAAAGACATTAAATGACATAGCTAGATGAGGGATGTGTCTGTTTTTATACCTAAAGCCACCTGTGTGGAGCAGCATTTGGGCATACAGCCCAGGGCTCATGTAGGTCCATGGTCATAGAGCTCAGTGATCACATCGCTAAGTGCTTATCTAGCTCAGTGGTTAAGAGTCAGAGGGCCACGGTATCAGGTCTCTACCCCACACTTTACTGTAGGCTCTCTAGCCACATGTACTCCAGTAATCACTGAACTTTCCCAAGCCTCGGTTTCCACATTTGCAAAATGGAGATAACGATAAAAATCTCTCAGGATTATAATGATGAAATGAAATCTGTAAACCATGCAGCACAATGCCACATACTTAGCAAGCATTCAATATCCATCATGATCATCTTCATCATCATTACTATTACCATTACCATTATTATGTGTCCCTAGCAAGAAAAGCAAAAGCTTCTTGGGTTGAGTACAGAATTGTCAACAGCAGAAAAGGCAATTTGCTGATAACTGATAACTTGATTTGGAGATGGAAAAGCTTTTACTCAATTTTCTACAATAGCCGATGAGTAAACCTTAGCTGTGTCATGACTTTTATAAGCCACTGAAGCCACCAGAGGCAAGAATGGCATCTCCAAATTCCTGGGGGAAGTTCATTGAGTTGCCAAAGAATCTGGGGAGACCTAGAGTATTCTCCTCTACTGCTCTTTTACCAGCCTTGGGTCATTTAATCTCCCCACCCCGCCTCTGCTGCTGTGTGCAACATTTTTTTTCTAGGTGACTACAACCCTACTTGATCATTTTCAGAAAGGGAATTCTTAAGTCCCTTTGTAGCTCAGAGAAGTGTATTCTTTCATCTGCATATATATGTTTCTCTTTACTGCTAGCCTATTAGTTCTCATTTCAACTGCTTCTTATGAACAGATTCCCGACTGTTGTGCCCTGAAGGACTACATTGCCTTTCTCACTTACTCCTTCTTCAGAACATTCTCCTTCTCTTCCTCTGTCTGCTCCTCCTCACACCTCTCTCAGCCTCTGAGACAGCCAGCAGTTCAGAATATGGTTGGGTTATATTTGTCCAGACACTGATACCTCATGCTTGTCTTTGTGGCTATTAGAAAGATAAGGCATTCGACTCTGGAAAACTGTATGGAGGTTCCTCAAAAAGTTGAAAATAGAGCTACCATATGATCCAGCAATTGCACTACTGGGTATTTACCCCAAAGATACAAAAGTAGGGATCCGAAGGGGTACGTGCACCCCGATGTTTATAGCAG
>NC_138382.1:57133291-57153521 GCF_054177405.1 Leptonychotes weddellii
GAATAATAACACTTAACTTCTTGACATGTGATAAGATCACATGAATAGGAAATATTTTGCAAAATATGACATTGTTCAAAAAATATTTTAATTGCCAGGAATGATAGTCGAGGAAAAGAAAAAGATGAAAAATTAATAGGAATTTAGGAACTGCTGGGTGATGGGTAATTTATAACTTTTGAAGTACTATTTTGTTAATTTCTGGGCTAATGCAGTATGCCAGGCTGCTCCTCCATTTCTTTTTGTTCAGGAATTCTTCCTCTCTTTCACTAGTGTAGATGTGATGGCTAGTGCTCTACCTATATTCCTCTTCTTTCTTTATACTCTGTCTCTTGTCAAGCTCGTCCTTGCCATTATTTCAACTATCAACTGTAGACAGATGCCTCACAAACCTACCTACAGGGTAGGAAGTCATGAGACCATTAAAATCCCTTCACCCTGACCATATAATGTAGCCTAATCATGGGAGTGATATCTCTCATATTCACAGATATGTAACCTCCAACATATGAACAGTTCCTGCCCACATTCAAGGGAGGGGGGGGGAGATTATATAGGGCATGGATAGCAGGGTGTGGGATTCTTGGGGACTACCTCAGAATTCTGCCTACCACAAGGATCTGTCATCTACCAAGCAAATGTTTGCTTGGCAGAAGAGATACAAAAAAGAATTTGACATGATGTTTACCTTCAAAGAGTTATAAATTGGATGCTAATCATTCCTACCTCATGGGGCTAGATAGGATTATATGCAAAAAAAAATACATGTGAAGTGTTTATGACAGTGCCTGACACATGAAAATTAGTGTTCCGGAAGGGTAGCTATTATTATCAAATAACTGGAACAGAGTCTGTTAAGATATGTATGGAAGTTCTAGGTAAGGCATAGGCTGAGAGGAGGAATGCTCAGTTGTTGGGGAGGTCAATAGGGCTTCCAAGAATAGAAGCCACCTGACCTCAGTGGTCTCAAAAATCTCATCTAGTTGGCTGTATTAAACCCATTTTTAAAAATATTTGAAAACTAAGATTCAGTTCAGAAGCTTAAATTTTTTTAAGATTTTATTTTTAGGGGCACCTGGGTGGCTCAGTCACTTAAGCCACCGACTCTTGATTTCAGCTCAGGATCATGAGATAGAGCCCTGCATCGGGCTCTGCGCTCAGCAGGGAGTCTGCTTGAGATTCTCTCCATCTCCCTCTGCCCCCCCCCCCACCATTCTTCGCGCACATGTGCACATGTGCGCATGCGCGCTCGCTCACTCTCTCAAATAAATAAATCTTTTTTTTTTTAAGATTTTTTTTTTATTTATTTGACAGAGAGAGATACAGCGAGAGAGGGAACACAAGCAGCGGGAGTGGGAGAGGGAGAAGCAGGCTTCCCGCGGAGCAGGGAACCCGATGCGGGGCTCGATCTCAGGATCCTGGGATCATGACCTGAGCCGAAGGCAGACGCTTAACGACTGAGCCACCCAGGCGCCCCATCAAATAAATAAATAAATCTTTAAAAAAGAAAAGATTTTATTTTTAAGTAATCTCTGCACCCAGTGTGGGGCTCAAGCTCACAACCCTGAGATCAAGAGTCACTCTTCTGACTTAACCAGCCAGGCGCCCTGAGAAGCTTATTTATACAAACCCATTTTGTATAAATGGGCAAATTTCACACTCATGCCTGAGTTTCACTGTGTGTGTATGTGTATAGAGTAAGAAGGAGTCCATTTTAGCCATAGTGAGGAATGTGGGGGAACTAGTGAAAAATAAGCTCATGCAGAGAGCATACATGGGTTTGCATCACTGACTCTCAGGGAAAGGAGTTTAAAATTAGGCAAAACAAAAAAAAGCAGGTGTCTTTGACAGGAGAATTACCTAATATCTAATCAGAATGTTATTTTAGGAAGGTTATCCTGGCCTTGGTGGGCAAAGTGCATTATAAGGGAACAAGGTAGTGCACGATGGGGATGAGCCAAGGAAGCTACACCTGCACTGCAGTTGGGAAGCAACTGAAACTAGAAACTGGGGCAGTGAGAAAATAGGAGAAATGCTAGAAATGGAAATGAGCAGTAAGTAGGAGTTGGAAGAAAGGCCTGGTGAAATTGAACCTCTCTTTAGAAACTCACCAATTCTTCACCTAGAGAATTTCTTCCATCTTCTGTCCCCTGTTCACAGCCAACCCCACCTGAGCTGTTAGCAGTGCACTCCAGACTTATTATGCCAATGTGTTTTCTTCCTTGGGAATAGTCTTCCTCATACCCCCTCTGGCAAAATCCTAACCTTCCTTCAATGCCCATTTTAAGTGTCTCCAATTTCAAAGAGCCATCCATGATCCTTTCCCCTTCCCAAACTGATGGTATCTCTAGCTCCTCCAAACACTTAAAAATACTCAGCACTTTGATATGTGACTTATGGTGATCTCTAATTGATTTCAATTCAGTTGAGAAAGACCTTCCCAACAATTAGAGCTCTCTGCCTAAGAAGAGACGAGCTGCTTATGAAGGCAGAAAACTGGTTTTCTTAACAAAAGTTTGTGTGCAATCATAGTAATTGTCGGGGAATTGAGATGAATCCCCAAACCTGTTGTAGAGACATTGACATCTAATGGGAATGTGGGACTAAGAAATCTTTGAGATGCTGTATCATTCAGATTCCAGACATATAGCAGCATAGGGTTCATTCAGTTAACATCTTTTGAGTACCTACTTTGGAGTTCAATAGAAAGCACAAACCCAAATGCCTACTGGTGACATGTGAGGTAGGTGACTTACATGAGGAAATGGGTTGAGTATTACAGATCACTGGGGAGTAGTGAGGAGAGGGGTACACTGGAGCAGCCATGCTTTGTTTAATGCTAGTACTCACTCCTCAGCCCCATGCATTATTGCTGAGTAGGAATGGGGGGGGTGGAGTTCAGCATTATCATTCATCTTGACTATTCAAAGAAAATTTAGAAAACAGATTTTGTATGAACTGTCTCAATTTTTTTTAAGTTGACAATTCCTTTTGCAAAAAACAAAGCAAGACCAAAAAATATTGTGCACACTCAACCAAACGCATCCAAATGGTTGAGTCTGCCCTTGGGCACCATTTTGAGACCCCAAAGTAAATACTACACTCAATGCTTAGTATGACAAAGATAAACCCCACACTCTTGTGGGGGAGACAGGCATTTAAACAGATAATTACAATAGAATGTGCATTTAGCATATTTCCATTTTTTTCTTCAAAAATAAATGAAAGTATCTAGTGGAAAATAAAAGAGAGAGGGAATTAATGTAAAAGCATGCTCTCAGTGTGCATGGGGGTACAAAAGAAGAGATGGAAAACCTAGCAAAGATTTGGGAAAGTAAGAAAGCAAGAAAAATAAGAAGTAAAGTGGCTTTCCAGTAAGGGTGAATACAGACCTGAGTCCCTCCCCTTGCACAACTGAACAGAGAAATAGTGTTTGTCTAAAGAGGAAAATGATACATTCCGTTTAGAACAAGTCGCACTTGATGTGGCCATGTTTAATTAGCCAATTTCATATAGAGTTGGAAGGTTGAGAGAAGAATTAAAATGGCAGGTGAAGGTTTGGGGGTCATCTACTGAGTTAGGTTGTTTAAAGTCATGGATATGAATGAGATCAACAAATGGGAGAGTTTGAAGTAAGGAAAAGTAGAGAATGGAGCTCATAACCTAGGAGAGAAGCATTTTAGGACAAGCAGAGTGTAAGAAAATCCAGCAAAGGGAACTGAAAAGAATATTGGGAAAACAAAGAAACCGAAGTCCCTAAGGCCAAGGCAGGGGCATTTTCGAGAAGTCATTCTCCTCTTAAACCAGGTCAGCCCCAAGGTACAGCTGCTGGAGGAGCTGGCGGGGTTGGGGGGGAGAGAAAAACTCTAAATTTTTTCTCTAAAACCAATAGGCCAGGATGATTTCCAACCTGCGTAGAAACTGTGATCCAATAAAGACCTGATAGTCTTGAAGAGAATATTGTTGGGTGACCGACTGAGCTTTTCATTTTGGATTGGCACAGGAAAATATTCTTTCCATGGCTGAGAGAAAGGTTTCTTTTCATTTGAGAAGAAACAGATTTTTGCCCTGACTCTGCAAGGGCAATGCAAGTCATGAGGAAGGGATTCATTATTTTCAACTGCAGTCTTCCCACATTCCCAACACAAACGTTATTCCACACACAGACACATTCAGACCAACTTCAGAGAAGTTGAGCACACACATGTTCTTAGGTTGCAACTATTCATCATGGTCAACTTTATTTTTCTTAAGAAAAATAAATTAAGGTCTTGGGAAAGGAAGGAAAATGAAGCAGGCCAAATGAGGAGTTTAGTGGACTTGAGATGTGAATTTTCAGAAACTCCCTTTTCCCCCATTAATCCTTCTTTTTTGTCCTTTATCCATTATGTGGGATTAGTTCTTTGTAAATTTGGATTTGTACTGATGAATTAAATTCTTGGCAACCGCTGTTCCTGCTGACTGGGTGCTTCTTTGTGCTCTTTGTAAGATCTATAACTCATTGCACCTGTTGCATCTGAATAGTCCTCTGCAGTCAGAAGTGTGTGTGTGTGTGTGTGTGTGTGTGTGTGCGCTTTAAAGCATTCTACAATATTCAATGTAAAAGGAAGAACTCCAGTAAACGGGAGGGGTTGCTAAACAGTGGACTGAGTTACGAAGGCAAGTTATAGAATCTCTTTTCTTCGCGATCTTTTAAGGAAAGTACCAGAAGCAGCTCTAAGTAGCACAGTGGGCATTTGAACAGCTCTAAGTAGCACAATGGGCATTCGGTGCTCATTTGGGGCAAGAGGTTATAAAATATGAATTCTGAAGACCTCTCCAGCCCTCAGGGGCTGCTATATGTTTTCACCAGAGGTCAAGAAAGGAATTCTATGATCCTCTAGTCAAAATAGCACAGTTTTCAAATGGGGTAAGTCTAGGTCAGAGAGGGTTAGTAGTAACTTACCCAAAGGTAACATGAGTAGTTAGTGAAAGACAGAGAACTAGAATCCATACCTCGTGACTCCACCCTACTCCAAATACACACAGTTTCACTTTACATCCTCCTTTGTTCTTTGAGATAAATATTAACCAGCTGGTTTACAAGCCTTTGTGGAGAGGCTTCCTATTTTCACCAAGTTTCAGATTTCTGAAAAATTACATCAGAATTTATGTCAAAAGGATGTTGCATTTTTTCAATGAAATATATTTTTTAATGGGAAAAGGAGAAAGCGAACCAGGATATATATCTTAGCAGCTGAATAAACAGGTCTACAGAACAAGCATTTTTGGCTTGATATGTTATATATTATTTATAATGCAATCATTCAATTTATTAAAGATTGAACCATTAGTTTCATAATATAATACATTCTTTTTTCTTTATTTCCCATCTAGAGCTCTTTCTGAGATGGAAATTAGCCAAATGGAGTACAAGCATCTTTCTTAGAAGTTCTGTTAGGTTTCCTTCTTTCTTATTTTTCCCCATTCCCCACAGCTACTCACACCATCAAATCACATTGCTTTGTAGAGGTGGTTGAGACAGGATGGAAATCTCCAGGCTTTGAGCCATCCAAGAGCATTACAACAGAAGTCACAAAGTCTAGGATTAAGTATCATCTGTGCCACTTTATTTCTTTTAGAAAGCTACTTAACCTCTCTGCACTTCACATTGCTCATCTGTAAAATGGGTCTATTAAGTCCTCCATCGCAGGTTGTTAGGAAGATACAGGAAGATGAAAAATATGAAAGCATTTCACAGATGTGCTCTGTTACTACCAGGAAGTTCAACACAACCTACTTTCACCTATCCATGCAAATGAAAAACAGGACTAAGTGGACAGATAAAAATAACGGTTAATCCAAACCTTTTTAGTAAGGGATATCAGCCCCTAAAAACACATCCTAATTTTAAAAAATTAAATGGAGTCATTTCTCATCTGTGTCTTCTCAACCCATTCTCATATCTCTTATGGCAAATATAAAATATTAGTGGATGATGAGGATAAGGACTTGAAAGACCATTACCAATTAAATCACTTGAGGGTCACAAGTAAGCTCTAAGAAAATGCTGGTTGAAACTTTGTAGCTTTCATTTCTTCTCTGAATATAGTCTGACTCAAGAACTTCAAGACCCCCTAAAAGTTGCTGTCTTAAAATATAAAAACTCAAAACACAGGTGTGTTCCAACACATGTAAGCTAGCAGATTCCATCTAAAGCATGAAGAATTAAATAATTAATTGATCCATGTTTGGTGGTGATGGTGGAAGGAGTCTGTCTCAAGTTGTGTCTCCTTTAAGAAGCTGTCCTTGGTAAAGGACACACTCTCCCATACTGACTGCCCAGAGCACATCATGTTACAACCAACACTTCGGCATTCATCAGCCTCACTTTAGCACTTTATTACATTCTCATTGACTTCCCTGGTACCGCATTTGGAAATCATCACATCTTCCTTATCTAAATAAACATGTGCACCACTAGTCACCCTGAGTATGCAATGCAGAGTTGCCCACATGAGAAGCAGCTCCATTTCTATTCCACACCTGGATTTCAAAGCATCTTCTCTTGCGATTTTTGTGTGGGACTATATGTAAAATAACTGATGTTTTCTCTATCCATGCAAATTTCTCTGTCCTACATAGTCTATAATTATATCAGACCATTTCCGATATACCCTCCAGGTTTGGTGAACATCTATCTAGATATTTTGCTTAGCAGGACAACAGACAAGCAATAAATAATTTTATTTATGTGAATTCAATAATTTATTCATTTAATCAGAAAACACTATTCAATACTTATTCTGTGTTCGGCCCTCTGCTAGAACTTGGGAGTGGATGAGACGGACATAGTCCCTGCTGTGAAAATGCCTATCCACAGCCTCCTCTGAGAGTCAGGCAAACAACTAACTCACCTCTATACAATCTGAGAGCTGTAATCAAGTATGCGTAGGGCACTGGAGAAACAGAGCAGTGAGGGTGTTGGGTTTTGCCCGAAGAGGTATGAAGGAGGACTTCATAAAGAAGGTGATATTTGAGTTGTGCTTAAAGGATGAGCAAAAGTTTTCTGGGCTGGGGCCCAAAAGATAGGCCTTCTAGACAAAGGGGATGCTGTGGGGAACAGCAGGAGGCACAAAGCAGCTACTGTGAATTGTCCTGTGTGACTGGAGTGTATCATGCATGGGCGGGCAGAAGTGTTAAACAGGCATCTGGCAAGGGAGGTCGGGCTCAGATTATAAAAGGCCTTGAACACATGTTCCAAAGACATTTGAGTTTGTCCAGTAAGCAAATGGGATCATGGAAAGATTTCTGAAAAAATTATTCTGGTGGGTGGGTTGATGAAAGGTGCAAGGAGAGAAGTGGTTACAGAAGATAAGATAGCACATTAGGTATTTACAAAGATCCAAAAAAGAGATCTGAACTAGACATATGGAAATGGACTCAAGACACATTTCTGGATTAGAATTGCCAGCACTTGGTGACAGGATGGTTGTATGCTTGTGTACATCATATACATTTTGAGTGCACAGAAGTCTGTAAGCTCCTTAAGTGCTTAAGTAAAGACAATTTAAGTAGATAATTTACTAAATAGGTCCTCCAAGATTATGCATAAATAACATGAAGGTACTAGATCTTCTGGACTCTGGGTCAGCATCCGCTGGGATGGTATTCTGGCACGTCTCTTCATAGCTGGCTGGACAGTAGGTAAGTCCCTTCTCCATTGTAAGCCTCTCTTGTGTCCCAGATGGAGGAGGTGGCTGGGATGATTTATCTCTAAGACTTCCTCCAGCTCTCACGCTCTGTGAGTCAAACCCTTGTGGTAAGGGGCCACCAACTCCGGCCTTTCCCAAGCTGAGTCACCTTGGAAGCTGAGATTATTCTGGGGTTGACCAGGAAATGCGAGTGCAGTCACTGCATCCCAAGATCCATTCTCAAGATTTGGGACCCAGCAGGTCTGGTCTGAGGCTGAGGCAGCCGTCAGAGGCTCTTCCCTGATTACACAAGCCTCTCCAAACATCTCCCCCCTCAAAGGCATAGTCACATTCGTCCAATAGACCAGTCAGAGCTTCCACCAAAGAAAGAGCCCTCTCTTTCAAGTCTCCGGATTTCTCAGAGTCTGTTATTCCTGCTTGGGCAAATCCCCACAGCCAATTATCCTATTTACATTGTTCTAAAGCTGCTCACAGGACTTTGCCACAAGAATGCAAGATTCTCAGGTGGTTTTCCCTTACTTCCTCATCCCAGAGTCCAGCCAGGAATCCATTTCCCTCAGAGGACTTCAGGCCTTGCTCCTTTGTCCCCTAACCAGTAGGGGGCTCCACCTCTGCCTAGTTTCAGTCATCTAACTCAGTGCGCACTTAACTGTATGCTGCCAATGGCTTCTGCAAGTCAAGGCTTCCACACAGCCACCCCAAGAGGTGAGTGTGACTTCCCAATTTTAATGTGAGGTTTGGTGAAGGAGAGGTGGCTCGTCAGAGGCTGAACTTCTAGGATGTGCCAAAACCAGGATTCAAATACAGGTCTGTCTGATCTCCAGTCTGCTGTGGTTCTCCTTCCTGTGACCAGAGTTAAACTCTAAATGATATTAATGCCCAAGCGTGAACTATCTCTGCAAAGCCTCTGAGCACATCTGCCTCTGATGTCTTTGTTACCCAAGGAAGATACAGTCAAGGTTACTTCAGGTCAAGACACCAAAAGAGGGAAACAGGTCATAATTCACCTAACCAAGGGCACAAATGTTAGACATCCAGGTTCCTTCCAATGTTTTCCCAATAAAGTTGTGATGTACTGCCATCAGTCAGTTTCACATAGTCACTAAAATGAAGAAACTCTATGAATCAGGCTGCCCCGCTTTGAATCCCCTTTATCACATAGTAGCCAGGTAAGCTTGACCAAATTACTGAGGCTCTCCTAAGCTCAGCTTCCCGTGGGTAATGGAAATGAGAATAATATTTACCTCATAGCGTTGTTATGAGGAGTAAATAAGACGATACATGTAAAGCACTTAACACACAGTCTGGCATATGGTATGAGCTCGATAAATCCCAGCCATTATTATTAGCATAATATCTTTGCACGTAAATCTATCTGCAGCCCTGACTATTTTCTTAGGGGAGATTCCAATGAGTAAAATCCTGTATCAAAGGATGGCTTTTCATACATAGTGCTTAATTATCTTCCACAAATTTTAGGGAAATTTATACACCCAAAAGAAGTGCCTGCAGGGGTAAATGCAGCATCCTTCATAGTAGTGGACTCCAAAGGTATATGAAATGTAGCTGAGTGTAATACAATATAGGAGGGTTCTAACATCTTACAATTCTCACATACAAAAACATAAACTTTCTTTTCTTTTTCATGCCTCTTCAGTCGTGGAATAACCAGGGCCTGGGCTAATCAATCCAAAGGCCTTTGATTTAAGAGTCAGAGAAGACAGGTTCAGTTCTAAGCTCTGCCACTTACCAGCTATGAGAGTTTGAGCTAGTCTAAATAGGAATTGTATCTGGGCTATATCTTCCTCTCATATTTTTTATAACTACAAATGCAGAATGCCTATTATCACCAGGCCTAGTCATATTTATGTGACTGTCAATATTTTTTGTACATTTTTCTATAAAGGGATTGCCTTTGTAAACAATTTTTCACTGTTAATTATATAGATATTTCATGCGTCAATATCAAATAAGGCGTAGCTCCAGCTCTACCAAAGTTTTGCTGTGCAATCAGGGGTGAGTGATTTTCCCATTCTGGGCCTCTTTTTTCTGTCTATAACAGTGAAGGCCTTGCTCCAAATCACCTCCATTAGCTGTGTTTCTATTATTTGGCCTTCCCATACATCGAGGTCTCTCAGTCTTGGCACTACTGACATTTCAAGCCGGATACTTTTTTGTCGTGAGGAGTAGGGGTGGTTGTCCTGAGCATTGTAGGATGTTGAGCAACCTTCTTAGACTCTACTGCCTTACTGGTACCTCTATCCAAGCTGTGACAGCTAAAGATGTCTCAAAATATTGATAAAAATGCTGAAGGTACTAAATCGTCCTCAGCTAAGAACTACTTGCCGTATTAAGGGTTTCAGGCCTTGGCTGTTATGTGAGGAGTTGGGTTGGATGGTTTTTAATGTCCCTTCCAACCCTGAAATTCCAGAGGCCAGTGATGCTGTCAAACTGACTTGAACTCAGACCCACCCGTATCCCACAGATTTGAGAGAGGGCCTTGTCACCTCTAGTACCTCTTCTCCCTGCTGAGTTCTATGAATGTGTTTGATTCAGTCATCTATGCCTTTGCTAGAGGTGGCAGGTGAACTATCCCAACCACAGATTTGGGGTTCATCTGACCCATTCACCAGTCCAGTGTGTCTGGGCAAATTCCTGAGCTTTTCTGAATTTTTTCATATGTCAAATGTGAATGATACCTCAGATCAATTCGAGGAGGACCAAATACAGCCAGCATGCATGTGCCTGCTACCAAAGAGGAAGAAAACTCCAAGTGGGAGGCTCTTTCTTTCATTTTTCCCTGCAGAAATGGTTACCACTCAGTCATGTCTCAGCCATAGCCTTTGGTTTGGAGCCGGTTTTCTTTTGATTTAGGTGTTTCCAGCCACAGTCAAGGAGCACTCCTGAGGAATGGGGTAGACAAATGATCCAGTTAGCAGTCAGAGGAATGCAATGGACCAGGAGAGTGACTTTGGTTCCAGCTGAAAATGTCAGCAGAGTGCTGGGAGAAAAGAATCTGTTTAGCAGGTGTGCTTGGAATCTGGCAGAGAGCACTGGGCCAGGGCCAGGGCCAGGGCCACTGAGCTGGTCTAAATGCCTTCTATGTTGACTCCTTGGGACTGAGATCCAGGATTTAAAGGGGAGAACATCTAGAGTAAACACACAACAGCCAGACAGTGGCTAGAATTTTTCCCCAGGCCTTCTGTGTCTCTTGCAGAACACCAAGAGGCCAGCAACAGAAGTGGGGCCTGAGTCCGTGGCCTTCACCCACCTTCTTCCATATCACCTGATCTGAAAGGAGCTCCGAAAATAGCTCAGAATTTGGGCCTGCCTGGGAGAGACATAAAGATCCATTTACATGGGAAGGTGACTGCTCTGAATACCCACAGCAGACCAACCTATGCTAATGGCTCAGTCTCCCTCAAATCTGGGATTTATATAACTGGTTCCTACACTCTGTCGTTGCCAGCAGAAATGCCTGAATTATCTTAATTCCAGAATGCAAATTATTCCAATTTTGAGGCCATCATTTTAAAGCTGTCAAAGTCAATATTTTTAACAGCCTAGAAAAAAATTACAACTGGAAAATGTCTAAACAAGTTGTACTTGAGGTCTTGAGACAACTTCTGGCAAAAATCTGTGCTGAGATGGAGAAATCCCCCACACTGATTTCACAACTGGGGAAAAACATCGATTCGTCCCATCACCAATTTGTCTCTAGGCAAGCCAATGAGTCAGTCTACCTGCATTGATCACTTTCAATCTGTTACTTTCCATTTATGGATTAATCATTTGTCTTTTGGTCCTAAGATTTTTTTTTAAATAAATTAATTCCTAAAAGAATAACATTCAATACTTGGTCATGAAGAGAAAGGGGAAAAATTCCTGCCCTAACCTCCACCCTTTCCAAGTTTCCATTCCATTTCTATCTAAACTCCCTTCATCCACGACTCTCTGAGAACCACTGTGTGCTGAGCACAATCATGGCGACCCTGAGATGGGTAAGAACTTCCTGAAGGTGAGGGAGGAAGCTTTCAGATGAACTACCTCGCACATGGCCAGGAAAGAAAAGGCAGTTCCTCTTCTTATTGGCACATCAGTTTCCATCCAGGCGAATCATCATCTCTTCCTTATCAACTCTCCCAGAAAGACACCTGGGATTGAAGGAGGTAGGTGAATGTGTGAGGAGGGGACCGTGCAGAGCATCATCTCAGTTCAGATTTGTCTTTGGGACGGAGGTGACCCGTTAGCACCTGGGCAACCAGCCAGATTGCAGGAATATGACACAACCCCCAAGTGGATACGTCTGCTCACCACTGCCCCAGACACCAGGCTCAGGGTGGTCCTCAGGATAATGCTGGAAAATCTCTGTGATGGGCCCATCTCCTCTTCAGAGGCTAGAAAACACCCCATTCCTGTAGCTCTGAACCAGGATTAATTGATTGGTCTCATATGAACCTAAAAGCCGTTAAGAGCAAGGAGGATGAAAAGCAATTCAAATTGCTTTATTACCATTTTCTAGTAAAGTACCAGTTTAGTCCTCAGCCCTACTGTGAAGCAGCGGGTTTCCAGATATTGACTGTGCTGGCATGTGCTCCTAGAAGAGAGGAAATGCCTGGGTCTGAAAAGCAGAAACATCTGCTCAGATCTCTGGCAGGTCTGTTGCTGGAGCCATGGCATGGGGCGGGGCAGAGGGGTTCCCTCCAGGTGGTGTCACTGCAAGCAGGAGACGGGGAAAGCACCCTCAGTAGGGGAATTTCAGGCGGTGGGTGGGAGCTCTTCCTCTCTTTTCTTAAGGCCTCATTCACTTATGGGGGTGGGGAAGAGATTATAAATGGTTTTATAAAGTAGTCTATAGACTTTCTGACAGAGGGCAGCCAAGATGACTGTAGTAGTTACAATGCTAATGATAATAGCCATCATGTAGTGCTTGTACATGCCAGGCACTGAGCACTTTACCTGTCTTCAATCATTTAAACCTCAAGCAACACTACAAGGTAGATCCTACTATAATCTCCTTTTTATAGATAAGAAAACTGAGGCACATGGGTTAAGTAACTTGCCCAAGTTCACCTTCTAGTAAGTGCGGGGATCAAGCTTTAAACCAGCAAGTATAGCTGAAGAGTCCCTGCTCTTAGTCACTACTCATGGTAATGATTAGAGTGCTCTGCTAGACATTGCCATGACACTTTTTTCTTTGATCCTTACAGAAATACTGTGAGTCAGATACTAGTGTCCCCAATTTTCAAATGAGCAAACTACAGCTGAGAGTTATGAAGTGATTTGTTCATAAGGTCATAAGGATAAGAAATGTCACAGCCTGGATTAACCCCAGGCCAAGCTCTTTTTACAACAGCCTGGTCCCCCTCAATGATCTGAAAGTTTGGACTTGGACTATGCTTTCTCTGTAGAGATCTAACCCAGAATGTCAATAACAAAGCAATCAGTAATATTGATAATAGTTAACATCTATTGAGCACCTGCAATTTGGCAAACCCTCCTCTAGACATAAGTTAAGTCCTCACAAATTCCTGAAAGTCAGATTTTTTTCTTTATTATCCCCATAAATCATAAAGAGAAACTGGGGCTCAGAGACAAGAAGTGACTTGACCAGGGCCACAGAGTTGGTAAATGATTGCACTTAAATATGAGCCCAAGTTGGTTTGGTTCTTAAGTACAAGTGCTTACTAATTGTCATTTTCTTAAAACAAAAGAAAAGAAAAAGAAATAGAGATGGGGGAAAAAAAAGAAAGAAAAGCAACAGAAACTGAAGGATTAATATTTGAAGTCTATTCAGTGCCCTAGGGAAACTCATATGTAACAAAAATCTTTGCCACATGTCTGTAGAACATAAAGTCCATGTGAGCAGGGATTTGGGGCTTTCTTTTCCTCTCCTATATGCCCTTCACCTATAACAATACTGGTAGATAATTGTTGAATGAATGACTGAATTTACTTTGGGTTGTAATAGAAACATCTTAGGAAGCTTGAGTGATTCGCAGAAGGAGAGTTTTATGACGCTTCTAAGAACAAATTTAGTACTGGGCTATAACTAATCCAAAGTGATAGGAAGTAGATTTTCCAGTAATGATTGCTACAGGTGTGTCTATCTGACTTAAATATTTACTTATAAGAAAAGAACTCAGTGGGTCACCATCTCTCCAGTTGCTCAAACCAGAAACCAGAAATCCTATCCCCAAATTACTTGGGGACCAAATACTTGGACCAAGCCACTGCCAGTCTCTCCCCCGAACTAACCCAAGGTCCTCCCATCTTAACTCTCTTCTAATCCATCCTCCATCAAAGAACCAAGGTATGCCTCCTGAAATATGAATCAGATCATGTCACACACCCTACTGGAAAACCTTTCCCAGCTTCCCATTGAACTCGGAGTTAAATCCAGACTTCTTCCACTGGCCCCTGCCTTTTATTACCACCATTTTGAACCACCTCACTGTAACTTAGAATGTTCTGTCCATATTGGCCTTCTCTCAGTGCCTCTAACAAACTATATCCTCTCCCACTTTGGACCTTGTACATATCATCTTCTCTGGTTGGGCTCTCCTTGCACAATTCAAAATTATATATTTACTGGTATATTTATTCTCTAGTTCCCCCAGTATGTTGTAAGCTCATGAAGGTGAAGACCCTGTCTGTTTTTTGTGTGTTTGTTGGAGGTTAGAGTGTCATCATTGGCTATTCAGCACCTAGCTTTGTGCCTAGCGCTGTAGTCTGGACTATAGTAGACATTCTAAAGCATTTACTGAATAAAGCAATTAATGAGAAAAGATTATAAGATCTGGAAGGAATCACAGAGCCCCATAAACTGTTAGCATAAGCATCTTGGAAATAAGTGCTATGTCTTGGTTAGCTCTGTATTCCCAGCAATTTTCCCAGAGACTGACAGAGGTAGATGTTAAATGAATTCTTGTGAGTGACAGAATGGAATGGACAAGTAACTAACATTTACTAAACCCACTAGTGTGTTCTAGGCAATCAACATATGTCATTTTTTTTTATTCTACCCAATAGCCACATGGAGTAGATGCTTTTATCCCCATTTTACAAATGAAAAAACCAATACTTAATGAGTTTAAGCCATGTATCAAAGGTCATCTCACAATACACTTCCATGTTCATCATGTTGAGTAAGTCACTTCATTCAACACCTATTTTTATAGATAAAAAATTGAAACCAACAAAAATACCCAAGAAATTGGCCATATAAAGGCAACTATCTCAACATAATGAAGGCCATATATGAGAAACTCTGGGCTAACATTATGCTCAATGGTGAAAGACTGAAAGTGTTTCCTCTAAGATCAGGAACTAGGCACAAATGCCTGCTTTTTCCACTCTCTTCAAAATAGTATTGGAAGTTCTAGCCATAATAGTTAGGCAAGAAAAAGAAATAAAAGTCATCCAAGTAAGAAAGGAAGAAGTAAAATTATCTCTGTTTGCAGACAACATACACGATCCTATTGTAGGAAACCCTAAAGATCACACACACACACACACACACACACACACACACACCTACACACACATGCACGCACAAACTGTTGGAACTAATAAGTTTAGCAAAGCTGTGGGATATAGAATTAACATACAAAAATCAGTTGCATTTCTACACACTAACAATGAACAATGCAAAACGAAATTATGAAAACAATTTGATTTACAATAGCGCAAAAAGAATAAAATACTTAAGAAAAACGTAACCAAGGAGGTGAGAAACTTGTAAATTGAAAACTGTAAAACATTGCTAAAGAAATTAAAAGACACAAATAAATGGAAACACATCTGTGTTTATGGGCTGAAACTTAACATTGTTAAAATGTCAATATTATTCAAAGTGATCTACAGATTCAGTGCTATCCCTATCAAAATCTCAGTGATGTTTTTGCAGAAATGGAGAAACCCTTTCTAAAATGCATATGGAATTTCAAGGGACCTTGAATAGTCAGAAAAAATTGGAAAAGAACAAAGTTAGAGGACTAACACCCCCTGATTTCAAAACTTCCTACAAAGCTACAGTAATAAAAAACAGTGTGCTCCTGGCATAAAACAGGCATATCAACTAATGGAATAGAACAGAGAGTCCACAAGTAAAATCTCAAATATATGGTTAAATGATTTCTGACAAGAATGCCAAGAACTTTCAATGGAAAAGGGACAGCTTTTTCACCAAATAGTACTGGGAAAACTGGACGTCCACAGAAGAATGAAGTTGGATCCTTACTTTACACCATAAACAAAAATTAACCCAAAAAGGATCAGAAACCTAAACATAAGAACTAAAGTCGTAAAACTCCTAGAAGGAGACATAGGAGAAAAAATCTTCACGACATCGAACTTACCAATGATTTCTTGGCTCTGACACCAAAAGCACAGTCAATAAAAGAAACATAGATAAAAGGGAATCCTTCAAAATTTAATACTTTGTGCATCAAAGGACACAGTCAAAAGAGTGAGAAGCCAACTCAAAGAATGGGAGAGCATATCTGCAAATTATATTCCTAATGAGGGACTAATACCCAGTATGTGTTAAAAAAAAAAAAAAAACTCTTACAAGTCAACAACAAAAAATAAACACCTGATTTTAAAATAGGCAAAAGATTTGAATAGACATTTCTTCAAAAAAGGTATGTAGGTGGCCAATAAGCATATGAAAAGATGCTCAACATCAGTGTCATCCAGGAAATGCAAATCAAAACTGCAATGAGCTACTGCTTCACACCCATTACTGTGGCAATTATCAAAACAACAAGAGCAACAAAAGAAAATGAGAAGTGTTGGTGAGGATGTGAAGAAATTGGAACTCTCATTCATTGCTGGTGGGAATGTAGAATGCAGCCACTGAGGAAACCAAACTGGGAGTTACTCAAAAATTCAATATAGAATTATCGCATGATCCAGCAATTCCACCTCGGGATATATACCTTAAAGAACTGAAGGCAGGGACTCAAACAAATATTTGCACACTCGTGTTCATAGCAGCACTACTCACAGCAGTCAAAAGGTGGAAACAACCCAAATGTCCCATCGATATTTGATGAATGAATACGCAAAATGTGATATACATACAATGGAAGATGCTTCTGCATTAAAACGGAATGAAATTCTGACACATACTACAACGTGGATGGGAAGCTCGAAGACGTTATGCTAAGGGAAATAAGCCAGACACAAAACCAGAAATATGGTGAGACACCTAGTGTAGTCAAACTCATAGAGACGGAAAGTGGTTGTGGGGGGCTGAGGGTAGAAGGGAGTGGAGAGTTATTGTTTGATGGTATAGACTTTCAGTTTGGGATGATGAAAAAGTTGTAGAGATGGATGGATGGGTAGTGGCAATGTAAACGTTGCTACTAACCCGTACGCTTACCAAGGGCTAAAATGTTCAGTTTGATGTCATGCGTGTTTTACCACAGAAAGAAATCTGAAACCAAGATGAGAAGACTTCCCCAAGATCACACAGTCAGCTTGTTTTTGACTCGGGCGACACTAGAATTCCCAGGTTCCAGAAGCCCCCGACCAGTGCTCTTCTTATCTTCACTTTAAGCTAAAATAGGACTTTTTTTTTTTTTTAAGGATTTTATTTATTTATTTGACAGAGAAAGACACAGCGAGAGAGGGAACACAAACAGGGAGTGGGAGAGGGAGAAGCAGACTCCCCGCCGAGCAGGGAGCCCGATGCGGGACTCGATCCCGGGACTCCAGGATCATGACCTGAGCCGAAGGCAGTCGCTTAACCAACTGAGCCACCCAGGCGCCCTAAACTAAAACAGGACTTATAGTCACAGAGCATTTGCAAACACAGTTAAACATCAAGTAGCTTGAACAGAGGAAACCAAACTCCTCACTTATTATTTTCCCCCCAGGCTCTCCAAGTAAAAGAAGAAACTCACAACCAAAACATATCATTGGTGGAGGTGGTGATGATATGGTAATCGTTTTGAGACAAACTGTCCATCCCCGGAGGCCTGGGCCAATGTGCATTTAACTCAGCTCCCCAAACCCTGGACTCTGTAAAAAAAATATCCCAAGCCCCTTACTCAACAAACTTTGGCTCTGTTTTTATTTTTACCTTGATAAGATGGGACTAAGTAGAAACTCAAGTTAATCAGAAACCCACTAATCTCCCAATTAATTGTGGTTTTGCTCTTTGGGTCTCTTTAGAGTAATGTCTTTCTAAAACAGGAAATTTAAAAAACTACCTGAAAACTTAAAATTTCGGGACTGAATCTAGGTTGGCCTTCCCTTGCCTCTTGTCTCCTTTCTTTCTTCCCGTGGTCAGATTGACACTTGTTAGGCAACTGAAGAAACTGTTTATGTCATGCTAAAACCTGTCTTTCTTTTTTTTTTTTTTTAAAGATTTTATTTATTTATGTGACACAGAGAGACACAGCGAGAGAGGGGACACAAGCAGGGGGAGTGGGAGAGGGAGAAACAGGCTTCCTGCTGAGCCAGGAGCCCAATGCGGGACTCGATCCCAGGACCCTGGGATCATGACCTGAGCTGAAGGCAGTCGCTTAACCAACTGAGCCACCCAGGCGCCCCTAAAACCTGTCTTTCAAAGGCAAGTAAGACTATTACGTATGTCATTTGTCACAGGTCTCTGACCACTCACCCAGTGTTTATTTCTCTTGGTCAAGGGTTAGGAAAGAGAAAAGAGCAAGAAAAACACTAAGATTTGTAGAATGGGATTATAGCAAAAACTGGATCATTAACTCCAATGAAATAATCCTAAATGAACATAGATATTCCTCTGCCCCATGCCCTAAAATAGTATTTACAGCAACACCCTTGCTACAACAACATTTGTCTCCTTATTAATGCCCAGAGTTATCAGAATTCCCAGTTATGACACACTTTCCATAAATTGAAATATTAAATAGACAGTTACATTTTTCTTTCAACCTAAAAAAAAAAAAAAAAAAACCTCATGGTATACCCTCATGAGTAAAGTGAATTTTAACTGTTCCATTTTCCCACAGCAACCTGAATATGGTTATCAATTTTTCTTAAACTAGATTTAGTGTTCTGAGTGATAGCATTATTTCCTTCCACTTAGACTCTTCATACTTCTTGTCCATTAAGTATACATGTTAACGGTGAAGATCACACGTATGCTACCAAGGTCAAAACTTTAAAAAAAGAAACCTTGATTTTATTTTTTTTTAAAGTTCAAGGTGTTTTTATTGGAATTTAAAAGAAAAACTTTTATATGTCATATAATTCCAACTACCTATTAATTACTTTCATCCTAAAGATGTATATTTTCTGCCCTTTTAAAACATTGATGTTCAGGGTGCCTGGGTGGCTCAGTTGGTTAACTGTCTGACTCTTGATTTTTGGCTCAGGTCATGATCTCAGGGTCCTGGAATCGAGCCCTCTGTCCTGCTTTGTGCTCACTGGGGAGAGCTTCCCCTTCTCATTCTCTCTCTCTCTCTCCGTCATAAATAAACAAATCTTTTAAAAAAAAAATTGATGTTCAAGACTTGAAAAATCCCTCCTGACCTTAGGGACATGTCAATGTCTTAGTCTTGTTCATATCCATAAGATCGGCTCTTAATTTAAGCTTTCCTAATTCAGATCTGCATATTGTTGCTTATGTCTATTGCTGTTGAGCAATTAGATCACCTGGATTTGTGTTAACAGATGGGAGAAATACTATCTGAACAAGTTACCTTGTTGATTCCTCTTTTTTTTTTTAATGTTATGTTAGTCACCATACAGTACTTCATTGGTTTTTGATGTAGTGTTCCATGATTCATTATTTGCATATAACACCCAGTGCTCATTGCGATATGTGCCCTCCTTAATACCCATCACTGGGCTAATCCATCTCCCCACCCCCTCCCCTCCGAAACCCTCAGTTTGTTTCCCTGAGTCCATAGTCTCTCATGGTTCGTCTCCCCCTCTTACCTTGTTGATTCTACCTCACATATTCCTTGAGATCATGATCCTTCTTTTCTGTTCCAACTATGAAAGGGTTTGTGGACATTGAACTGGCTGCTATCCTCACACAGTTCTATAATAATTTTTCTCCAGTTACTCCTTTCTCTGAAGGGAAACACTTAGTAAATTTTTACTTGGGAGTCTAGCTGATGCTATTGTCCCTCTCAGCCTCTTCTCTTTGGTCTGGTCTCTGACCACCCTCTGCTAGCAGAATTCCTCACCTCCCATCAGCTTCTAGTAATGTCTGAGCTGATCAAAAAAGAAAAATTTTAAATAATATTTAGAAAGCACTATACAGTTTACAAAGTACTTTTGTTATATTCAATTTGCATTTTATGTTTTTATAAATGCAGTCATTTTTTTATACAAAGACAAAGTTTAAAAAAATTCCTCACAGTCTCACAACCCACATAACTCCTCTTTGATTTTTTTTTTTTATTCTTATGTTAATTCCCATACATTACATCATTAGTTCTAGATAAAGTGTTCCATGATTCATTGTTCGTGCACAACACCCAGTGCTCCATGCAGAACGTGCCCTCCTCAATACCCACCACCAGGCCAACCGATCC
>NC_138382.1:57154021-57175508 GCF_054177405.1 Leptonychotes weddellii
CCCCCTCTTGTGCTCTCTCACTCTCTCTCTCTCAAATAAATAAAATCTTAAAAAAAAAAAAAAAAAAAAAAAAAAGACCATGCTGAGTTCTATGCACAAATGAGAGAAAAACGCCTCTCTCATGCACTCCAGACCTGGCCCATATGGACCTACTGGTGGCAAAACCCAATGTTGTCTCTCTTCTTTCAAACCTTGCACTCAAAACTTCCTTCTCATATGTACCGTTTCCTTCATGCCATTCCCTCCTGCAAATAAATTCAGGCTCAAGGAGATTGTCTAGCTCTTATTATCAATGTAGACATTGTGTCCCCAGGACAAACCAGCATAGGGGATAGAAATGGATTGTCATTAAAACAATATTTCAGTAGGTCTGACTCTACTAGTTCTCCTAATAGTCGGTGGACTCTGGCATTACCCTCATCATTTTGCCCATTGATTCCCAGGAGTCCCCTAAGGGCTCTCTCACATGTGCTCACTCCCTTATTCTGTCTGCTCCCACCACAGAGCTCATCTTCCCTCCTGGTCCAAAACACTTCCCTATGTCTGTCCCCTTCAGAGCTGTGTAAAGGTACCAACACCGTTTCTAGGTCACACCATTGAAAACCTCCCATGGACCCACCAAAAATGCAACTAATGTGCTACAATTCTGAAGTTGCCAAAGCAGCACTTTGTTTCCATAAGTCTTTAATGTGCCTAAGTCATCTATCTTTGTGCAGAAGTGGAGAGAAGTTCTACAAATTCCATTATAATTAGAAGTATTATGACAACATTATGAGGCTGGGTGGCTCAGTCGGTTAAGATCTGACTCTTGATTTCAGTTCAGGTCATGATCTCCAGGGCCATGGGTCTGTGCTCAGCATGGTGTCTGCTTACTCCTCTCCTTCTGCTCCTCCCCCTGCTCTCTTTCTCCCTCAAATAAATAAATAAAATCTTTTTAAAAAGTATTATGATAACTGTAATGAAGTTGTATTTATGCTTATTTGCAGCTCCATCTTCCCATGGAGTTCAAATATGAATCTACAGAGGGCTGGTCCAGGGGAGAATTCTGAATAACAGACACCATGGGTGAAGGGGGCAGAGGCATCCTTCCCCTTAAATTTCAAGGCTTTGGTATGGTATTTGGTATTTCCTAGCTTCTGGTAGCTGTCAGTAATCTTTGGCATTCCTTGTAGCTGTACCAATTCAACATCTTCCTCTGTCATCACCTGGCCTTCTTTCCTGTGTATCTTCACATCATCTTTTTTCTGTGTCTTCATATGGCTTTCTTATAAGGACACCTGTCATGGGATCTAGGGCCCATCCTAATCCAGTATCACCTTAACTGATTATATTTGCAAGACCCTATTTCCAAATAAAGTCAAATTTCAAGGATCCTAGTGGACAGTAATTTTGAGGGGACATTATTCAATCCAGTACACCCACACTTGATCAGATTCAACAAGTGCCAGATACGGAAGTATAGGGGCCTTTGGGAGCCATGGACTGGGACCTAATTCAGACTCAGTCAAGAGAATCAAGGAAAGATCAGAATCCAGGAAGCCTGTGAGCTGGTGAATGCCCAAACCAAAAGTTCACTTGTATGGGGACAACCTAGCCACTTCTCAAAACCTTCCCTCTGGCCCCTTGGACAGAAGTACTTGTATGGCTGCCCTCTCTCTCAGAAAAATGGAAGCTAGCATACACTGAGTGTCTTCTATGAACCAGGAATATGCTAGTCACTTTCACATACCTAGCAATTCCCCTAAAATTGAATCCTGATTTTAGAAGTGGAGAAACTGAGACTCAAAGTTAAATGACTCATCCAGGAACACACAGTTCCTTGCCAATCTGGCCCCAAAGGTCATGCAGTGTCAATGCACACACTTTCTGCAGGTAGGACCTCGGTACAGTCCTAGGCTTCTTCTGCTTCCCCAGGTCTCGGGAGCTAGCTCAGAACAGAGATTGTATTTTACTCCTGTGGCAAGGAGGAAACGCTGCTAAGACACAGCTTAATGTCCCGTCACATTGAATGCCCACAGAGGTAAAGAAAAGTCCATGAGCCCACTCATCACCCTCTGCCTCCTCAGTGCACCTCTACCCAACCCTTCTTTCCTCCCAGGAGAAAACCAGATTGGCTGGGAGTGTTTGCACCAAGAAAAATCCATCTCATAGCAAACATTCTTCCAGTCCCCAAGGATTCTTCATAAGAGCTTTCCACTGCACCCGCTCACAGGGCAGACACTGTGCTAAACCAGCTGTTTAACACGAGAGGCTCCCATTCCCCTGAGATCTGAGACAAGCTCCTGAGACATGCAATATGTCTCCATTAGCCAAGCAACCAGCTTTGGGTGTGTTTTCTAATTCCATATTCTTGTGTTCATTAGCAGCAAGACTGCCAGAAACTCAGAGCTCACCAGCTTTTCCAAACAGAGAAGAGAAAAATATTTCGCATGGTTTGCCTCATAGATCAGTTTTTCTGAGGACCTCATGCTGTAGAGGCTTGTTACCACCATGACCTGTCAGATTTAGCTGCAGAGACTCCTGGGTGTCCGTGCTGAGTCAGCAAGAAAGATGAGTAAACATGAGCATGAGGAACAGGCAAAGCTAGGAGAAGAGCTGACCAGCCTGCAGGACAGTTTCTGAGAGAGAAGGCAGCCATCCAAGTCCTGCTGTCCAGGGGGCAAGAGGGAAGGGGGTTTAGGACAGCAGGTAAGGGCTCAAACTCCAGAGAGAGGCAGAACTGGTCTTGAATGCAGGCACTGCCCCTTAGCGACTCTGTGACCTTAGGTAACTCTCATAACCTCTTATGCCCCAGAGGTAATCAAAGAACGTCCAGATTATTCTGAGGATAGAATGAGATAATGCTTATAAAATTCTTAGCACACGGGCTGGCCCAGGATAAACTATAATTAACACTCCTTGCAGGCTGATTCAGTCTCCAAGGGAGGACAGACTCCCTGGTAGACAGTGACCCCTCATCAGAAGTAATCTCACAGAGAATGGCAGCTCCCCAACCCTGGGTTCTTCTTCCAGCCTGTAGCAATGTCCAAATGAAGCAATTTGGGGTGAGCGTCTACATTGCCCACTATGGTAGCCACCAGCCACATGTGACTATTGAACATGTGAAATGTGGCTAGTCCATGTTGAGATGTACTCTATGTATAAAATCCACAGTGGATTCAAAGGGTTAATGTGGAAAAAAAAGAGTAAAATGGCTCATTAATACTCCATCTTATATTGTCTATGTGTTGACATAACACCACTTTGGTTATCCTGACTTAAATAAAATATATTATTAAATTAATTTCACATTTTTGGGGTATTTTTGTTTTTGTTTTGTTTTTACCTTTTTCAGTGTGGCTATAAGAAAATTTGAAATTCTGTGTGTGGCCTGCACACACGGCTCACATGATCTTTCTACTGGGCCATGCTGATTGAGGCAGGCAAGTGTTCCAGCCAGTGGGTTGGATTCAAGAGGCCCAATTCCCATTTTTAGGATAAGTGGAGCACTCAAGAAGCCAAGGCAGGTAGGGTTCTGAGCTAACACATGGACCTGCAGGTACTTGGGCTGGGCCCCCTGGAAAGGAAGATGACTTGTATTAGACTTAACCTCCTGGCAGGGGAGGAACCCCTGACAAAGGGCCAAGCCTGTACAAGGCTGGCTCTGTGAATAGGTGGGACCGAGCCCACAAGCTTCAGGATCTGCACTAGGCAGGGCTGAGGCCTCCAGGGACAGAGAGTTGCCATGTTTGGGATTGTTTATAAACCTGGTAACAGGTAAGCACATCATAACACCATGTGTCCCTCGCTCAAATGTCATTAGCATAGATAAGGAATCAAGACACCTCCCTCAAATGAATTCACATCCAGCTCAAAATCCTGGGCTGGAAGAGAAAGCCAGAAAGAGCAGGGAGGAGAAACAGAGAGATTTTGGAGGAAAACTTTCAAAGTATTGAGTGTGTCCTCAAGCCAAGCTAGCCACAGCCAATTTCTAACACGGACATAAGAAGCATTCTTGGAGAACTCTATCTCATAGGCCCTTGAAAACATGATTATAGTTAGAACCATATGTAGGGCCTAACATGTTTAAGGAAACTTCTGGCTATTCCCTCCAATCTCTCAGTCCCAAACAGCCTCTGAAATGTGATTAGGTACAATCTGAACCCAATGCTCCTCAGAGGCATGACATCAAAACCTGGTTAGTAACTCCCAAAGTTAGAGTTTTCCAAGAGTCTGTGTTGTCCTTAAATGAAGAAGGGTGAGCAGTTTGTTGAGGAATTTCTCCAGTTTAGAAACAGGATTTTAGCATCTCATCTTACCTCCACGAAGTATAAACCAGTGAGTTTAAACAAAGGAGGCATATGAAAAGCACTGGGAATTGAAAGAAAGTAGAATGGTTTCACAGCTGATGAGACTTCAGTGATACACTGTGCTCTGGGCTTGGATTATTTTTAGGCTTTGGCACTAAAATCAGGATTAGTATTTCACTCCCTGGCCTCTGAAGACACTCATATGACTTCGTCTTTCTGGACAGAGCATGTGTTCTGCTGCTGGTTGTATGAAGACCACTACCAGATTCAGCAAGGCAGCCCCATCCCTGAATAGAATGTGCAAAAGGCAGGTCTGATCCCTGCATATAATGTAGATTTTAAAGGACCACTTGCCAGGAGAAAAAAGAAGAGAAGAGAAGAGAAGAGAAGAGAAAAAAAAAAAAGAAAAGAAAGAAAAAGAAATTCTGCTGCTTCTGTTTCTTCTATATGAAGAAACCTTGAATAACCTCTGGAAACCACTGGAAGCCCTCCTCCCTCCACCCACCCCCCCCGCAAGTGGTATAGCTCCAACGTGTCTTATGAAAAATCCATTACATTTGACTGTCTTCAGCCTGTTGGTATCACCTGTTTGTTTCTGCAGCATGGATGAGTCACCTCTGTAACCAGGCGTCGCGTGCTCAGCCCGGTTCCAAACAGGCCGGGACATAGGCAAGTGGGGATGTTTCCTCCGTACTCTTTGAGACCCCTGAGCTCAGCCCCTGTTCTGTTTCACACACCTCCTGTTGAGACTGTCCACTAACTTGACTGGCTGGCCCACTGGGGCCGCTCTCGTTTGCGTCTGCTCCATTTGATCCTGATACACACACAATGCTTTGCAAATATGTGTTAAGTAAAAAAGAATGAATTACTGCCTAAAACTCTGAGCCTCATCTTTCTCAGTGCACCCCTGTGCTCTGTTTGCAACAGGGAGTACTAAGTCATCTGGCAATTCACTGGGTTGGAAAGCCGACTCCTAGCAAGACTGGGTGGGAGGCCATGGAGAAACAGAACCAGGTCATGGTCTTCTGAGGATCAGCATTGGCTAGGTAAAGAAGAGATGACCAAGTCTGGGGTGAACTTGAAAGAGGTAGAAATAATCCAATCTCCCCAAGAAACACTTTCATTATTGTAACATTAATGATGCTAATAACGATGATGAGAATATTCTCTTATTCTCTTAAAACTTGTGTCTTATGTTCCTAAAATGTTCTAGACTCTGTTCTGAGTGTTAGGCACATAGTGAATTAAGTGGAGTCCCTGCTCTCATGGATGCCAGGCGGCAATGTCAGGAAGGAAGTGTTTAATACAGCACACGAGAGAGCGGGTGTCAAGAGAGGAGCAGCTGTAGCCTTATAGGAGGTGGCCAGAGGGCAGGGGCTATTGAAGTCAGAGGGTGCATCGTGGAGCTTTTCCACTACAAGGAGGGCCAGTCCCTTGTGTCCCACTGGAAATGGATCATACGGTGTCTCATGGTTGTGTCATAACATTTAAAAAGCAGCATCAACAACAAAAAACAAAACTCCTCACCAAACCAAGGCCTTTAGATGTCTCCCCTAGCAAGCACTAGACGAGGGGACAAGCGACCATCTCAGTACAGCTCATTTTTGACTCCTGGTAATAAATGGACTGCCACTGTCAATGGCTTTCTTAAATACAAGGAGCACCTTGTGCTGTGCATTCCGCATAAAACTGCACGCAACTTTACAAGGGGCCCAGTATTGCTAGACCCTGCTGGACTGTGCTGGGCTTTCAACTCTGTTTTCAGGAAGTTAAGCCTCATTAGGACCATATCAGGTAGATGTTCTAACTCCTGCTGCGTCTGCAATAAAATAAACCTCCGAAAGATGATTTTTCCCCAAATCACCCAGCTTACAGGTAGCGCCATCATAATTTCCACACAAATGTTCCCACCCACTCAAGGACGTTAGTCCTTGGTGCCATTTTGTCCATCTCCCTGCAAAGAGAAGAAGAACAGCAGTAGGTGCCCTGCATGAGTGCTGGGGGAACTGGGAATCGGATCAGCCTGTGACGCAGAGATCCAGAAGACATCCAGGATGCATGTAGTCCCTACGAGGGTAAACAGCAGGGAAATATGACTACTTACTTCCTTGGATGGCCAAAAGCATTGGTGGGGAAAAAGGAACCTTGACAAAATGCCTTTGAACATTAGAATGAAATCAAATCTTCCATGATAACCAGGTATCAAAGAGCCAAACTAGAAAACTACTGGACTAAGAATTGAGCTTTCCAGGGATTTTTCATTCATTTATTCCATTCATTCATTCATTCATTCATTTCATTTACTCATTTAGCATGTATTGACTGCTGACTATGCCATGTATTCACTTCCTACAGTACTAATCTCCCGTTTGTAGCATGGCTCTGATAAACTCTCACTTTTCTAGAAAAGAGAAGATCGCATGGAACCTGCCATCATCAGAAGGTTTAGCTTTGACCCAGAATGTTGTTGTTACTTGGTCGGTGCACAAATTACCTAATCTCTCTAAGTCCTCAGTTCTTAAAAGAATATAACAATAATATTAGTCCTACCTCATGGGTTTGTTGTAAAGATTTCCTAAGAAAAGGTATATGAGAGCACCTGGTACACAGTTAGAATCCAGGAAATGTTAACTGGATCTGAATTTGTGGGTTATTTTACTGGGGTTAAGTCTATTGCTGATTTTCAGAACAAAATTCAGAATGTAAGATAAAAGGAAATAAGAGATGCAGAATCTCAGGTAGCCTCCTTGTGCACCTGCTTGTGGGCAGCCTCATCTTGCTGGTACTGCCAGGATGGGGAGAAGTACTGGGAACCTTGAACGTGGTCCCAACTGAGACCAGACACTAAGGCTGTGAAGCCCTGGTGAGAATGGTAGATGTTGGAAGAACCAGCCATTTCCCATTTCAGCTTGTTAAGCAGTTGCCTGTCTTGTGAGGGGTGAATGCTTGAATAGCCTTCAGTATTTTCTCTTTCTTCTAGAAGAGCAGCCCGTAAAAACTGATTTGGTTATACAAATATAAATGCAAGTACTTGGGCACTGTTCTTGGAAAACCACTTTGGAATAGTGGTTTTCATTAGCCAGCAGCTAAAGTGGAGATGCTTGAAAGCTACTTGTTTAAGAAGCAAAACTGTTTTGTGTGACCTAAAAAATATTCTATCCTCTTTTGTGCAGTAATGTAAATTTGGGGTATCTTTAGGCTGCGCTGTGTTGCTGCTTTCTGCTATTTCTTTACAAGTGTTTCTTCTCTGGAACTAGCTACTAAAACAAGAACTGGGACGGTCCCAGACGCAAACACAAGGAGGGGCTAATAAGCCCTTCCTGCAGGACTGAAGACAGAAGTTTGGACACACACAAGAATTCACAGAAAGAACTGAAACCAGCTAGCTTTCTCAGGGAACCCTGAATCTCTGGTCGTGTGTACCATGATAAGTAAGGAAGGGGAGAGCCTGATGCCTCTGAGTAAAATATTTTACATAGCTCGAGCTGCATTTGATCAACAGTTACTTGTCCTCATGGCGATGTGTTTGTACTTATGGGAGCTCACAGCAGGGACCAGAGCCTGCACTGGAGGAATATAAGAGGAGCTACCATGAAGTCTCCCCCTTGGACCGGAGAAAGAACTATCCAGAGGCACTGGCCTTGGATTGGTGAGATTCCCCAGGCTGGTGTACTAATGTCCTACACATCATGCTGTGTGAGAATGGAGAACCCAGACTCTGATGAACATTAAAAATGCGAGAGCTTGGTGATGGCTGCACATATCTGTGAATAGACTAAAAACCATTGAATGGTACCCTTTGGATAGGTGAATCGTATAATATGTTGATTATATCTCAATAAAGCTGTTTTTTAAAAATGAAAGAGGTGTCTTTTCTTTGTGTAGCTTAAAAAGGAAGGAGGTAACAAAAGACTTCCCTGCCCCACCCGCTATATATGTATTTCTTCTATGACTCTTGGGATTATTTTGATGTCTTTGTCTGGTAAGAGCCATAGGATAAGGTCTTAAAATGGGTGGAAGAAGCTGCCATTCAGCAGGTGATACCCTGCCCCCACACTACCACCAGTCTGTCATCCCTGGAAAAAGCAAACAGAAACAGAAAATTGGACCTTATGAAGCAGATACTTCATAAGACACAGAAGAAGAGGACACTTCTCTCACTTCTGGATCCCATGGAGTTGAGACGTGTTTATGGGCATGCCTGAATAGTAGGGATAACAGGACTTCAGGACGTGGAAAAATCCCCTCAGATGCCCCAAGCTAGAGATGAGTAAACAACGTCCTGTAGACTAGGTACCTATTCGTACCTGTCTAGTTCCTTTGGTTATCCCTGAACCTCCAGTCAGTATCTGTGTCATATCTGTGAACCCTCGTCTTCTCAGCTTGTTGCAGCCAGCGCAGCAGATACAAGTTATAAGTCTTGAGTCCTCACCTTCTCCCCCACAAAAGCTTCATTAGACACTATTGGTATTAGTCTGCTCCAGCTGCCATAACAAAATACCACAGACTGGGTGGATTAAACAATAGACATTTATTTTCTCACGGTTCTGGAGGCTAAAAGTCCATGATCAAGGTGCAGGCAAATTTGGTTTCTGGTGAAGGTCGTCCTTCCTGGCTCATAGACAGCTGCCTTCCCATTATACCTCATGCCTATGGCCTTTTCTCTGTGCTTATGTGTGTCTTCCTCTTTTTTCATTGTTGTTTTTCCTCGAAGGTATGTATGTATGTATTTTTTAATTTGAGTACAGCTGACACACAATGTTACATTAGCTTCAGGTGCAACATAATGATTTGACATCTCTATATGTTATGCCATGCTCACCACAAATGTAGCTATCATCTGTCACCATACAATGCTATTATAGTATCAATGACTATATTCCCTATGCTGTACCTTTTATTCACATGACTTATTCATTTCATGACTAGAAGCCTGTATCTCCCACGCCCTTTCACCCACTTTTCCCATTCCCCTATCCTCTCCCCTTTGGCAACCATCAGTTTGTTCTTAGTATTTATAGATCTGACTTTGTTTCTTGTTTGTTTAATCATTTGTCTTGTTTATTAGATTCCACATATGAGTGAAATCATACAGTATTTGTCTTTCTCTGTCTGAATTACTTCATTTAATAAAATACCCTCTAGCTCCATGGTTGTTGCAAATGGCAAAAGCTCATTCTTTTGTATGGCTGAGTAATATTCCAGTGCGTGTGCGTGTGTGTGTGTGTGTGTGTGTGTGTGTATCTCACATCTTCCTTATCCATTCATTTATCGATGGACATTTGGGCTGCTTCCATATCTTGTCTATTATAAATAGTGCTGTAATAAACAGGGGTGCACATACCCTTTCAAATTTATGTTTTCACTTTCTCTGGGTAAATACCCAGTAATAGAGTTATGGGATCATATGGTATTTCTATTTTTAATATTTTGAGAAACCTCCATACTGTTTTCCACAGTGACTGCACCAGTTTGCATTTCCACCAACAGTGCAAGAGGGTTCCTTTTTCTCCACAGCCTCACCAACTCTTGTTATTTCCTGTCTTTTTGATTCTAGCCATTCTGACAGATATAAGGTGATATCTCATTGTGGTGTTGATTTGCAATTCTCTGATGATTAGTGATGTTGAGCTTCTTTTTATGTACCTGTTGGCCATCTGTACATCTTCTTTGGAAAAATGTCTATTCAGGTCATCTGCCCACTTTTTAAGTGGGATTATTTTTTTTTGATGTTAAGTTGTATGAATTCCTTATATATTTTGGATATTAACCCCTTATTGGATATATCATTTGCAAATATCTTCTCCCGTTCAGTAAGTAGCCTTTCCATTTTGTTGATGGTTTCCTTTGCTGTGCAAAAGCTTTTTGTTTTGATGTTGTACCATTGGTTTATTTTTGCTTTTGTTTCCCTTGCCTTAAGAGACGTATCTAGAAAAATGTTGCTAAGGCTGATGTCAAAGAAATTACTGCCTGTGTTCTCTTCTAGGAGTTTTATGGTTTCAAGTCTCTTCCTCTTTCTATAAGGGTACCTATCCTACCAGATTAAGGCCTCATACTTATAACCTCACTTAACCTTAATTTCATCCCTAAAGGCCCTGTCTCCAAATATAGTTAGAGTTAAGTCTTCAACATATGGGACACAATTCAGTCCAAAATACTATTATTTTCCCCCATTTTACATCTGAAAAAAATAGAGTCTTAGAGAAGTAATTTTGTCATGATTTTTTCATAGTCAAAAAGCCAAGACATGAGCCCAAGATGTCCAAAGGAAGAAAAATAGCTTTATTCACTTCATTTATACCACTGTAGTGAATTAATATGTATGTACACTCTGGCCAACGTATCATTAAGGGAACAGTTTGGGTCATGGTAGCAGAGAAATCTACAGGGAAATGGAAATCCTAGGAAGGCTAGAATTATGGCAGCCACATTCTGCCAGTTCTCCCCACCCTGGGCTTCACACTCCATTGCCAAATTTGGAGCTTCTGAATCTGAGTTTATTAAGGGAGATGACAGTTTCACTTACATGATTCTGATAAAGAAAAAACATTATAATTCAGACACAGGAATCCCCAAAAGTTTGAATGATAGCCACGTGTATGGTGACAAAGCAAGTAGCCTATGGTTCAAAGTCACCCTGTTCTTTTTGACAGAATATCAGTTAAGCCATGAGGATCATAGAGCTCCTCATTATTGCCACAAACAGACCTGCCCATCATGGATGACCATATGCTCCAAACCTTTCCTCTTTTTCCCTAACATTTCATTGTATTTGCCCAGTGTTCTATTCCCTCTGCCTGGCATGATGGGGGAAAACAATAATTTTTAAAATGCCCAGTGATAAGAATGGCTAAAATGTCTTCTAATGGTATTTTACTTATTTCTTCAACAAATGTTTGTTTTGGGGTTTTTGTTGTTGTTGTTGTTTTTCCCTCCCTATTACAGATCAGATATTATTCTAGGCATCACCAATATAGTAGTGAGTAAGTCAGAGAAGTTCCTTGTCCTCAGAGCACATATGTTCTAGTAAGGAACTTATACTACTATGAGAATCTTAATCTTTAAGCAGTGTGAAAAATGGAGCTTGATCTGCAGTCATGATTAGAAGATCCAGTTTCGAGCCCTGGCTTCATGTCTTTCATTTATTCATGTAACATCCACTAGGTACCAGGAATTATGCTTGGTGCTAGTGATATAGAAATGAATAGGGGAAAGAGACAGACCATTACAATGCCCTCTAGCTCCATGTTAGTGCTATAAAAGCATCCTCGTCAAAGTGCTTTGGAATTACAGAGGGAGCAGTTTGGTCTGTTTGAGAAAATATAGGCAGCTTCACAGAAGACATGAAATTTGAGCTAGGTAATTAAGGAGCAAATATCTTCTACGTAGAGAGAATGAGGTTGGTCTGTGCCTCTATATGTATAGAGGTTTATAGTGTTTGGGGAAAAGGAGGAAAAATCAGCATGGCTAATGAGAATTCCAGGCAGGTGGGAAAAAGTGTAAAGAATACAGATTGGCCAGAGATCCGTCTCTGTATTTCTATGACCATTTCACAAACCCAACTCTGACAGTTGCCACATATCAAATTTCAGTGGCACAATCAGAGAACCATAAATAAAATTTACCTCTATAAGTGCTTCTCTTCTCAGGGTGTACAGACATGCATATACATATGCAGATGTATATTTTATCCTGTAAAAATATCATAAGGAAATATAACAGTACTGAGATACTTTATATTCAACATTTTGATGATTTGATTTTACAATAGTTATTCAAACTTGACTTGAAATATAAAGTATCTTTACCTCCTATGAAGACAGAAGAATTAGCTTCAAATGCCATTAAATTGAACACATCAGAGCTTGCATCAGGAAATCCCACACTTAGACTTTCAAAATGTTTGACTCAATTAAATGATGTTGAAAATCTATTGCTTCAAAAGCATTATGGTAGATTGAAAGCAATCTTCTGACTTGAACCAGAGAGCAATTGATCATGAGAGGGTGCAGCACTCTAAAGAAACTTGCTAGCCCTCATTATGTCCAACAGTCCCATGCACCAGCCTTCATGAAGAAACTAGAGGAATAATAAAGAATAACACTATTTGGTTAGCCTTGGTGCTATTTGTCACATAAACCCTGCTCTCTGCTTTCCAAGCACAGGGGAATGTTACATTTCCTTCAAGCGTTCATTCTAGACTTTCTAAGGCTTTTTTTCTTTCTCTCATGATGATCAATGGTAAGAGCTGCTTCATCAGCCTGATTCCAGAATGGAGACAAGACAAAACAGATATCCAGCTACTTTGTGATGTACATACCAAGGAAGAAACAAACCTTGTTGTTATAAACCACTAAAAATTGGGATTGTTTCTTACTGGGCATAATCTACCCTTGCTGACTGATAACTTTACCACATTGAAGAATTGAATAACTCTATTTTACAGTATGACCACCTATTCATGTATCAAGTATGTACCATATGCTAGTATATGCTACATATTTTATCCTCATTTTCAAACCACTGAGTAAGTAGGTATATTTTATAAATGATGAAAATGAGGCTCCAAACAGTAAGTTGCAGAGTCAAAAGACAAACCAAGTCCTCTTATTCCAAGTTTGGCCTTCCTTTCACTATACCTCATGACCTCTTCCACTATTTCTAGGGCAAGGTGTGGTCTTGCCAAAGTAACCCAGATATACCTGAGACTTAACCCTCAAGATCTAGACACTTGACTTGAATCCCATTTCAATGCTTTGTGAAAATCAAATCCTTCTGCAAGAGTTTCGCAAATTTTCAGAGGACTCTTGAGCCCAAGCCTTTGTCTACTTCCTGGAATCCTGATTCCTTATTCCAAATTCACAAAATGGGATACTAGAGGTGAAACTGAGCCTTTTTGCCAATTTCTGAAACAAACAAACAAAACAAAACAAAAACTCATTACACACACACACACACACACACACATACAGCATTGGGTAAAGGGGGTCTGAGAGCATATCTTAGATCAAACAACTAAAAATCTCATATTAGACATTTCTAGTCTTTGAAAGTTCTTTCAAGCCACCCATCTCTAAGAGAGTTCCTTTTGTGATCTATGCCCTCCAGGATACATAAATTCCCACAGCTCCTGGCTCCGTTTTTTCCTCTAGCTCCTCCTTTCCTCCTCCTGGATTTCCCCTGGAACTCCAAATTCCACTCCCTCCACCATTCAGAACAAGTCCATTCTCCCTAGTTCTTACTTCCCAATTTGCATAGTCAAACTCAGCAAGACTCTCAGCCTTCCATTTAACAAAAGTACCCTCTTTAACAGTTGATTGTGGTTATTTTTTTTTAAGGTTTTATTTATTTATTTGACAGAGAGATAGCGAGAGCAGGAACACAAGCAGGGGGAGTGGGAGAGGGAGAAGCAGGCTTCCCGCCAAGCAGGGACCCCGATGTGGAGCAGGGAGCCTAATGTGGGGCTCAATCCCAGGACCCTGGCATCATGACCTGAGCTGAAGGCAGACGCTTAATGACTTAGCCACCCAGGTGCCCCAATTGTGGTTATTTTTAAAAGGACTTTTTCTGTTATACAAACTTTAAAAATGTTTCTTTTTCCTCTTCCTTGATGTTTTGTATAGCCCTTTCAGATACAAATGTAGAATCTGTTTTAAGGAAATGCCTATTCAATTCTCTCCCTCAGTACTATCCACCTCTATCAGACAAGTTTTGAGACCTGTGTCATACAAAGTAAGAGAGAAAAAAGAATCCAGCCCCTGACCTCAAGATGTTTACCTTCAAGTTGTAGATCCATGATAATTATACATGAAACATCTTGAAAACCTCCCCAAGTTGTTATCTATATAGTAGCATTTGTGAAGGTACCAGGTATTCAGTGAGGAACTGATGGAGTCTGATGGGGAAGGTAGGAGTGGGAAAGGGCTAAAGAAACATGCAGATACACAAGATGGAAAGGTTCGATCCAGGCAGGGACTAGAGTGTAAGTGATAGAGTGTAAGTCAAAACAAGTTGGTGGGAGACATCTTGGTATGTGCTAGTGACATTTCATCCCATTCTCAGCCTCTTTCTGGACCCCTATACCTAGAGTCATATGGCGATAAAAAAGTAAAAGATGTATCAAACCCAAGTGTTTTTACTTCAAATCCAAGACTCTTTTTTATACCCCAGTAGTTCAAATCATGATCCCACAAAACAGTAGTTTATCATGAGTTGGACTGATGGGTTCTGCATCTAAAATCTGGTCTTTTTTCTAACTGTTGAGGAAAAATGTTAATGCATAATGTTTTGTTCAATGTTGAGTTTTGACTCAAATCTCTCCTCACTGACAACAAAACGATAAATGTAAATAAATATTAATGGGGAAAATGAGAAACAGTCTGCACTCTTAGTTTTTCTTTGTTTGTTTGTTCTTTCATGAACAAGTATTCATGAAGACAGGAACTCAGGCTTTGGAGCCATTCTATCTGAGTTCACGTTTCTGCCTTGCTACCTGTGAGCTGTGTGTTCTTCCTTGGGCAAGTTACTGAACCTTCCTTTTAGTACCTCAGTTTCCTCACCTGTAAAATTGGGATACTTAATAACACCATTTCACGGGAACAAGTCTACAGCAGGAACATTGGTGACAATATAATAATAGCAACTACAACAATAATGGCTAGCATTTATCAAGAACTTAGTATGTATCAGGCATTATCAGACACTAATTAATTTTTCAGTAAATGTTTGTTGTTGTTGTTGTTATAATGGTGTAATCAGTGTTCCTGATGGTAGAGTTGTTCCTAATGTGTATAATGGAAAGAAGTGAAACATTATTTCATAGTGTTCAGAAATAAGCTCCACAACTATTGTGGTCTCTGCCACCTGAAAAACATGGGAGGAGCCCCACATTGCTCATCAAGGAGGTTGATGTCATTCTTCCTTCACATACACTTTCATACCAATAACTTTCCATCCGAATTTAAAAATAGAACATTTGCTTCTAGTTGGACAAAACTCCCTGTTCTGAAGCCAACATGGCATGCAGAATTCATGGACTGTTCTGGTATATGCGAGATAGGAGGGAAACGCCCTAGAGGAAATGCTTACGATTTTCTACTTTTGTTGCTGTTACGGGGTTCCTCTCTGCATCTATCATAGAGAGGGGTGCAGTTATGCAGTTCTATAGTTTTCAAATGTAATGGATTTCCATGTTGGAATTATGATCGGAGCTTCTTTATATGGCTTCAATCCCACCACTTCAAATAACAAGATGCGTTCTTATTAGAATGGAGAAAACTGAGTAAAATGCACTGCAAATCCACTTTAAGATTCTCCCAGTAAACAAATTAATCCTGGCATCACCCTGAAATTGAGTACATTCTGGGATTAAATGATTACTCTGGACTACACTGAGGAGTCCTTATCAATCATCCTTCTTCACAGAACGTATGTGTCAGGATGTTTTCATTCAATCCTCAACCAACCAGATAGAGAACTTCCAGATGGTAAGAATTCTCATAGATTCTGCTTTTTACCTAAGGCAAGGATATGAAATTAAGTGACCAAATTATTAAAGCAGCATTTTTCTTCTAACCATTAGTCATTGTTTAGAGACTGACATTTTACAAATAAAATGAACACCCTGCTGAGGACATAGCTATTTGCATCACAGAGGTATCCCTTCTGCCTTGAGACTGCCGATTTTGGAATTTATTAATGTACGTATTTCAAGAGTATCCTGTTTAAAAAGATGACAATGAACCAGCTTCTGTAAGGTCTCACTGAATTGAAATAGTATGGTCATTTCTATGATCCGGGGAAAGATCTCTACATCATCAAGGCTGCATGATTAAGTATCTCAGAAATCAAGGACATAGCTTCCACAAGAAGTACTTTCTACAATGCACAGACAAAAATCTTTAAATAACTAACTTACCTGATCAAGAAAAGTACCTGTACCAGAATCTCTGTAGTTAATTTCAGATATAGCAAACCCAACCAAGCTTCAGAAACTCACATTAAAACTCTACTCACAAGTTTAGCAATATGAAGTGCAAGTTCTCCAAAAGGAAGTATAATATTAGCCGAGCATGCTCTTCAGAATCCATTAGACTGGAATCCAGGAACATAGTTAGCAGTGCCCATAACCTGTCATCGAGAGTTCTTGATTATTCAAATACAGTGAATGCCAAGGGTTGGAGCATATTCAGGGAATATATAGGTCAAGTTGCTTTTGATAAATACTTAAAAATAGTGGTTACTAATTCTAAAAGCTTCCTATCAGGCATTTCTTAACAAACGTTATTTCCAACCCTCATAATAACTTTGTAAGGTGAGTGCCATTATCCCCATTTTTCAAATGAAACAAGTAAGGATTAAGAGTGCCGAGTCACCTTCGGAAGGCTTAGGACATAGTAACTGGCTAAGCCAGGAGAAGTCAGATTTGCTCAACACCAAGCCAGATGCATTTCCCTACATACTGAACTCTTTCCTCAATGTTTGCATGGTGCTTTTCTACATATTAATTGCCTCATTGGCTCTAGTCATCATCTCTCTGATATAGGCATTACTATCCTTGTTTTAAAAAGAGGGAAACTAAGGTTCAAGAAAATAAGTGGCCACAAAAGGCCATACAGGGAATAAGTGGCAATTCTCTTCCTATTGTGCCATGATGCACCTGCCTTAGAATTAGCGGCAGAGTTCCATCATCAACCAGGAGAGTAAGATTGAAATTGAACTGAGTTGTGGTAGATCCTTAATCAGACACATTCCATTTAACTTTTTTCAAAGTCTGTTGCCATGGTTGTTAAGACCAGCATGCATTCCTTGAGATTACAACAGTCTCACAGCTGACGATATTGGAAATTGCGTTGCGAGGTGTCATTACAAGGAGAGTGAAACCAAAAAAACAAAAAAGAAGGAAATTTAGTTTATAGCGATAGGCTTCCGTGTCCAAGGTCACCATTCCATTTGGAATTGTTTCTAAATATTTTACCAACTTTCATTATTATTATTATTATTATTATTAAAGAAATGTATGATCTTTATAGAAAAGATATTAAATATAAAAAAGTAGAAAGAAGATAGGGGAAAATCCATAGTTCCAACATCCCAAGTCAACTACAACCAACAGTTTGTTTTATTTTTTGCTCTTTTTAATATATATATAGTTTTATATATCCTTATACGTCTTCTACAAAGTTGTTATCATACTGGATATACAACTTCTGTTTGTTTTTTACTGAGGTATAATTGACATACAACATCATATTAGTTTCAGGCATACAACATAATGATTTGATATTTGTATATAATACAAAAGGATATATAACTTTAGATCTTACTTTTCACCATACATCTTAAATGTTATAACTTGGGCATAACCAATAGCAGGTTAATGGCTGCTTAATTATCTACTGAGCATGGTTGTCATGATTTATATAGTATTTTTCTCAACAGGATAGTCCTTTCAGCTTTTACCAATTGATCTTTATTATGAAAAACTTGGCAATTGGCATCTTTATGCATAATTTTTTTTAATATTAGGCTTATTTCATTGGACAGACACTCAGAAATGGAATTAATGATCATTTTAAGATTCTTAGTAGATATTAGTAGTCAAATTATTTTTTCTACATATTTCCCACTTGTACCTTCATTAGTATCCTTTGAATATCCCAATTTCAACAAATTAACAGAAATCTCCCAAAGTAGTCTCTGAAAATCTGTTGAGCTTGTGTCATCCATTCTGCATTGAACCATAGCACCAGTTCATTCTCATGCTAGAAATCATCTTGGGCTCCAAAGAAAATAATTGGAGACTTTTCAACAGATAATCAGTGTCCTCAAGCCAGCACTGCCGATAAGACGTGCCCTTCACTTATCAATTGCCTAATAATTGAGCACTGTAGAGATTGCAGCTATAACCCCAAATTTTTAAGCAGCACGCATATGTAGTATCTTTGGACAATCTGGTTCTGGATGTTCTTGCTGGTGTGGGAACTTTGCAAAGCCTAGCTTTGTCCCAGTTGGTCAACAGCTGACCTTTAATGATGCAAACATTACTTGTGAAAAGCCATTTCAAGTTACATGCCATAAGTCTTTTCCCCATAAAATTCTCCAGTATTGGGATAGCCTTGGAGAAATATTCCTTAAAAGAGATGAAGTTAGGGCCTCACTGAGTCTTCAAAGGAAAACTGATGCAGATATCTGCAGGGAGATGGAGGACTTTATTCCCTAGAATCCTTCTCTGGGCTGAGGAACAAAAGGAATATTCATAGAAAAGGAAAAGAGGAGCATTGTCTTGACTGAAAGAGGAAGAAGGAGGGACAAGAGACATAGAGGGTCAGAGACTGACAGAGAATCAGCTAATCATTTTGCTTCCATAAATGGGAAAGAACAGGAGGGGATTTTTTTTCTTGTCTTTGAACAGATGTATGAGTAAAGAAAAATAGTAACATATTTAATATATTTTGCTGAATGATATAGTATATAAACCCCTGGAGTAGCCCTTCAAGAAAAGATAGTAAAGACTCACATTATTTTCCAGTCTTCTGGAGTTAAATTTATAGTGTTTGGGATGGGGTTGGTGGCAGTGAGTTGTTTTATGTGTCACCTGGCAGGTCTCAAGGTGACTATATTGAAGTTACATAACTATGTTCCAAAGAAACCACTCTGAACCAACAGGGCCTTCCCCAAAGCTCATATATTTTATATGCTGATATGCTCCTATCAACTTCCACCTCTCTCATCCTATCACTAATACCCAGACTGTGACTTTTATGATAGGCTTAAACCCTGGCCACTGCTCCCACCTATCACCCCCATTTTTGCTCTTCCTCCTAGTATGGGCTTTGCTATCCTATCTATACTACCCACACTCCCTTGGCACTGCCAGCCCTGCCTGGTTACCAGTATTTGGCTCAGTAGTTTAGCTTGGCCTAGGCAGCTAACATCAGTCTATGCAACAGAGATAGCACACCAATCACACAGGCAAGGGAAGATGAACTCATGAAACAACTTTTGGTTGCCATATATCATTTTGACAAATTATAAATCAGAGGGGAGGGCGCCTGGGTGCCTCAGTTGGTTAAGCATCTGCCTTCAGCTTGGGTCATAATCCCAGAGTCCT
This sequence comes from Leptonychotes weddellii, assembly GCF_054177405.1. Taxonomy (NCBI): domain Eukaryota; kingdom Metazoa; phylum Chordata; class Mammalia; order Carnivora; family Phocidae; genus Leptonychotes; species Leptonychotes weddellii. The sequence continues at coordinate 57,173,423 of NC_138382.1, forward strand.
GGGATTGAGTCCCACATCGGGCTCCTTGCTCAGCGGGGAGCCTGCTTCTCCCTCTCCCTCTGCCCCTCCCCCCTGCTCATGCTCTCTCGCTCTCTCTCGGTCACTCACTCTCTCAAATAAATAAAATCTTTAAAGATCAATCAATCAATCAGAGGGGAAAATCTAGAAGTCAAGTTGGAACTTCAATATCATCTTCCAACACTCTTACATCAATACTCTATCCACCACTCAAGAAGAGTAGCGTCGTCACATCTTGTTTGAAGTCACATCTTGTTTGAAGAGTCACATCTAGTGTTAGTTTTAGGTGAAAATTCAATATAGTAAGAAAAAATTGTTCTCAAAATGCCTTAAATCATCCATAAAGTTGTATATAATATAATCCTCAACAATTCTAGAAGCAAACAGTTTTTCCTCTAGGATTAGAAAGGATCACTAATGCTTCAGTTGAGCAACAGAGAAAATAATTAGCATGTGTTTAGAGATCATATTGTATAAAAAACCATAAACTATGTTTTAATCTCTTGACATAGAATCAGCATAGGAAGATGCTCCCACTAGAAGAGACACAAGGCCACTTGGAGAGACATAGGAACACTAGAATCATAGCTTCCAGTTCACATTCACTCACTGAGTGGAAATATGAGCAAAAATATCTATGCATCATAGTAGTTATGGCATGTCTACTCTTAGACTAAAGTAAGGGTGCCAAGCTTTCTTGGAGTATTGACACATTCATTCATTTATTCCAGAAACACATACCATATGCCTACTCTGTACCAAATATCACGTTGGGTACTGCAGCAGCTAGTAGTGGAGCAAGACACATTCTTGATTCTCTTAGGAGCTCATTGTCTTATAAGGGAGAGACAGACACTTGAGCCAATATTGATAATTCAGTGCACCAACAGAAGTGTAAGCGTGAATTTATGGGAACACGGTGAAAGGTCTTATTAACTTGCCTGGGATAGGTCATGGTGGTAATCACAGAAGCTTCAGAGAAGTTCATTGATAATGAATTTATAATTCTCAGTTAAAAAGAAATGATAGCTTCCACTCTATAGGTAAAGAATGTATCATTCATGCCAGAGTCTCTCCAAAAGAAAAGCTCACAGTCTTCCTAGTACTATTTGTTCATTCTTTCATATACCCATTCACTTAATTTTCTAAGCACTATGCTGCAGAGATTTGAGTAGGAACTCTGGACTCCCTCCTCCTGGATATTGTATGTAAATTTGACAATTACCCAAGCTCTCTAAATCCCAATTTCCTCCTCTTTAACATGTGAATAGTAAATGGGATTTTTTTAATGCCTTGAGATGATACATGCAAAGTACTTAGCAGAGTGCCTGAAACAGACTAAATGGTCAATAAATATGCCTGGTATCAGTCACTGTGCCCTTTTTAAAGAGGACTAGGAGCTTTCTGGGAAAAACTAGAGGCGGGATTCTAAGCCAAGGGAAAAGCTTATGCAAACAAACAGGATTAAGAAAACATACCATGTGTTAAGGGAACAAGACAGTTCAGTTTGGTGATTGTGTAGAATGTGTGGTTGAGGGGAGTGGCAAGTGATGAGATTGGAAAGATAAGTTGGGTCCAGATTGTGAAAGACTTTATAAACTGTATGAACGAGTCTGAACTTTATCCTGCTGGCAAGGAGGAGACAATGGACATCTTTAAGGAGGGAAACAACATTATGGTTTTTTTGTTTTTTGTATTTTTGGTTTTTTTAGGAAAAGAATTCTGGCAGCAGAATATGTCAGGGATTGGTGAGAGGAGCATGGGAGGCCGGGAGAGTAGTGGGAAATGTTTGCAATAATCCTGGCAAGAAAAATCCAGGGAGGTGGTAATGAGTGGGAAATGAAGTAGAAGAATTGGATTTGAGGGATATTTCTTTTTTTTTTTATTCTTATGTTAATCCCCATACATTACATCATTAGTTTTAGATGTAGTGTTCCATGATTCATTGTTTGTGCATAACACCCAGTGCTCCATGCAGAATGTGCCCTCCTCAATACCCACCACCAGGCTAACCCATCCTCCCACCCCCCTCCCCTCTAGAACCCTCAGTTTGTTTTTCAGAGTCCAT
>NC_138382.1:57175608-57223409 GCF_054177405.1 Leptonychotes weddellii
TGTCTACCCCTCCGATTTCCCCTGCTTCATTCTTCCCCTCCTGCTACCTTCTTCTTCTGTTTTTTTTTTTTCTTAACATATATTGCATTATTTGTTTCAGAGGTACAGATCTGAGATTCAACAGTCTTGCACAATTCACAGCGCTTACCAGAGCACATACCCTCCCCAGTGTCTATCACCCAGTCACCCCATCCCTCCCACCCCACCCCCCACTCCAGCAACCCTGTTTGTTTCCTGCGATTAAGAATTTTGAGGGATATTTCTGAGGTAGGATTAGCATAACACAATGATTGATCAAATGTAAGAAACAAGAGAGAAGGAAGTCTAGAATGACTTTAGCTAGAATTACAAAAGACAAGAAAACAGAGGCACAGTAGATTTTGTTGGTCAGATAAGTAGTATGTGTATGCCAGACATGTTAGTGGAACTGTTGAACAGGCAGTTGAAAATTGGGTCTGGAGTTCATTGCAGAGCTCTGAGCTAAAGAAATAAATTTGGGAGTCATCAGAGAATAGTGAGCAGTGAAAGCTCTGGGAATGATTCCAGGAAGAGGAGTTCAACATGCTATCTTCTTAGTCTATTGCGTTACTTTCGCTGGTATTCACTCTTCTAAAATGAAGTGAAGCATAATCCATGTCACATGGTCTCCAAAAATAAGGTCTTCCAGTCATCCTAGAGCTATTCAACTTTCACCACATTTTATTTCACAAATTGCAACCATAGTTAAGTCACCTCACTTTCTAATGCAGAGGAAGTGTCCTATGGCATTGAATTAATCAAAAGATACATGCTTCTTGGACTTTGTTACTTCATGATGGTGGGCAGAAACCATGGCCACACATTGCCTCAACTTGGCTCAGGCAAAAAATGTTGGAGAACTAAATTGCTCATTTCTTACAAGGCAAGAATTAGCTCATCTTCAGAAAGTAACTGCATACGCATTGACCAAGAAGCCCAACTTTTTATGACAGAAATCAAGGTTCAAAAGCCTTCTACCCCTTTACCATTTGTCTTCCTCACAAATCTTTGAAGGGTCATTCTTCTCTGTAGATAAGTCTACGCTCTTAATTGTGTCTCAGATCTATAATGACTTTGTATGACTCTTCCAGGACAAGAAATTTGGATTGTAGTTGTTTCTAAAAGGTTTGTGATGATCCTGGTTCCACCTTAAACATCAGCCCTAGGCCAGTTATTTGAAGCAAATGAATGCCTAAAACACTATCATTTTTTAAAATAGTTCACCATTTACCTTGGTTGAGTGTGGAGAATTTATGGGCGGAAGCATTATTAGGAACCATCATGCTTCATCACTCCCAAGCAAAATGCTGGGCAAAAAAAAGTTACGGACTACCAAGGATGCCCACAAGCTGACTGATGGACAAGATTAACCAGAATGGCTTAGCGGTTTCCTCATTGCTCAATATAACATGTCTTGTCAACAGCAAAGCCAATTATACCAAATCACCAATGAAAGAATGTAGAATGGAAATTTAGAAACCCTGGGTTCACATTCCAGCTCCCATCTCAAGCAAATCAATTACATTTTCTAGGGGGTCAGTGTCTCTCTTTGTAAAAAAAAAAAAAAAAGCTTGCATGTTTTTTTAAGGCATTAACACGATAATATGAGTGAAAACACTCAGCATGGTGCCAACTAAATAAAGATCCAATACTGGATTTGAGTAAGAGTTTGAGATCTAAATGAGATCATGGTCTGCTTATGCCAGGTGTTGAGTCTTTGCTGTAATGAGTTAGTGAGCTAGAACTATTGAGGCCACAGATCATGGGTCACATTAATTAGTTGGAGAACGTAGATGACTCATCTTCATATTAACTGTCAACAGATACATTCCTATTTGGGTGACTGAAAAATTCAACTTTTAGGAAGTAGTTGCTCTTCTGATTGTGATTTTTCAGGTACTCTGCAATTGAACATACCCTTACCACAACATAAAAAAGTTATAATCAGCTTCACTGCTGAAGTGAAAAAAAAAAAGTTGGTTTTCTACACTTACAGAACTTGACACAGAAAAGGTAGAACATGCCCAATTTAGTAAAGCTTAGTGTAGAGAACTAGCTGCCTCTAAGACCCTAAACTAGAGTTGCCTTAATATTGTAGCATAGTATGCATGACCAATATCATGCATAATTTGCAAACCTATTTCTATTCCCTAGGGAATTTGACTATGTATATTTCCTGCCCCAGTATAAAACTGGGGGGAGAGGGGATTCCAAAGGAGTTAAACGGAATACAAAGAACTGAAGAGACCAAACTTAGCAAATAAACCAGTTTTTAAAATGTCAAAGGATATTTAAGGGAACTTGCCAAGATAAATAGCATAGGTTCAAAGAAAAAAAAAAACACTTATAATGAATTAATATTTTAGAGCTCAATCTCATAGCCCAGTATATGGCATTCTCCTTATATATAATAATGAAATAAGCTCATATTTAGCAGATACTCACCAATGGGAAATTGATTTCTGGAGCCCACCTGACATTCAGCCTACAGCTTGTTACTGATACAAAGAAAGATTAATGTACCTGCTCATAAAGAATCAGGGGAGGAGGTTTGAGGTTGCATCTTATTCATGACCAAATCCTCTCCAGCCAACCATGCGACTTCCTGGAACCATCTGTGAGAAGCTGTGGACTTTGTCATCCTGGGCCATTTATCCAGGCATGATGTTTAATTAGTGCACACAAAGTTGATGTGAAAGGCTTGGCAGCTCATCCCCTCACCCCTGTTGGGTTCATTGCCTCATTAGAAAAGCCCTGGATGGCTGACCAGCCAGATAAAATTAACAAGCACATTTTTCTAACCATCCACAATAGCAGTAACTAACATTTTCATAAAGATTTCAGGTTTACAAAATGCTGTTATGTATGTAATGCTCTTTGTTGCAGCGTAGTAGACAGAGCACCAGACCTTGGGTTTGGAAATCCCAAGTCTAAATCTCCATCCTGCTATTATATGACATTGGAAAAAGTATTCTGTCCTCTTTATGTCTCAGTTTTCTGCTCTGTGAAATGCCTGCACAGGAGTTGTTTGGATTAACAAAGATGGTACATATGAGAATAACTACACCTTTGCTGGTATTCAGTGATTATTGTCGTGACCCAGTCTACTGCCTTCCATCTTCTGCATCCACCTAGTTTAAAGAGCAAAAAGCTCTGCCATACATCTGAAGAGATGGTGGCCCCAGACAGACCCTCTGAATAGTCTGAATAGACTGGACAACCACTGACTATAGAGGTTAACTGAGAAGACTATAATAGGAGATTCGGGCAGGGAGAGTGGAGTGGAAGATAGTGTCAAATAGGTTTACACATCTTCAGATAAGATCTCATTGGCAATCCAGACTTCTTAGAAATTATTTTCTAGCTAAAGCAAGATTCTTGTTTGTTGCTGACCCAACATGGTTATGCTGTGTCCATGTGACCAAAGGGAACACTTTGGACAAAATACAGAAGACTGTTAAAGTTTGACTCCAGAATAGAGATCTAGCCTCTTGCATCTTCCCCCCCTCCCCCACGTTCTGTTTCGAAATTCCACAACTGAGTCCTGAGCTCCCTCAAGAGAAGGGGGCTGGAGCTCATGTAGGAACTGCATTTGAAGGAAAGCAGTGATTACCTCTCCTATCTTGCACAGTCAAATAAATATTTACTAAGTAAGGACACACAGCATACATTAAAATTAATGCTTTGCACAGCTTTGGAAATGTCTGTCATTTCTGTCAATGTTTCAATAGCTCCATGATTGTGAATGGCTCTGCTGTCTCTCAGTGAGAGCTGCCATTTTCCTGACGGTGCTCAGCAGGAGATCGAGGCTGATTATATACTCAGAGCCAAAGGACGAGCAGCTAAGCAGAGGAAAGCTCAAGGGAGAGAGGACAAGCTTACGTGCAGCGAGGTCTGCAGCCATTCTGCAGTATTTGGGGAGAGTAATTTAATGGTGATTTCAAATAAAGAAAAGGAGCTGCACCTAATAGGGACATCATGTTTATAGACTATTAGCAAAAGAACACTGGAGGAAACTGACAGTCATCTTTCCTTGGTTAAATAGCCTATGCAGAGCTATGTCTTCTGTATGTCAAGTTGTCACCAGCCCAAGGGTTTAAGAAGGGACAGTTGGCACTTAAAAGATATTGATGCACGTGTTTACCCAAGTGTCATTCATCCAACGCCTGTGTAGTGTGGAGGTATTTGGACTCAAGTAATTTTATTTTAGAGCTTTCCCCTCCTGTAGGAATAATGTCAACTCCTGACACTAATCTGGATGCTGAAGTGATGGCTCACAGTTTCATTAATGGTATATTTATGATCTCTTTAAAATGCCAGTGATCTCCTCCTCTTGGAAAATATACACAACCATTAAGAAAGCCACTTTTTTAAGCCATTGCTCTTTCCATTGGCACCTTGGGTCCTACTGCAGCTGTGGTCACCAGAAAATGGAAGAAAATATGACCAGCTATTTTTGGGACAGTGAGAGAAACAAATCTGGAGAGCTGTAGAAATGGAGAAAGTAAGAGGTGAAACGGGAAATAGCAAACAGAGAGGTATGTGTTACACAGTTGACTACAATTTCCAAGTATTCAGCAATGAATTAGTGACATTCCTGAATGTGCTGGAATGTCTTGCTTCATTCCAGCTGTGTTTTCTCTGTGACTCATCCATCAGGGTCCCATCTCCTCAGTTCTAATACACGAGTGGTCCTATTTAACATCAGCGCTGCCTTCTTGCACTTCTTTTTTATTAGGAGGAGAGCCAGTCCTCTCTACCAATATATTTATCAATGAAAATGCTTCCCCATAAGAGGGATTTTATACCATAAAAATGGATTAGAAACTCACTACAGGAGCTCCATCTCTAATGCTTCTTGAAGTTACCTGGGTGTTGGAAACATTTTTATTATTTTAGCATAAATTGCAAAGCAACTTGAATGTGTAATTCCAACATCCGGAATCAATGTAGGTTTTAGTCTGAGTTTCCTAAAAGCAAAACCTGAGATGAGGGTTCTTGCAGGGGTGATTTATTGAAGAAAGGTTCTCTGTGTTCTAAGGATGGCAAAGGGAAAGAAGCCAAACACAGTCTAAGTTCAGGTGAAGTCCAGGCTCAGTCTGAACCTCTGGGGAGCTCTGGAGGATAAATAATGCCACAGAGTTTTTTCCACTTTGAGGCAAGGGAGCTAGAATTTCATACTTCAGAACCAGTAAACCACTAGCTCCAGGATGCCCAAGAGGAATGTAAACTACCAAGCACTTTTGGCTCTTTGAAGATCGAGGCAAAGAATGTCCAGTGGCCCAAGGGAAGTCCTCTCAAGAAGGTATGAGCTGTTAGGAGCAAAACATTCAGGAGCTAAGGGATGGTGTTTGAGGGGATCTGTGTGGAGTATCAACTGTCTCTACTATGACATATGATCATATGTCATTTATTCACTAAGTAATCATTTAGTGCTTAGTGTGTGCCAGGTACTGGGCCAGGTGTTGGACATATAAAAATGAACAAGAAGTGATTTACTGAAAAACTTCAACAGCTAGAGGAAAGGCCAGACATATAAATGAGATCACAAAATATAATGTGGTTGGTATTTTCAAAAATAAAAGTGCTATGAAATCACAATGAATAAGTAGCTAGCAGCAGGGGTGGATGTCATACAAAACTTCAGAGAGAACATACTCTTAAATATCTGAAACTTTTGAATAAGTAGAACTTGAAATCTTTGTGAAAGGATGAAGTTCTGCATACTCAGCTTAGCTGAGCTCTGCTCACACCCTGCATTATTGTTGTTGTTTTTCTGAGACATTCATTAAATATTCACCCAGAAAACATTTAGTGAGAACCTGATATGTTCCAGGAACAACAGTGGGCACTGGGGAGACAAAGAAAAAGAACAGTCCCAACCCCTAGAGGAGCTTACATCCTGAGCTCATCATTTCCCATGTGGAAATTCAGATTTTCCATCTAAAAAATAGGATTTATAAACTCTTGATACCTATCTATACCCAAGAATAGTTCATGAAATGTATGAGCTCAATGGAAATGCTTCCAATAATTAAGATCTCAAAACCCCCGGGGGGGGCGGGAAACAAGCAATTTTTCTTTTTTTCATCATTGTGAAAGATGTGGATAAAGTCAGCCACAAACTTAAATTCAACTCTTAGAATAAGTGACTGTTATCCCCAGTGAAATATCTAAAATGTCTTAATATATGGTCAAAAAATAAAAGTAAAAAGTAGATGAACCTTAAGCCCCCTGTGATAGTTACTACCATAGGCAGCCAAGCAAAACCACATACGAAAAAGCATCAGAATGAGGGATGGTGACACCCAGGACCCAAATCTGGATGTGACTGTCAACAGAAAATGAAGAAGGGAAGCAAATAATGTGGAGGAAAAGCAAGTCCTAAGTGATTCTTGCCCCACATCATCTGCTGCAGCCCACTGACTGTGATGCCCTCCTCTGGCCTGTCCAAATCTTGCCCACACTTTCCCAGACAGCCAGGTTCTATCTCTTTAATGAAATAATCCTAACCTTTCTCCTAATTCTAACAGTTCTTGTGTCTATACCACTTATTGAGCTCTTTGCAAATCATCTAGTCTTTCTTAATTGTCTCTTATATCCCCAACAAGTTTGTAAACTGGAAGATAAAAAATTCTTATTCTTTTTCGTTTCTCCAAGCTGAGTACAAGGCAAATGGAAGTAGGCAAAACTCATGCTTGCTAATGGAGGAATAGACAGTGTCCCCAAACTCCCAAGTGTGCCCTCAAATTCTGACAGACAAAGCACAATGTGGGTGCAGGAAGAGATTGTATATTGGCAACAATGCAGATGAGTCATCAAGCTTAGCAAGATTAGCCTGGAAACAAAACAGAGAACTGGGTGAGATCAGGATCTGTGTCTAGTGAAAAGCATGACAACCCTAATCAAAGGGTTGACAAAAGCAAAGGGCAAGAATCAATTTAAGGAATAAGTCAGGATCAGAGCTGTCAGGGGCTGAAAGTAAAGAACTCAGAGAAATAAAATTTGAAAAGTTAGGTCTGGGCCATACTGTATAGATAACTGCTGAGATCAACCTCCTTTTTTTATTTTTTTACTTACAAAAAGCTGTACATAATTAATGTATATAACTTGATAAGTTTGGACATAAATATAGAGCCACCAATCCATCACCACAATATATGCCATAAACCTACCCATCATCTCCATGGTTCCTTTTGTCCTCTTCTTCTTTCCTTCTTTTTCTCCTCTTCTTCCTCCTCCTCCTCCCCTTCTTCTCCTTCTCCTTTTCCTCCTCCTCCTCCTCTTCCTCCTCCTCCTCCTCCTCGTCCTTCTTCTTCTTCTCCTCATTATTATTATTACTTTGTGATAAGAACACTTAACATAAGATCTACTCTTTTAGCAAAATTGTAATATACAATACAGAATTGTTAATGCTATGGTATACAGTAGATCTCTAGGACTTACTGATCTTATATAACCCAAACTTTATTCCCTTTGATTCATAACTCCTCATTTTTGCCTCCCCCTCACCCAGCCCTTGACAAGCATATTTCACACTCTGCTTCTATGATTTGATGATTTTATATTACCATGTATTAGTATCATGTAGTATTTGTTCTCCTGTGTCTGGCTTATTTCACTTAGCATAATATCCTACAGGTTCATCCATGTTATTGAAAATGCCAGGGGTTACTTCTTCTTTAAGGCTGAAAATACTCCATTGTGGATAGATAGATAGATAGATAGATAGATAGATAGATAGATAGATAGACAGACACACACACATATATATACAACATTTTTAAAATCCATCGTTGGACCTTTAGGTTGCTTCCATGTCTTATCTGCTGTGAATAGTGCTGCACAGGGAAGTGCAGATGTGTCTTTAAGATCCTGATTTCAATTCCTTTGATACATATTCAGACATGGGATTGCTGGAGCATATGATTGTTCTATTTTCAGTTTTTTTGAGGAACCCCTCCCATACTGTTTTCTGTAGTGAGTCACCAATTTACTTTCTCACAAACAGTATGCAAGGGTTCCCTTTTCTCCACATCCTCACCAACATTTGTTACATTTTGTTTTTTTGATAAAAGCCATCCTAACAGATGTGAAGTAAGTGACTGTCCTCTTTTGATGACAGAGTCTCCACTTAGTGATTATTGTCAAACTGTGTTGATGGCTGCTTCAGAGGATAAGGAGTTACATGTCTTCACAGCTTATATGAAATTCCATCTTTGAGACTAAATTCTTAAAGACTACCATGATTCTCTGTTCTTCAGTTTAATCTGCTGAAAAGATTACAGAAACTCTGAAAGGGCTATGCCCAAAGGAAAGAACATGTGCTCCAGGTAACAATTTATCAAGACACTTCTGTTGTTTCAAACAAGTATCTTTGACTTTTTATAGGCATAAAGGTAAAAATAGGTAGAAATCATCTGAAAGTAGTGGGGGGTGGGGAAGTCCTCAAGGAAGCAGCAAAACTGAATGCCTAGATCAGCACTGTCTGTGGGACTTTCAGTGATAATGGAAGTCTTCTGTATCTGCAGTGTCCAATCAATATGGGGGCCACTAGGTATTAAGCAGTTGAAATGTGACTGAATTTTTTTATTTTCATGAATTCTAATTAATGTAAATTAAGATAAGCACATGGGGCCAATGGCTCCCTCACTGCAGTGGGACCTAACCTAGACCCTCACCTTAGATTGATGAAGAGAAAACAATAAAATAAGGTGGTTAAAGGAAGAGAATAAAAGAGATAATGATTAAAATTGAGAAAGTGATGAGAATGGGCTGTAACAATGTTGGTCAATAGAAGGAAAGAGTGAACAAGACCATCTGGGAGATCTGATTTTATTTAGGAGAAGATATGTTGCTAGGAGATATATCAGCCTAAGACCAGAGTTAAAATAGTTTAGCTAGGAGAGGTTAGACTGGCAAGAGGCCTTGTCAGGAAATATCAACCAGTTTCTACAATCTCGATAAATGTTGAACTAAGAACTCCTTCCATGTTCAACTTCCAGGATCCTAAATAAAGCCATGTGCAGTATCTGTTTCGGTTTTAGAGTAGGCCACGGAATATCCCTAAAAGCCACTTTGTTTGATGCTACTTTTCAAGGAATGATAGCTCTCATTATTTGAAAGACAGCTCTGACTGGTTCAGTCCTGAACCCCAGAAAAGACCACTGTAGAAAATGACACTAATCCTTAAGTGTGTTTCATTGATTTACCAAATGTGTAGATATTTGTAGCGCTTTGTCCATCAATCCATAGAAAAGCAGATGACTTTCCTTCTCATTGGTGAAATGGAGAACTTTCTACATAGACCATATGACAAACATAGACCAAACAAACCAATCCACCTTGTTCATGTTCCATTAGAGACAGTTTCTGAATACTGGGAGACTCTACTGAGGTCATTAAAAATGTCAAGGGAGGGGAAGTTCCTGGAGAAGGAGAACAAAAATAAACATGCTTTCTTTTTCCCTTAAACATAGGAAGATGCTCCCAAATCAGGTCATTTGCATTGTGTGTTTTACACCTTCCCCTTGAGTAGGCTATGCCCATCTGACCATCATGTTTATATGTCACACTAAAAAGCTATCCAGTGGGGGAGAATAACTACTATCTTCAGAGAGCTAAACTGTTTAGGAAGCCTTTCTAAACCATTATCTCCTTGATCATCAGATCATCTTTATTTTGCAAAAGAGACAACAGAGACTCACAAGAAAGGGTAGGCTGCACAAGGTGGCTGAGCTGGTAAATGGGACAAACCTAGTAGCCCAGGTTTCCTTCAGCCAAATCTTAAATGAAAGCACCTACCTCAGGAGGCACCTGGGTGGTATAGCTGGTTAAGCATCTGACTCTTGGTTTTGGCTCAGGTTGTGATCTCATGAGGTCATGATCACAGGGTCATGAGATCAAGCCCTGCCTCAGGTTCCACAGTCAGCGCAGAGTCTGCTTGAGATTATCTTTCCTTCTCATTCTGCCCCTCCCACTTGTGCTCTCTCTCTCTAAAATATATAAATAAATCTTTTTTAAAAAGAAAGGAAGGAGGGAAGGAAGGGAGAGGGGAGGGAGGGAGGAAAAAAGAAAAAGAAAGCACCTACCTTAGGATCTGACTCTTGGTCCTGGGAATTATCTCCTTCCTTCCTCAAGAACACGAACGCACACACACACACACACACTGAAATCCATACTCCTCAGGCCAAAGAGTGTTTCCAGACTACAATATCTAAAAATCATTAGCAGGCAAATGAAGAGGCATCAGCACATTAAGATATTCACTGTTAGGTCCATTGTATGTGAGACACAGACCTGGCAAACCTTGACCAGAAATGAGAAGAAGAATTTAGAGGGGGAAAAAATGATTTTCAAGCAAAGAAAGAGAAAGGTGCAAGAAATATTGTTACAAATCAGAAATATGAGGTGGACATTTTAGGTTGGGATTAATAGCTCGTTGATAAAAAGAGCTACTCTATTCCTGTGTTCCAAACAATGAGCTAAGAGTTTTGCAAGTAGTTTCCTTTAAAACAAACAAACAAACTTGTTTCTGTAGTGGCGGTGTTGACTATTCAGCATTTATTCCTCCTGAGATGATTGGCTGTGCCAGTCATGATAATTCCATCCTTGTACACCAGCCATTACTTTGGGAATAAGCTGCTAATCCAGTGGTCTTCTCCATCACTCTTATGCAAGAGACATGGAATATATGGCCTCTGTTTCCCCTTAGAGATTAGTGAACCTTAAAAATATAATATGATGAAGGATGGAAAGAATATTACTGACTCACTGAATCTCACAATCCTGGAATCCACTGTACCTTCAACCTTCTTGCAATGTGAAATAACCAATTATCTTATTGCCAGAATGTCTGTTACTTGCAGCCAATATTATCCCAATTGATATAGTCTGTTAGCCTCATTTAAAGATAAGGAACCTGAGGCTTAGAGACGTGAAGCAACAAAATCACACAAGTAGTAAGCAAAAAACTTGAGATTTGAGCACAAGTCCATCTGATTTCAAAGCCCAAGATCTTAACCACAAAACAAATTGAGCTCATTTTCTTAAGTTTCTAAAAAATGTTGGCCACTGACAATCACTTTATCAAAAATCTCTTTATTTCACATTAGAAAAGTGCTAGACTTGAGTTACCAAAAAATTACTTGACCAATTACCATTTTAGATCTACCAGCCCTGATTCTTATGTATTACATAAATTAAATGTAATTTAAAAAATTATGTATTTTTTTCATTCAGATATAGATGCACACCCTCATGGAACTGAACATCAAGTATAGCAGTGCTTGATTTCTTTTTTCATTTGTCATATGCTTTTAAATATTAGAAATCTGAGTGTGCATTTGAAGGGTTTAAGTTTTCTCCATCAATCACAAAGTACTTTCACTGCTGTGGTAGAACTAGGGACTGGCTTAACATAAAGTTGTCATCTTTATTTATTCCTGGACTTCTGTTGACAATTCTTACCTTTCCTTGCAGCAAATAACACCCTACTTTATACCACGTTGCACAACTTGCTCAGTTTATCTGTACCTTATGACAGAAGTCACTGTAATAAATGCATATACTAAGCTCTAACAAAAATAAACCTTATGCTTAGATCAAATGTTGGTAGTACACCAGGGAAAGTTCCATGATATACCAGTCAACCTTGACAAAACAGTCAAGAAACACTTATCTGGTTAAAAAGAGAGATTTGTAAACAACTAATTACAATGCAGTCTAAGGGAATTCTAGAAAAGGAGGTCAACACAGAGGATGGAACAATTAATTCTTCTTGAGGGGTTACCAGAGAAGGCTTCACAGAGGTATAGACTGATGAGCTGGACTTTGAATGATGAGTAGATTTATGCCCATTTGAGAAGGCAAGTTGGGAGGATTGTAGGGAGAGGATTCTAAGTGGAGAGAACATGGGCAAGGTCATGGTGGCATGACATTTCTTTCTTTCTTTTTTTTTTTTTTTTTGGCATGACATCTCTGGCTGTAGTCACAGAAGAAAGGGTGGACCAGAGAAGCTGGGCATGTCTTGTACTAGAAGGGGGTCTCAGTCTGTCCTGTCCAACAATGAGGAGAAGAGAGCTTTGTAAGGATATCTATGAACTTTATGATAGATATAATAATTATTATTCCTAGACATATAAACACCCACATTTTATTTTTTTTAAGATTTTATTTACTTAGAGAAAGAGAGAGAGAGAACACGAGCAGGGTTAGGGGCAGAGGGGGAGGAAGAGGGAGAAGCAGACTCCCTGCTGAGTAAGAAGCCCAATATGGGGCTCAATCCCAGGACCCTGAGATCATGACCTGAGCTGAAGGTAGGCACCTAACTGACTGAGCCACCCAGGTGCCCCAACACCCCACACTTTAAAAGAAATTTTAGATATATTATCTAGGTTGGCATTTATAATGACTCTTTATTATTTATACTGATGAGGAAACCAAATTTCAGAAAGGATGGATGTCTTGTTGATAATCACACAGCAAATATTTAGCTTATGTAAAATGATCTCTCTATCAGAACAACGGCATCCCACCTTGAGCATCTCATAAACTAAAGGTCATAGGAAATTAATGTGCATATTTACATTGATGCCAATGAGCATAGGACAATTACTAAGTAAATCAAGGAACTCAGAAAGATAGTACATTTTTTATTCTTTCTTGTCTATATTCTCCAAAATTGTACTTTCTAGTTTCAAAACAAAAATTAGGAGCATTGTGAGTGCATTTAAGATAAAAACAGTGGTATTTTTTTTAATTTCAAAATTGGTCCTTGTTTTAATATATGAGTATTGATTTCATGATTATAAAGTAACATTTTATAAAATTTGAGAGAAACAAGCTCACTTTAATTCAATCATTTATTAATATTTTTATTCATTTTTTTCTATATATGTATGCATGTATATACCTCATGGGCCCCCAATTTTTTCTCAGATTGCTCATCCACAGAGATGATAGAGAAGACAAGCAGACAATGTGAATTATGTAAAACTATTCATGCTGAACAAGTCACAAAATGGGATTGCTAGGATTTCTCTAAGCCTCACTATTGGAGCAAATAGAGTATAACAAGGAGACCTTGACCCAGTTCAACTGAAGATACCTGAACATTGAGAGCATATTTAAATTGCTGGTCTTTCTCAAACCCAGAAATCCCAATTGGATATACCAACGTGAAAGGATGTCACTTTGAGACATGACCCAGTAAGATGTCACAGTTTTATGGTCCTAATAAGGATGGACTCATTTTATGAGTCTAAAACCCAAAAGGCATTACTACTACTTGCTAGTCCCCATGACATAATCTGAATGTTATGTCCATTTTGCCAAAAACATACAGTCTGAATGTGTTAAGATAGAACAAGGAACAATGAAATCTAGGAACATGAAGTTGGTTGTCTGCACTAAGATAGCAGTAGGGAAGTCAGAAACCAGGAAGACATTTTTAAGATCTGAAAAGAGAGAAGGCTAACTTGCCCTCTCATTCACGTTTCCTATGAAGTATAAGATCTTAGAAGAAGACCATCCAAGATGATGTTCTGAAAAGTACATGATCACAACTTGAAATAAAGAAGTTAATCCATGAATCGTCTCATCGACCCCATCTGGAAATACCATACCTCCAATGACACCTGAATGGAAATAACTGCTACATATGCCTCATCTCTGTGCTTGTGCCACCACTAAGCATCACCTAACTGCAGTTAATGAAGCATCCAGCCTCGGGATCTGGCTCCCATTCATAATGAGTAAAGGGTCACATCTCCACACTTCACAGCGAAAACTCCCTTTTACCAGTAGGTTATAAAATCAAACTACTTTCATGGAGTTTCTCTGTTCAGGGAATGTTCATCTTTTGTAGATGTCAACTTTGAAAACCTCTGAGGTTCTTCATTCATCCCTACATGATATGTTCAATCATTTAAGCAATATGCAGAAATGTGTTGATCACTTACATATCAATCTTTGTGTATGTGCTAGGAGGAACTACAAATTAAAAGGAATTTTACTCTTTCTGCTTTCCACAAGCTTGCATACAGGAGCCAAGTATATAAGTCAAGGGAATGTGTAATTAAATAGTGCATGGTGAGGAGGCCACTCTGATATACTAGAAGAGGATAGGACCCTGTGGGTTATAGGCAGAGTTGTCTAGTGGAAAACATACTGAAGTCAGAACCTAAGTTCAAGTCCTGGCAGCACTATTTTCCAGTTGAGTGATCTTAGGCAACCTCTTTGAGCCTTTGAACTAGATGGCTTTGTCCTCTTCCTGCCATAAAACGCTATAACTTTCCATGACTCATCTTGAGTTACAATGAAGGTGGAGTAAACTTTGTGTAAGTAGAGTGGAACAAAAGGGCATTTAAGATGGGAACAATGTAAATCAGTAGAGCAATGGATTGTGTCTGGAAAGGAAGACCCTAAGGCGATGACAGTAATGCTTTCTGGATTGAGAGTTAACAAAAATAGACTAATGTCAACACCAGGGCTGCCATTTGCTCTCTTCTCCCAACCCAGGGCCCTCCCTTAAGATTACCAGATCCAGATATCAGAAACCTTACCCAGCCATACCTAAAAAGCCACCCAGATAGGCAAAAAGGCAAGTTCAGAAGGGCTCTGGTCTGAGAAATATAGCTTTGTCAGGAATCATTTTGTTGTTTATAACAGAAACCCATTCAAACTAGTTTAAGTAGAAAAGGGTTTGTTGAAATAATACAGGAGGATCCTATGAGATCCAACTGTAGAATATAACAACGAGGCCTCACATGATCTAGAAGGTCATCATGCACCTTCTTGGTCCATCTGACTCTAAGCCTCATGGTTTCTTTCTCTGCTGGGCATCTACTTCACTCTCCTCTTCCTATATACCTGTATTCTTGCCCCAACCAAAACATGACCATAGCATAACTCCATGACTGGAATCTCTCAGGATCCAACATAGTTAGGCTGCAGCTTTTATGACTCATTTCAAATTCTAAGGAGAGCATTGAATTGTCCAATGGCCAGCTGATGGGTTTATCATTTCTCTAAAATTCCTCTACTTAGCCAATGGATAGATTTATAAGTTCTCTAAAATTTCTCTAATTATGAGAGGCTAGTAGAACTTGTAGTACCTGATTCTGGCTCTTCCAGGGCTTTGAGTGGGATAGGGTAAACCAGAAGGAGAATTTAGTTATGCTGAGCAAATCAACTACTGTTTTTGCTACCAGCTACTGTTATGGCTTAGATGTCTTATGGGCTAAAAAAGATTTGTGTGAACAAACCTAATGACCTAACTATCATTTATAATATATAACATAATTTTTATGAGAAAACGTGCCTCCAGTTCCAAATTTCAACAAACTTTGGAGACAAAATCTATTTCTAAGTTGGGGGCTATCTCCATACAATGTCTACCAACTAAACATGACATGAAATGAAGGCATTGGTTAGACTGTGTCTCAACTTACTCCACAAGAACATTCCTTCATACCACAAAATCTCTAACACTCATGAGCACAGATCTATGCCTTCATGTAGAGAACAAAGGCCAATCACTTAGGAAAAGAATTTATTTTTAGAATGGTAGATGAATGACTGAGAAGAAGGTAAGACGGCCAACCTTCCTCCATGACATTAGGCAGATCTTCAAACAAAGGAAACAAACCTTTGTTTTATGGCAGTCATATGCCAAAAAGCTGGACATGCTTTTTCTTATTTAACCCTCATAAGATTTTAAAAGAAGGCTATTGTTAACCCCACTCTCCAGATAAAGGAACTGAGACTCAATGAGGTCAACTAACTTATACAAAGTCATAAAAGTTGTGATAGAGTCAATAGTCAATACAGAGTGCATCTGACTCCAAAGGACATGCACACTCACTTTCTTCACACTCTAATCAGCATAGCGGTTATGAGCATGGGCTCTGAAGCCAGACTACTGGAGTCCTACCCATCTCCATCCCAGACCAGTCCTATGACAGAGGCCAAGTGAACCTGCATCTCAGTTTCCTCAGTAAAATGAGTTATTTAGAACCCATTCCAAAAGCTGTGAGAAGGATTGAGTGAACTTTGAACAATGTGGTAAAATGTTGTTATGGTGGGTGAGCACTTGAGAAAATATTTTACAATGTAAAATGTTTAAATCTGTGAAGTGTTTAGAAAAAATCCTGATACAGCTTAAGCTCCTCACCATTCACTTTGGTGGATCCAATTGGGACTCCTGGGCTCAAGGAGGACCAGCAACTTAGATATGCTCTCAAGGTGCAGGTATCTTCAGCGGAACTGAATCAAGGTCCCCTTGAATACCCTATTTGCTCCAAAAATCAGATTTGGAGCAATCTTATTTTGTGGCTCATTCAGCATGCAGAATTTTACATAATTCAGATGACCTGCTTGTCTTTTCTTCAGCCTTGGTTGATGAGCAATCTGAGAAAGAAGCTGGTGGCCAATGAGGTACATACAGACATATATACATACATGCGTAGAAGTGAAAAATCCATCAAAGATGTTGTTGTTATTGCCCCCAGGTTGCTCTGGAGGCTATAATCCATGAGCAGATGATTAATACCATGAAAATCATTTGCCTAGATCTGATGACAAGCACACAACATATTTGCAAACTAGAAAATATATCTAAATGTTGAAGAAATGTAAGGAAATCCAGGAGAATATACTTACCCAAGGAAACAAGGTGAAAAGCCTGTCAGCACAGACATTTTGGAATGAGGGTGGACCGAATACAGAAGAAGTAGAAGAAGGAATAAAATATGCTATCAGAGTAATCTTCCATGCTGGCCCTAGGGGGATAAACTAAGTAACCTAATAGGTGTTTTCCATCTTTGAATTCTCTGACTAGAATAGCAATGAAGGTTTTAGCTCAGAATTGGGATGCTACAGCGAACTTAGGAGGTCTGCAGAAAGAGGCTTTTATATTACCTACCCACACCATGCCTGGCTTAAACTCGTGCTGACTGATTTCTGTTTTCATAAGTGCTCACCCACCATAACAACATTTCTACACACTATGTGCAATCATTGTGCACACATACATACAATTATGGCTCGAGATACATGAGCGTTTGTGTATAGATAGGTTTTGAAAGGTAATGTTCATCCCTGATGCATTGGTTCTCTGATTTACATTCAATACATAGAGAATGAAAGCATATTTCTTTTAGAAGGGAGAGGGGAAAAAAACAGTAGCTGATGTAGTTTGGAATTTATGGGTCAAATATTAATTCCCTGAATATTTCAGTAAATGAGTATTATACATGTAAGTTGCAATGCTTATCAAAAATGATAGTGTGTGTTTGGGGGAAAGAGGCTGGCGGGGAGAGAAAGCTATAACCTCCTTCAGACTTCATTATCTACATTACTTGGCCTACCTATTAAAATTATTATGATTATGTCTTTAATGGTAAAAATATGCTCAAACCGATCACATTAATTTCCTTATGGTGGCAATGAGTTTGAATTACAATGTAAAAATATCAAAATCAAATAACCACTAGTGCTCTTGCAAAGGTTATTAAGAACAGAAGATTTCTCCAGATGGTCTAGAAATTATGCCAGTTAAATCATAGTTAAATAATGTATGGGTCAAATTCCATGATCTCAAATTCAATAAAAGTATTTTTGTTATACTACTTTTTATGATATTATATGAGATAGGTAAATATAATATTAAATGAACAGATTTTATGTTGTCAAATGAACAGATTATTACCTGGGGCTTTTTTTTTTTTTTATCTTTTGCAAACAGATATTTGTTGAAGTGGAATCTGACCCACATAAACAAATTTATCTTTATGGATGTGAATCTGATATGACAGAAACCCTTTCAAAGTTCTATGCCACATGTTCTTTCCATTACTAAACACTTACAAGGATATGTTCTAAGTGCATGTAAAAGTTATTTCCATTGAATAAGGCATTAAATTCTATATGAATCTCAAATGTAGTAAATTATAATAAAATACTAACTCAAACTGTTACATGTAAAGACACTCATTGTAAAATATATGGGCACATGGAAAAATGTCTGAACAACTATTTCAGCATTTAACTCCCTCAGATTAGAATCCTTAATTTTCAGGAGATTATTGCATACTCAGACTTTTTTCACTTTTTCCTCTTCCAAGGTAGTCTAGTGACATTAAAAATAACTTTCTTGCTTAGAGTCTCCCACCTTGGATTTTCCCCCAAGGTACTTGAGTTTACAAAAAAAGTCTCAGGGCATTTTTTACCAGGGGACTATCATTGTACAGTTTATAACCAGCTAGCATCCTCTTCTGTAGGCACCAGCCAAATGCTGTATTTAGAGTTTGTGCAACCCTCATTCATTCATACATTTTTTTTCGACTAATAGTTATTCATTGTGCCAGACACTGTTCTGAGTGTTTCATGTGGCTAGAGAGAGAATAACAGTCAAGTAAGGAGCAGAGAAGAAATCCTACATTCTTGAAGCAAGGCTCTGATTATACAGTACTTCCTTTGTTAACAATAATTGCTTGTTACCTTATGACACTATCCTTTAATTAAAAATGCCAATACAGGAAAACGTTAACTAGGTCTCGCACCTATTATCAAATGTAAGATACGTCAAAATTACAAGAAGTTGTAGAAATGCACACTCATAATAATAATGATAATAATAATATTATAATAATAGTAACATCTACCACTTATTAGTGCTGAGCGTGTACTTGACACCATGACAAACACTTCACATTTAACCACCAGACTGTCAAAGCTCTTAGGGCAGGAACCTTGTATGTGTCTTGCTCGTGACTTCATCCCCAGTGTCATGCAAATTGTAAATATTCAAAAAGTACTTTTGTCAAAGGAATGAATAGATGAAGGAATGAGTCTATTATCTCATTAAGTGCCTAAGAGATAGGTAGTATTACCTATCTTTACAGATGAGTAAACTTAAGGACTCACAAGAGAGATGAAGTGTGTGTGGCAAAAACTAGGATTTCAATCCAGTTCTGATTGACTCCAGGGTCTGTGGTTACAACTGCTCTGCAGAGTGCCTCCTGGCATTGTGGGTCCTGTGTCTCAATTCCTCATTAAATTAAACATATTCTTGATTAGACTGACCATATAATTCTCTTTCATTTGATAAATCATTTGGATCACCTACTATTTTTTTAAGTTTTTTGTATCATCCCTCTATAAACACTAATTCAGACTTTATGCACAATACCTACAATTAACTTTCAAAATAAATGTTTCTAAGAACAAGTCTTCTCCCTGCCACCCCCAACATTTAGTGTTTGCATTACCAAAAGCAAGAGAGCCTCTCAGAGATGCACATATGGTTTCAGTAATCCAAATCACGCTTCTTTGAATTGAAACCTGGTGTAGTGAAGGTAACATGAGTCTGCGTGAGGCAAACTTGGGCTCAAGGGCTCCCTCCACTACTTCACCAGGTGCGTGACCTTAATACTTTAACTGCACGTGAACCTCAATTCCTCCAGTATAAAACAGGGAAAATCGGAAGAAATAATGATACGGTATCTGCAAAGCTCTGAGTACAGTGTGACATAGAAGAGGCAAATTAAATATCAGATTTCTTCAGAGAACATGTTGAAAGGAAGCAAACTACAACAGCCAGGAGCAGATAGAAAACACTGGTGTGTGGTAGTTATGCCACTCCTGGAGAACACCACCAAGGAGGCAGGCAGGGGAGCTAACCTGGGGAACTCTCTCGAGTGGCACCTGCTGGCCCTGGCCAACTGATGGGTCAAATGGATGCTTTTCTCCAGGAAAGGTGCCCGGAGTTCAGTCCTTCAGGATGCAGGGTGGAAAGGGAGAATTATCCCCTGATGCTGGGGCTGAGTTATTCTTTTTGAGAGGTCAGTGCCATCCCAAGTAGGGAAAGTCTCTGGAGTAGAAGCTGGTGGAGGGTCTAAGGTTTGAGACTAGATGATCTCTGAGTTCAATCCAGCAACTACATATTAGGATTCAAACTTCTGACCAATTCACAAAAGTCATCTAAATGATCTCAAATGGCCTCTAAGTGCATCAAAGCAGAATGCCAGTGTTGAGGAAAAGAAGGGAAAAAGAGAAACTTCACATCACCCAGAGTGTAAAACCTCTCATGCTGATGAAATGATCTTAAATGAAACTAGGAAGCAGAGCCAAACAGACTTCAGAAAGGTCAGTTCTCTCTTCCTCTTCTCAGCACCCCAAGAAAAATGCATTCTGTGCTCATTGAATCTTCCTAAATATATGTGAGTGCAGCCTCAGATAGAATATTCTAAAAGCATACAGGAAGAATAACCTATCAAATTTCACATTGAGAAGGGAAGGCTCTGCTCTCTAGCTTGGCAAGGAATACCAACAATATACTGAATATCTGATTTGTGCCTTTTACTAGAGAGAGTTTAAAAAAAAATAAGAAAAGGTTCTTACCCCCAAAACCTTGTCATTAAGTGGGAGAAGATAGCAACCAACATGGCAGAGTAAACCGATCACTAAGAGGAGGTACAAATAATGTGCTACAGAAAAACAAAGATTCAAACTAAGACACTAAAAGGAAGTTTCATGGAGAAATTGTGTCTTAAATTGAACTTTGAAGAATAAGCAGGATTAATAATAATAAAAAAAAACACAGAAAAAACAACCTCCCTAATTAAAAAATGGACAATGGCCATTGACAAGCAATTTCCTCTAAAATGCAACATAAATGACCAATAAACATGAAAAAAAGAGATTAATCTTAACTAATACCCCGAAGTGCACATGAAAATAATGCAAAACCATTTTTCATCTATCAGACTGGCAAATATTTTGTAAATGATAATATCCATACTGGCACAAATAGGGATATTATGTATAGTTTTTATGAGGAATCAAGCAATATTTATCAAGGCCCTTAAAAATGTTAATATAATTTCACCCAGTAAATCCAAATCTAATATATGTTCAAAGGGAGAAAAAATCAGAGACACACACAAAGACCTATATCAAGGCATAATTTATGAAAATAAAGTATTTGAAACTTTTAAACGTTCAACAATATCTATATAATAAAATGTAATGTATCCATTACATGTATTTTAGAAGAATATTTAAAGACATTGGAAATTTTTCCTTATACATTAAGTGAAAAAGAAGTGTTCTAAATACATGTGTTTCTGTACATAAAATATGTACATGTGCTTTGAAATAAACACTGGAAGATACATATAAAGATATGATACTATTTCTGGATTATGGGATTGTGTGAGTTTATTTTATACTCAGTAACCTCTCTCATATTCCAAAGTTTTAATCAGACAAATGTTATTTAAAAACAAATCTTTAATGAGTTGAATTTAAGCAAGTAGAGAAGTGAAAATGACATCCTAGGCCAAAGAAATATGAGAGGCACTTTTGGAAAAGATAGAGTGGACCAATAAGGAAGAATGTAACAGTAAATGAGACTGGAAAAGTTGTTGGAAGCAGATGCTGAAGACCTTGACCATCATGCTAATGCATTTTTCCTATAAGTAGCAGAGATCCTTACGGAGGGTGATTGTGTGATCACATTGGTTTGTAGGAAGACTATTTAAATGGCAATTTGGGGGATGGAGGATGGATCAAAGGGGGAAAATCAGAAGCAGAGAGAGACTGTTGTCTATATGGTCTAACCTAACAGTAGCTTCCAAACTTTTTTAGACCATGACCCACACAGTAAGAAATATGTTTTATACTGTGACCTAATACAGTTATATTCACACACAATTATTCTACATATGATTGAAACAAAGGTTTCATGAAAAAGTGATACCCTTACCTTATGAAATCTACTAATACTTTCTGGTCTGTTGTGTTCTATTCCTTTACAGTCTATAACACTTTTTTTTTTTTAAATGCTGGTCACAACCCACAAAAATAATTTCAAGATTCATATGTGGCAACACTACTCTGGGATAAATCCAAGTCTCCCTCTCCTCTCCCCAGCTCCATTCCTGAGGAGTGGACCAAGCTCCAGTAATGGGTTAAAACCAAGAACCCAGAGCTGGGCCATAATACTGGGAGCTGAAGATTTTTGGGGAAAGAGCAAGGGGGAAATAGCTTTTGATCTCCTGATGAGAAATATTTTGGGATATCTTGCTCCCTTGGCCTCCCTTTTCTTCCTAGGAATGCTTCTTCCTGTAAATCACTTCCAATATAGCCAGTAAGATAAGAAGTCTTAGGCCTTGTCATCACTTCTGCCAACCTACCCCACCCACAGAAAGCCAACAGAATACAAAGGTTAGCCCGGAAGAAAAGGAGCCTGAAGCAGATGAGCAGCTAGCCCAGACATAAGCAATCCTTTCAGCTGGCATGTCATCCAACCTAATTCCTAATATAGGAATTTGGAACAGAAACCCAAGCCAACAGGAAAATATGGTAAATTGGTGGGCTACTTTTGGTACAACTTTCCTTTGGACACAAGTTCAGAGTGACTGTGGATGGAAGTTGTGCTTCTACCTCTCCTGACAGAAAAGAATTCCCCAGTCTTAGTAAGGAATGATCCAGGTCTTACCCAGAACAGTGGTTGTAAGGGATGCAAATGGACGATACATCAAATAAACATATCTATGTTAAAATCTGCTGGATTTGAAGACCAGCTGGATGGGGAAGGGAGGAATGACAGAAAGAGAGAGAGAGCAAGAGAGAGGTTGGGGGGGGTGGTTTGGCAGGGAATAGCTCTTGGATTTCCAATTTGAGAGGTTGGGATGGAAGCTGAGTGTATTCTGACATCATTAACAAGGAGAGAAATACGAGAAGAGGAATAGGTTTTATGAAGAAAATAATGAGTTGTGTTTTGGTGGAGGTCCATATCAGAGAAAATTCAAATTAATGGGACAGAGGTACAGTATTCTCCTCCCTTGAAGTTGTCCTATTTCCTTTGGAAGAAGACAGACTATGAAGGGCAGTCGAACCAAATAATAAGTCAATTTATTATTACAAGCGTCTGGATTTGGAGCGAGCTAAGGTGTATCCCACTTCACATGTCAAATGCCAACAGCAGCACATAATACTGAACCAAGTTTTCTTGTTTACCTGTTCGCCTATCTTCTCACAACAAACCTCACAACTGGGAGATACAGGGGTCATTACTTCCAGTTTGTAGATGAAAAGCTGAGACACAAAGAGTTTAAGAGGCTTGCCTGAAATCACATTTAGTTCTGGTACTTTTTTTTTTTTTTACTACTGCCTCTTTTCCCCTGCAGCCCCCTCTTATTAAACAGTGAGCCTGTAAATTTGATCATGAGAAGAGAGGGGGAAAACGCCAGCTGAAGAGGCCCAAGTGGAAGAGTCATCTCTAAAAGGAATTTGGAATATTCCAGAAGCCAGGAGGAAAAGACATGCCTGACTCAGGTTGTGAAATAGAATAAAATTGTTGAACATAAAATCCAGGCCATTAGAAAACATTTCCATAATTTGATGCTAGTTATGTTATGAAATACAGCCCCAATGAAATCAATCTTAGGGCTTTACAATCACTCAGGAAAATCATTTCAGATAGAGAAGGATAGTAAGGGAATTTAAATGTTTCCTGCTTAGAACACTCTGTTGTATTTTCTTAGGCAGAAAAGGGTTTTCTTTTTTTTTTTTTTTTAAGATTTTATTTATTTATTTAACAGAGAGAGAGACAGCGAGAGCAGGAACACAAGCAGGGGGAGTGGGAGAGGGAGAAGCAGGCTTCCCGCTGAGCGGGGAGCCCGATGTGGGGCTTGATCCCAGGACCTGACCTGAGCTGAAGGCAGACACTTAACGGCTGAGCCACCCAGGCGCCCAGAAAAGGGTTTTCAACCATTTTTGAAGCATGTTGACATAAATCATACATGTTTCAGCAATTTCAGCAAGTTTGTATATATGAATTATATTTTTACTAACAATTAGTTTAATCCTTTTGATCTAAAATGACTGAGTCATATTTTCTCTGGTAGACCAGTGTAGTGGAAAAAGAACTTCAACATTCAGAGAGGTCAGGATTTTAATTCTGGTTCCCCCACCTACTAGATTGGTGACTGCAACTGGACAAGTTATAGCAGAATATATCTGAGCCTCAATTCCATCACCTAGTAAATTAAAGTCACAGTACCCATCTTACAAAATAGGTGTAAGGATGAAAAGAGAGAAAAATGTATATAAAGCCCCGAGTCCAATGCCTGATATAACAGAAGCTCAATGAATAGTAGCTATGATGATGAAAAACAATGAAGAAAAAAAAGCACTATACATCAGCTTTGGAAAGATGTAGTAATTTTTTTAGTAACTAGGGTAAAATTCTTTCTGCGGGTTTCAAACTTTTAATAAAAAACAATATACCCTTGCAAAATACATGTTTAGTTCAAACACTCGTATTTTGGGTGACCCTGGAAAAGACACCTTGTCTTCTTTGGCTCAGATTTTGCAAAACACCAGGATGAGAACACTTAACTCTG
Source organism: Leptonychotes weddellii (assembly GCF_054177405.1). Taxonomy (NCBI): domain Eukaryota; kingdom Metazoa; phylum Chordata; class Mammalia; order Carnivora; family Phocidae; genus Leptonychotes; species Leptonychotes weddellii. The sequence continues at coordinate 57,200,040 of NC_138382.1, forward strand.
ACCTTTCCAGAAATATGGCGAATATTTGCTTTTCAAAGATCAGTCATGGTTAGAGGTTTCCTATATCAGAAGTTAGTCCAGCTCTTTTCCTCCAGTAAACACATACCAACTCATAATCATGCATACAAAACCAAACCATTTCAGGCAGATAAGAGGTAAGGCTTTTTGTTCTAGGTTTTCAGAAAGGAAATATGGCCATCTTTCTAGGGAACCCTTCAATGTATTTAGAAATATACACTCTTGGGAAATTCTTCCTTAAAAATAAACAAAATGTTCACGTTTTGAATGTATTTCCTCATGTTCTAGCCTTAACTCTTCTCTTCTCCAGGACAAATCATCTTAGTGCCTTTCAGCTCTGCAGAGCATGCTAGAATGCCCTGACTCTATTAAAGTGCTTGGCACCCCATAGACCTTAATAAAATACTCTGGACAAACTGGCTAATGGGTTGACTTTTGCCATAGACCTTATTTCCCAAAGTTCTAAACGTGCTTGTAGCTTTCCTGTCCAAGTTCAAATATAGTCTAACACATCACAAGTGCCGAGAAGCAGGAAGTCCATCACTGAATCTGGCACTAGAGTCCTGGGTGGAAAATACCATTTGTTTCCTTGACAATCTCTCCCTGGTAAACTGGACAATGTGGGGAGCAAAGGGTTAATAATGCTCCTATGGAAGAGCCTCTACACCCTGCCAGTTCTCTGAGGACAGGGAAGGGTGATAGTGCCTGGAAACAGGTGGAATTCCTGGTGCTGTTCAACAGGAAGTTGGGGAAAAGGTCTAAAGGTCTAACGGCCTCATAATTAAGGGCTTCTTCTCCACGAGAAGTTTATAATCAGGAGTTGTCCTGCAGGAAGAAAAGGAAAGGACAACAAGTGGGAAAGTCACTTTTGCATTGAGAATTGGCTAGCACAGAGGATGGAAGGCAGAAGACCTTTCCAACATGTTAAGAGCCAAAAGAGTACCTTTTAGTGTTTGTTTTGATTATATTTGCCTGTAACCCAGCAACTGGGCCCAGATGCCAGGAGCCCAAAGAGAACACTGCTGAGGACTGGTGTACAGAAAGAAAAAGAATTCCTTTTGTTTTCTTTTATGGTTTTTCTCAAGGTGAGTGAAAAGGGCTAGGCAGGACCTTTTGAAACTGTTTAGAACCCTTACTCATTTTCTAACAACAGTCAGGATGATTTATAACACCACATGTTCTCATTGGTGGTTTCCTCTTTTTTATTTTTGAAGACAAGACACAAGTGGGAAATGTGAATCTTGAGCCAGAGTTAAGCTGATCTTTTAAGCAACCAAATGAATTTTCCAGTCACTATCCCCCCATCTTGAGGCTTTCCTCCCTGAATCACTGAGCTCTCCCTCTTACAAGGGCAATCATTCCTATGCTCAGTGTCACTCTAAACTTTTGGATTTCAAGAACTCCATGTTGCTCAATATTCTAATTTGGTTTTGCCTAATAGATTCTCCTTCTGTGTACTGAAAAGAAAAAGTAGCATAGTCAATGTCTGAAATGTATTAGATCTATTATAAAATCACACCAAAATGATCTCAAACAGCATTATATTATTTCAACAGATATATAGAAAAAGGACAACACAAAACCAAGTCATTCTTGATAATTTTTGCAACCAGTTGAGTCTTCTCTCTTCTGGCTAAATCCCTCCTCTGTTACTATTTTCCCTTGTTACTAACTTTATAGAAATAGGGAAGAGAGAGAGAGAGTGTGTGTGTGTGGTGGTGGTAATAGTGGTTTTATTCTTATTTAACCATCATCACTCAGACATTCGAAGATAATTATTAATACAATCATTGACCTCTTCTTTTCTAGATGAATCAATACAAGTTTTATGATCCTGCCCTCACCCCCACCATGGGTCTTATTTATATATTAGAAAATAACTTGGAATTAAAATACTTCATTATTTCCTGGTTAATGTAAAGGTCCTATAATTTCCCATAATGTGTTAATTTAAATGGAAAAATTACAAGTAAATTTCATTTGGCTGACATATTTGGAGAATGTGGTTTTCTGATTAATCAAATATTCTCTATATGTTAATGTTCAAAAATTTGGAAATATATCTAACAATAAAACTATGTGCTACAGAATTTAACCGCTAATGATTCAGATGGCATTTTGGAATCCTGTACTGCTTCCATACCCGTTTTCAAGACTCTGTCATGCAACTTGGTAACCTGAAATCAGCCATGATGGGAGTATTTATAATATAGAAAGCAGTCAATTCTACAAGGAGGCTCAGTTGTTAAACATTCACTAGCACAACACTGGCTTCTGGTCATTATTACAAATATAATAATCATTACTTATAAAATACTACTTCTAAAATCTGTGCCCTCAAATATACCACAGCATAGTAGAATAAACAGAGAAAAAGTGAATAACCAAAGTCTATAATTTTCACTCATGCTTAAAGTCTCAAAAATGCAAACTGATTTTATGTATCTTTACTAATCATTTTCTAAGTTTTTATAACAAAAAAAATTTCCTCATGAACTTAAAAGTGAGCAAAACAGTGATACATGCTGAAATGACAGAATTTTTTAACCTATTTAAAAAGTTAAAGGAGCATATTCTTTACATAGCAATATGTAAAGACTCCTTGAAAATCAATAAGTAAAAGATGTGCACCCAATAAAATTTTGGCAAAGAAATACAAATGGCTACTAATTTTGAAAAAAAAAAAAACCCTACATATTGTAATAGACAAAATCAAAATAATAATAAGATTCTATTTTACTACAAGATCAGTAAACCTTAATTTCTTAATAAAACATCCAGTGTTGGTACAAGTATGGAGAAACAAGCATTCCTACACTGCTAGTGGAATATAAAATACCAGAACTTTCTAGAAAATTTAGCATTGTGTGTCAAAAGCCTTAGAAATATATATACTCTATAACCCAGAAATTATCTCTCTAGGAATTTATCCTAAGAAACTAACCAAAGTTTGAAAACAATTAAATATTCAACAATATTAGATTGCTAAAGTAAATTAGATTGTTAATATTCCATTGAATTGCATCAAGGAGCTCATATAGCATTTCACATTTATGCAATTGAGGTAAAGGATAGGGGGTTAGTCTGATGTCAACAATTTTAAGGAACCAAGTTCAGGGCACATTTGAGACTAGCATAGAACCAATTTATGACTCCAGATTCTTTACATAAAAATTAATATAATTCATTTTAACTAAGAGCCTTCATTATCAAAAACGAAACAACTAAAATGTGTTGCTCTGTTTACCAAGGTAGGAAACCATGCCTTGGGTCTTAAAGGTTCTAAATTCTATTCTTCACATTATATACAGTCTTTCCTTCTACAGTGTTTCCAATAAACAGTATGTTTGTCACCCTTTTTTTTTTTAAGATTTTATTTATTTATCTGAGAGAGAGAATGGGAGACAGAGAGCATGAGAGGGGAAGGGTCAGAGGGAGAAGCAGACCCCCTGCTGAGCAGGGAGCCCGATGTGGGACTTGATCCTGGGACTCCAGAATCATGACCTGAGCCGAAGGCAGTCACTTAACGAACTGAGCCACCCAGGCGCCCTGTTTGTCACCCTTTTAACATGTTTTTATTAAACATATTTAGAGATCTTGCCATGACCCAGACTCTGCTATCATCATCTCTTGCTCATCACGGCAGTAGCCTCCTTAATTTGTTCTGTATTGCCCTCGCCCCTCCACAATGCAGACACTTGCCACTCTTAAATACTCAATCCTTAATGCAACCCAACGGGATCAAGTTTACTTGCTTGGCCCATAAATACCGCTCTGACCTTTTTCATCTTTCTCACTCCAGTCCAGCATCCTTCCTTCAGCTTCTCCAAGGCACGATGCACATTCTCTTTACACAAGCTGCTCGCTGTGCAGTGAATGGGCTTCTCACTGCCCTCCCCACCCACTGTTGCCTCCATCTCTCTTGATCCTTTTTTTAAGTCTTTTTTCTTCAGATCTCACTTCACTGGTTATGCTTTCCTCCACGAAAACTTCCTTGACCTCTCCCAACGGCTGTAAGCTCTCTTGGACTCTTTCTTCAGGGCCCCTGTTAGCCCACCTTTGTGAAAATAACAAAAATTTATCACTCTTCCAGATGCCTGCAGGGAACTCAGCAGCCTGGTTGGTGCTCAGGTACCATGAACCCCTTGGCCTGGTGTTTTGGGTGAGGCCCAGCCTGAGAAACTGTCCTCCTTGACATGTCTCATGGCTGCAATGGAACACTTCTCACATGGAGCCATATTTCTTCCTACTCCAGCCCCTCCTGCTCTGCCCTATTAGAATATAACTCCCAAAGGTCGGTGATACTGTCTGGATTTGCTTACCGTTGTATTCCCACTGTCTAACATTGCCTGGCACCCAACGAGCACTTAATCGGTATTTACATTTTCAGTGATGCAATCTAATTTTCCTTTCCCTCACCGTCACTGTTCTTTCCTCCACTTACCCTTGCCACTTCCACCTGCTGATAATTCACAAACAAAGATCATCAAAACCTTCCTGGAGGTCTCCACACGCGACTTTTTACACCAAAATCACACCAGGAATGGAGAGACGTGGAGATCCTCAAAAAAAAAAACCCGGAACCACAGTTTTCACAAAAGATCCAATACATGCATTATCATTATTCAGAGTTCCTTTGTTTTTAACGTGTATTTAGTTTTTGTCATTTCTACATTTTAAGTGTGAAATGAATCATGGGATATTTAGAAAATGATAAGGATCAACAAGATCTCAGTTCGGCTTGGCAAATAATCATAAAATACTTCTGAACTACAAAAAAGAGGGGGGGAATTTACAAAAGAAATGACTAGGTCAAAATCATACTAAGAAAAGGAAGATCCTAAAAAATGAAGTTTAGTAGGCCGTCACCAGGTGCACTTAGGGTTGAAGGGGGATTTATGAAAGAATAAAATCTAGTCTGCATCCTGGCAGATTTCCTGGCAGATTTTCATGTTCTGGTAAATATGAAAAAACCTGGATTTCAGCTTTAAGCAAAGAATGAAAAGAATAATGACGTGTCTATAAGCTTTAGATAGATATGTTATAATTTTATAAATTTCTCAGATGAGAAATGAAACAGTAATTAGTTAAGATAGATGGAGAAAATATAAGGCAATAAGTACATATCGGTTTATGCACTTTAATAGACATTCCCCAATGAATGGAGAAATGTGAGAAAGGCAACTTTTGGAGATTAATAAAGATAGTGAAAAGTCTTCCCTCTGATGAACAAGTTATAGCATGTCTTTTTATCCTTTCATAGTCAACTTAAGATCATGTGGCATTTGAGTGAAAGGGAGATGAGAGGTCTTGTAGGCCAGCCTCTCCCAGTTTACAGCTGGCTTCTTACATCATTCACCACATAGGTGTTGGGTTTAGACAGCCAAAGGAAGGAGTGTGGGGACTGAGCTTAGATCTCTCCAAGAGATCACACTGGGAAGATGATGAGGGTCCAGCAAAGAAGACAGAGTATATGGCTTGTGATATTGGAGGAGAATCAAGAGAATCAGAGGTCAACTGAATAGTATGTTCAAAGAGAAAGCAGAAGACTGAGTTTGAGAGGGACTGAGATTTGATTAGAGGTCATAGGTTAGATGTTCTGGTTCTAACTTCCATGTTTTTTCCATAACGCCATCTTCCCTCCACTCCATTGTTACCTTACCTGAGCTACAGATATTATTCCCCCTCTCACTCTGGGGAGCGGCTTACTTATAATCAAGTTCACTGAAATTTCAATAGAAATGGTGAAAGAGGATGTCTTACTTTGTATTTTTTTGAGACAAGGATAATCAAGTTCACTGAAATTTCAATAGGAATGGTGAAAGCGGACGTCTTACTTTGTGTTTTTTTTGAGACAAGGATTTGAGGGAGACAGATAGAGGGTGTATTAATAAGCATGTTATTGCTATGGGCAACTGGCTCAGTTTCATAGCGACCCTCTGAGGAAGCATGAAGGATATGCTTCAGCATTGTCAGGAGGTCATGCTGGGTAGATATTCACAGACTCACTGGTTGAGAGTTCCCACCTGGGGGAATAAATATTTAGCATGTCCTAAGTTGCCTTGTGCATGTTCTTCAGTGCTAGCAAAAGTCTCCAGGCAGAGAAACAGAGAAGCATGGGTACTTAAGGTGGGAAGCTGTCTGCATGCCAAGGAATTTTCATCACTGCTGCAGGTGAACCCAGAGGTAGGCTGCGTAAATATGGGCATCTGCTATTGAAGACAATGCACATCTGATTGTGGTAGCACTGGTCATGCACTTGGTAGATTGGCTGGACTTTGTTTCTGTTTAAACTATAAGCTGTTTGGGCAGGTGACCAAGTAATATTCTTCTTTCTTTTTAAATTTTTATTTTATTTTATTTTATTTTTTATAGGGATAGAGGGGGACGTGGGGTCGAGTGAGAATCTTAAGCAGGCTCCATGCCCAGCGTGGAGCTGGAGGCAGGGCTCGATCTTACAACCCCGAGACCAAGAGTTGAGTCAGACGCCCAACCGACTGAGCCACCCAGGTGCCCCAAGTGGTACTATTCTTAAGCACTTGCTAAACTGGGAGAGAATATATACTAGGTGAGAGATTATTTTTTAACAATATCTATCATGTCTTGAGAGTAATAAAATACGGCTTGATAAATATTAGAAAGAATAACACTCTGCTCCCTTTTTTGTATTCAGAAACTTCTGGAAAATCAGTTTCTGCTGAAACTGAAAACAGAACAAACAGAAAACAAAGAAAAATATTGAAATATAAATATTATAAATAACATTCTATTCTTTTTATTTTAAAATGTATTATTTAGATCACCTAGTACCAAAAGGATTACATCTGGCTAAAATAAATATTAATATTTTTGTGTGTTTTAATAATGTGCAAGTCTATGTAAATAGCTCATTAAAATGAAATCATTCCTAAGTTCATCTAGTGAACTACTGTCGTTGTCTCAAGAAGCTATACTTCTAACCATGATAACAAATGGATCTTAATTAAGTAGATGATAAACCATTTCTTAGTATAGTTTCTTAATTTTCTATAGAGAACTTATTCACACAGATATACCTTTAATTGGCGACACAGACGATCTGAACTAGGTTCTCACTAGAGGGCCCAGCTATTCCAAACAAACAAAAAACATGGTTGCAAGCAATGCCATTAATAGAGGATTGCCTGAAGCACAAGCAATATATCCTACCCTCTGGTTCTCTGGGTTGTCCTGAATGAGGTCAGACCATGGGAAACATGCCCACACAGACAGCATTGCTTTGGCCCTTCTAGAACTACTCTTATCCAATCAGGATTTGATATTATCCCACTGCCCTACTGAGGGGCTGCAGATAAAGCCACAAATGGAAAGGCTCTCTTAAATGTTTAAAAACAAACATAAACAGACAAAACCTTGCCTTTATCTTCTGAGTGCCTTGTCACTAATACTGTGTTTCACCTGCTCTGGCCTGCCCCAAACACACATGTAGGAAGGAGTCTATGTCATGCATTACTCTATGTTAATTTACCTCTGCTGTGATTACCTGCCTACTCCTTTTTACCCTTGTTCCCATTTCTTTAACTATTTTCCCCTTTTTATTGAATTTATTTTTATAATTTGACCTGAATCCTTTGTATAACTTGAAGAGAAATAAAAAAGAAAGAGGGTAGGTCGGTAGGTGGCTGGGATAAATGATTTGTGAGCATTTAGGAAAGAATACAGTGATTATTGGATCTAGTATGGGTTCAATAAGAATAAATCAGGCCAAATTAACAAGTACAGGAAAATACCATGCATGTAATGTATCCTAATTTCAAGAACGTATTTTCTGTTTCTCATAATATAATACATCAGATGCTAACTTAGCTAAGTGAATTCAACCCTGATTGAACAATGATAACAAAGGAAGATTGATTGAACAATGATAACAAAGAAGGATTGATTAATGAAACCTATTCCAACTTGGAAGAGGTCATTAGTAACACAATTCAAAACTCCCTCCTTTGCCTTGAATCTTCAAAGAGATCGCAAAAACATTGGGCTTTGAGGATTGAGGATTCCATAAAGCTGGGTGAAATATCTAATAAAATGGAAAACAATATCAAGCCTGAAAAACAGTCTGGCAATCTGAAATGGTAGACCAATTATTGCTTTAAAGACTGTATTTAACAAAGATAATAATAAAATCTTGATTTAAGAATTAAATGTAAAAGATAAAAATTCTATTTCACAAATTCAAGACCTGGATGGGCGAATATTTGTTAAAATAAAAATGTGGGGGAACTGAGTGGTATTAAGTTGGCTTAATATAAGAATGTAACATTATTGCTATCAAAAGCTAGAACCATTATTGCAAATACTAATTGAAGTCAATATTCAAATGAAAGTCAGTTAAACTCCCTCTGTACTACCATTAGCATTACACTGTTTAGGTTCAATACCCCATCTTTTAAGGACAGGATCAAATACACAGTTGGAGAAAGAAAATTGCGATGGAGAGCCTCTGGAAATCCAGCAACAGGTGAGGGAACCAAGGATATTTAGTGTGGAATAACAACAAATTCAGTCAGAAGTTGAGTAGTTTTTATTTAGATGAGTTGGGGGATGGATTTGTTTTCAGACTTTTGGAAGGCGCTTTGGTAAAAGAGAACAGACATTTTGTGCTTTTCTAAACAGAAAAAGCAAGATCATAAGCTGTTTGAGGGTAGAAACCATGTCCGAAGGATTTTAATATTCTTGGCAAGTCCAATTATACTGCAGGTGTTATCTGATACTCACTGAAGTAAGGAACTGATGTTATTAAAAGACAGATTCCATAGGCACCTGGGTGGTTCAGTCGGTTGAGTTGCTGCCTTTGACTCAGGTCATGAGCCCAGAGTCCTGGGATCGGGCCCCATGTTGGGCTGCCTGGTCAGCGGGGAATCTGTTTCTCCCTCTCTTTCTGCCCCTCCCTCCCCGCCCCTGCTTGTTAGCTCTCTCACTCTATCTCTCATATAAATAATATCTTTAAAAAAAAAAGAAGAAAAAGGAGAGATTCCAGCACTATATAGAGAAGAACTGTATAAGAAGTAGAACAACAGACTTTCCATATACTGAGTTTCATATCACTGGAAATATCTCAGCTGTAAAAACAGTAGGGTGTAGTGGCTCAGATTAAGAACACAGGGTTCTGGGGTAGGGCTGACTTGGGTTCAAATTTCAGCCCTGTGAATTAGCTGTGTGACCTCAGACAACTTACTTAACCTCTCTGGGTCTTAGTTTCTGTCTGTAAATTATGTATACTGTTAACTAGCTTTCAGTTTTGTTGTGATGTTTAAATCAAGACTACGTTTATGAAGAGTTAGGACGGTATCTGGGACAGTAGTAAACATTCAATAAATCATTATTTTTCTGGCAGAAACTTATAGTCTTCTAAGAATGTTGTGGAAGGAATTCCTGCATTGGATGGGAAGTTGAATAAATGATCTCTTGGTTTTGCTCAGTTCAAACATTCTCTGATTCTGTGATATCTCAGCACTATTCTTTTCTATATCTTTAGCATTAATAAATGTCTCTAGAATTTCATTTATCTCTCTAAACTGAAAACATTAAATTAAGGCAAACTTCAAGCTCCTCAGTAGAAAGTATTGGCTCTTGTTCATCTTTATACCCCAAGTGCCTAGCACACTGACATATAGTAAATAACACCATACTCACTTTATAAATGAATGAATGATCAAACAAATGAATATTTAATTCATCTCAAAACGTAGATTTGCCATCTTTCAATGAAAATTTCAAGTACAAATGCTTGAAAATATCTGCTTGATCCAACATGCTTCCTTTAAGGCCAAATAAGAAAAGCAAATGATAAAGATTACAATTTATTTATCTCTAACCTTAGCCATTTAAGAAACCACATTTTGAGCACCTACTACGGACCAGGTATTTTCCTACATAATCTCATGGGATCTGCTAACCCATCTATGAAGTAAGTATTATTTTACCTAATTTGTAGATAAGGAAATTGAATCTCTGAGAACTTAAAAATATTCAAGTCATACAACGATTAGGTGATATATACCTAGATTTGAAATTCAGTCTATTTCATTCAAATACTAAGTTGTCCCTTTTAAAACATTTTTAATTGCAAAAGCACATGCTACATGCTTATTTTGAAATTTTTGAATTTAGCAATACACAGATTAAAATATTAAAGCTCCTTTATAGCTTTTTCCCCAACCCTGCCAATCTCTGCATTAATATGCTCCGATCCATAAGAAATCATGTATAAAAGCATCCTTTTAAATACTGTTCTATGCATTTACATACTTATATACTTATATGGTGTATAAACATAACAATACTATAATATGTAATATTAAAAATGTAGCATTTAAAAATAAATACAATTTTTAATGTAATGATGCAAATAGGTCTATCTTAATTGTAATGAAAACATAAAAACTTGTAATAGTGTAAATTTATATGCTACAATTTATAAAATAATTCCACTATTGTTGGGTATTTAAGTAGCTTCAGATTTTCTGTGATTAGAAACAATACTACATAAACCATGTGAGACTCTTGACTCCGGGAAACAAACAGGGTTGTGGAAAGGAAGGTGGTTGGGAGGGATGGGGTAACTGGGTGATAGGAGGGCACGTGATATGATGAGCACTAGGTGTTATATTCAACTAATGAATCATTGAACATTATATCAAAAACTAATGATGTACTATACCTTAGCTAATAGAATTTAAATTAAAAAATTTAGGGGCGCCTGGGTGGCTCAGTCGTTAAGCATCTGCCTTTGGCTCAGGTCATGATCCCGGGGTCCTGGGATCGAGCCCCACATCGGGCTCTCTGCTCAGCGGGAAACCTGCTTCTCTCTCTCCCACTCTCCCTGCTTGTGTTCCTTCTCTCGCTTTGTCTCTCTCTGTCAAATAAATAAAATCTTAAAAAAAAATTTTTTTTTAATTTAAAAAAAGAATACTACAATAAATACCTTTGTACACATATGCAAATATTCTTATAGGATGAATTCTTAGAAATATAGATTTTGGACCAGAAAGCTATGACTATTTTAAATTTTGTTAGATATCACCCCATTGTCCACCAAACCGCTGTACAGATTTACATTTCCACAAACTCAGTACTTGTATATCCATGTAAACACTGGACAGCACAAGTTGAAAAGATGTTTGACAATCTGATGAATGAAATTATGGTTATTGTAAGTTTCACTTCCATGATTATTAGAGGTGTAATGTCTTTTTAATATGTATTTTGCCCATTTTGTATGCCTTCTGTGAATTGTTTGATGATATTCTATGTCCATTTTTAAAACAGATTATCTTTTTCTTTTCTTTATTTTTTAAAGATTTTATTTATTTATTTGAGAGAGAGAAGGAGAGAGAGAGCACAAGCAGGGGGAAGGGACAGAGGGAGAAGCAGACTCCCCACTGAGCAGAGAGCCCGATGCAATGTGTGAGATGCAGGGCTCAATCCCAGGACCCTGGGATCATGACCTGAGCAGAAGGCAGACACTTAACTGACTGAGCCACCCAGGTGCCCCTAGATTGTCTTTTTCTTAATGAATCATTGGAACTCTTTGCAAATAATATTTATTTTTGTCATATATGTTGAAAATGTCTTCGGCAGGTCTGTCATTTGTCTTTTAACTTTCTTCACCTATAAAATTTATTATGTAAATTAACCGGACAATCTATGACATTTTAGAAAATCTTTTCACACCCAAGATTATAAAAATATTTCCCCATGAGTCCCAGTATGTTACAGTTTTGTTTTTTCATGTTTATAATTTTAATTCATCTGGAATTTATTTTTGTACATGGTGTGAGAAGGGAATATAACTATTTCTTCTCAAGTGGAGATGTGTTTCCAAAATTAAATCTGAAACAATCGATTATTTCCAACTGATCTGAAATACTGTATTTATTATATACTAACCCTCACACGTACATAGGCTGGTTTTGGAGTTTGCATTCTTTATTGTGTTCCATTCTGTGTTCAATTTGTATTCAACACTTGTCACTGTATCTGTATGATAAATTTTATGATATATGATGAGGCATTAGGCTTCATACTAGTCTTATTTTTTAAAATGATAATTTCTTCTTACAGATAAGCTTTAGAATCAGTTATCAAGGTGAAAAAGAAAAGACCATTTTGGTTGGGACTACTATGGATTTGTAGATAATTATAAAGGGTATCAACAATATTGAGGCTTTTCATGTAAGAACGTGATGTGTCTCTCCCTTTTCATGTCGTAAGTCTTAAGTTCTTTCAGTAAAATTTTTAAATATAATCATGTGGGTTTTGCACATTTCATTGTTTGCTTATTTTAGCTACATTATAGATGTTTTAAAAATTGCCATCTATGTGTGATTGGGATCTTCTATCCCCATTGTATTTCTAAATGGTACAGTGACATACAGTGTGAGTCATCTACCAAGTAGCCCTCTGATCATTCCTTTCTTGCTCATTTTATTTGGGGTCTGCAATATGCCCACTCCCAGAGGATGAATCATGATAAGGTCTAAGCCAGCTATGGCTAATCTAAATGATTGTGCTTTTACTACATGCTCACATTCTCTAGCACTTTCGCCACCAATGCTGGCCATATTAGCTACTATTATACAATGTGTGAGGAGAGAAATTCTGATAATATTTACTCCCTGATACAAGTAAAATCCCCTTTGCTCCTGCCCCCATTCTTTCTTCTAACTTTCAATGCTGATGAGCAGGTATGACACCTGGTTGTGATAAACCATAATGTTGCCATGTGAAGACAAAAAAAAAAGCAGCATGTTGAGATGATGTAGCAGAAAGATAAAGTGTCTGTCTCGGTCCCTGAATACGTTACTGAGTCACTGAACATACCAATGAACTGATTCCCTTTTCAGGAAATAAGATTTAAACCTTAACTCAGCATTCTCTAACTGAAACTGAATGCATCCAAATCTATTTAGATATTACTGGCATATGGAAAAATTAATAGATTTTTTTGTGTTTCCCTTGTCCTCGCTTCCTTTCTTGAACTCTGAGTTCCACTCATTTTTAAGAAGATTGTTTGAGAGTTTCTAATTTGCATTCACAAATGATGACGGTTTGGTCTCAATCTTTTTCACATTTATTCTTAAAATTTCTTGAATTATCCCAAAGACCAAGACCTCAGTGAAATGTTGAATTGTATTGGTGAATAATAGGTATTTTCCTTTTTAATTCCTGACCTTAATGAGAATGCTTCTAATATTTCAGTAGTAAGTTTTGCTGTAATTTCTTGGTAGATATCCTGATAATGAAAAAAGTACCCTTCTAGTTGTGAATTACTGAAAATTCAATTTTGTTTTGTTTTGTTTGTAATCAGAAATGGATATTAAATTTTATTAACAACTTGTTTTGGCATCTATCAAGATGCTCACATGGTAATTCTACTGTGTTCAGTTAATGTAATGAGCTACCTCAATGGATTTCCTGGTTTTGAGCGTCCTTGCTTTTCTGGGATAACCTTATTTAGTCATGGTGAATTATTTCTTTGATACACTGTTGGATTTTTATATGAAATATGTTTTTCAGAAGTTTTGCATTTATATTTACAAGTCATATTGATATAAGCTTTCATTTCTGTATTTGGTTTGCTTTTTTGGATTGTGGGTTTATAGAGTAACACTAAGACATAAAGAATGAGTATAAAATCTTTAAACAGCATAAGACTTATACTTTGACGTCTAAAACTTTCTGTATTCTTTAAATTTTTCCATGAATGTCTATTACTTTCTAATAAATAGAATTTAAGGATAAACAAATAAGTACATACATATATTTTACAAACAGGAATTATCATTTCTATAAGGTGTAATAGTTTACCTGGTGCCTCTGCAGTGTGAGTTGGGGATTTAACTATGCTTTCTGTTTTTCTGTGGTAATTGGTTTATTTTTCTTTTCTTCTTTCTCTTGAGTCAATTTTCATTATTATATAGATTTTTGGAAAATTAACCTTTTCACCTAAGAAATTCAATTTTATTGATATAATATTCTCATAACTTTTTAATCTCCTCTGTAGTTATGTTTCTTTCCTTATCTTAATGTTATATGTTTGTGTCGTTTTATCAGACTTATCTGAATTTTCTGTTGATAGTTTAATTGATAAAGCTTACTTCTTAATTTTCATAGAGTTCTGCTTTTACCACTCAATACATTCTACTTAAAAAAAATTGGTGGAGGATTTTTAACTCCTTCAATTCAAAGTGTTTGTGTATTTTAAATATGTTCTGCTTCTAATTAATGCACTTGAAGATATTAACTTTTATTTGACTAAAACTGGGTCACATCACATAAATTTTCATATGTAGTATTCTCAGTGTTGTTTCTATTTAAATAGTCTGTAATTTCAGCTTGAGTTTTTTTTAACCAAAGATTATTATGAAAGGTATTTTAAAAGGCGAAAGATTTATGCGATCTGAAGAGAAACCAGAGTGTATGAAAGGTATTTTAAAGTTTTTCAGTAGATAGTGTGTGTGTGTATGTGTGTGTGTGTGTGTGTGTGTGTGTGTCTGTTCTTCGGCAGTTTATTTATAGTTTTCTTGCACTCTGTATTCTGCTTTCAATATTTATTGAGATTATAGAGCTTTTATTTTTGTGGCTGAATGACTCGTCATTTTTAATAACTGCTCCATGGGTATTGAAAAAGAATATCAGGAACACAGTTCTACACATATATCTACAATCCAGTTTAATGAGTGTGTTATTTTCCTCCATATCCTTTTGTATTTGAGGGCCACTTAATTTGTCTCTTTTTGGTGAGGCATGTCAAAAATCTACAATTATCGTTATAGTTTTGTAAACTTCTCCTTGTAGATATAACAAATTGTACTTTATCTATTTAGAACTATATTATTAGGTACAAAAGTGATGAATTACTCCTTTTACCAATTAAAATGTTTTTTTCATTTTAATGTTTTAACTTTGAATTTTATTTTGTCTGGTATTGCTATATTTTCTCCTAATTCCTTTCTGATAGTACTTGTCTGATTTCTGGTTACTCCCTTTTATTTCCAAAAATTCCTGGTCATTTACTTTTACTTGTGACCTATTTAAATAGCTGTTTGCATTTTTTGTTTCTTAGACCATCATGTTACTTAACACATCTCCTTCTGGAAACTGACAGATTCTGTGACCCCCAGATAACAAACAGGATATAGAGGAATTGTACAACCCATTTAATCAACCTCAATAAAGTTTATGGTTATTAATTTGCTTTAACAGTATGAGATTCTTTATATCTCAATAGAGAAGCTTCATCCATTAATATTTATTCTAAAAGTTGACACAAACATATTAACTACACAATTTGATTTCTGACTTATTTTTATTTCTGACATTGTGTTTGTGTTTTCTATTGTCAAATCCTCTTGTTTATTTAAATCTTTTATTTTCTTTCACTGTATTAACTGATTTTCTCCTTTCTCTTTCCTTCCTGAATTTTTTTTTTTCCTTCCTGAATTTTCAAGTCACTGCTCTAACACCTTAACTACTTTCTTAGTGAGATGAAAGAAATTTGAACAGTGAATATTCGTATAAGATATTAGACTCAGACCTGAATCTATTTTAAGAGCCAAAAAAACAAAACAAAAGAAAACAAAAGAAAAACAAAAAACAAAAAGCTGATGTAAAGTTTTGAATGGACTGGTAACCCAGTAATGGGTCTACAGTTTTGTAAAATGATAAAGGGGCCATATATGAAACAATAACCTGTGTATACTGAAGGAATTTGGACTAAGTTAAATCACATATAAATTTACACAAATATGTATAAATATGCACATACATATTACACTTATACATTTATACATATAAATATGCATATAAACATTGCATTTATGTACACTTACACATATATACATATAAATTATTACATATTATATAAATTTACACATATATGTATAAATTACTACTTATATATATGGAGAGAGAAATTCTGCTCAAATATTTAATAAAACCTAAACAATATTGTAATCTTTTCCAGTTTACAGGGATAAATCTGATAATAAGAGAGAAAATTAGAACCAAGAATAAAACAGACATGTTTGCTAGAGTAGACAGATAAATGGAAACAAATGGGGAGTCCAGGAACTTATTTTACTACATACAAAACTATAGTGTGTGATGAAGGTAATCCTTCATAAGTGGGTAAAGAAAGGGTATTTTTAGCAATGCTGTGACAATTAGTTAATGGTTTGGGAAACAGTTGTTTGATCCCTACCTCATACCACATATTAAAATAAATTATACAGAGGTTGTACAATTAAATGTGAAAATAAAAATCTTGAAATTTATGGGGGAAAAACACCCAGGTAGATAAGTAGTTGTCCCATTAGGGATTTTGAAGGCTTTCCAATATCATACCAATGGTAGAAAGCCAAAAGAAAATGAGTGATAAATTTGAACACAAAATATTTTAACTTCAGTGTGTTAAAAAAGCAGTATTATCAAAGTTAAAAGCAAAAACTAAAAAATATTTTATTCCATATTATAAGGGGTTAATATCCTTATTCTATAAAGTGCTATCACAAGTCATTGTAAAAACACAGACACACAATCATACCAATAAAAAATAAGCAAAGGAAGGAGCGCCTGGGTGGCTCAGTCAGTTAACTGTCTGCCCTGGGCTCAGGTCATGATCCCAGGGTCCTGAGATTGAGCCCCACGTCGGGCTCCCTGCTCAGCGGGAAGCCTGCTTCTCCCTCTCCCACTCTCCCTGCTTGTGTTCCCTCTCTCACTGTCTCTCTCTGTCAAAAAATAAAAAAAATTTAAAAATCTTAAAAAAATAAGCAAATGGTATAAACTATCAAATCACAAAGGGAAAAATACAGAGGAAAGAGTAAACGGTAGGTCTCTCTGTATTTTCAGACTAGGTATTATCTTATTTTTCCTTTTGTTTAACTTTTCTGTATTTGCTAAGTTTGCTACAATACATAATTACTTTTATAATCAGGAAATATAGATATATCAAGAGGTATATATATAGACATAATGCAAAAAAAATATTACTATGTTATATTGGGAGTTTAATACTTGGCAATGAGGAAAGATGGTGCTATCTGAAATCAGAAGTGCTGAGTTCAAGTCCCAGGGCTCATTGAATGATCTTGAGCAAATCACTGAAGTTTGAACCTTGGTTTCTCCAAATAGAAAACAGAAGAAATAATACTCATGTCATAAATTATTATGAAGAATAGATTTTTTAAAATGTATGAGATAAATGTTTTGTGAGGATCACTTACAGATGTCAGAGATTCCCATCACTGATCCAGTGTTAGGGCTTTTCCCAGCCTCCAGACAAAATCTGTGCATCTTCTCTTACAAACACCATATCCCTTTGCCTGATGAGGGCTTAGGTTCTTAAACTAAGGCAGTGACACCTGGACATGTCTTGGATTTTGCAATCTCCTCAGTGAATGGGACAGGAGCACCTACTAGAGCCTGGCTATATGCAGGTTTATAGTTAAATGAAACTGTAATAATAATCACTATTGCTTTCCTTTTTCCATGTCATTCAGTTTTATCATTCAGTTCTAGTATCCACAGAGTTAATTCAGTTACCAAACTGATACTACAGTTCCATTTATGGAATTCTACATATGGAATTAAACGTTTACGACGTTTAAAAAGTCTCTACTGGGGTACCTGGGTGGCTCAGTCAGTTAAGCGTCTGACAATTTCAGCTCAGCTCAGGGTTGTGAGATTTCTCTTGATTCTCTCCCTCCCTCCCCCTCAACCTCCCTCTCTCTTTCTCTCCCTCTCTAAAAAAAAAAAAAAAAAAAAAGTCTCTACTAATTTCAAATTCAATCCTCTGTCATAAATCAGATGAGAGAGCACTGGCCAATCTCCTTTTTCAGTAACAGGAATAAGTCCTTTGTGAATGTTGCACGATATAGAGGTATAGAGGCAATGCAAAAGGACCAGAAGAAGCAACTTTTCCAAGATCCCTGATATGCAGAACAGCGCTTATTCTCCATTTATATCTCTATGTGAAATAAAAGCAGAATTATAATTTTCCAGGTGAAAAGCCTTATGCCTCCTTGTCTTTTTTTTTTTCTTTCTTTCTTTTCTGAGTCTAAACCTCTGAAAACCCTTTTAGATTGAAAGATGATAAGGAAAAAGTGGAGAAAAACCTTAAACATTCTCAAGGAAGAGAACATGTTGATATATGGAGAACATAATTAACTGCTCTGCTAATCCTGAGTTTACAAAAAGGATGAAATGGACTGAAAGACATCAAAATAATTTAGAGAAAGTATAAAAATTATTTATTGGTTGACTAAGCTGTTAATTATTGTTGGTTATGTAAAGTATAAAATCTCATTTCTGGGAAACCTTATGAAGGAAGGGAAGGAGAGAGAGAGGGGGAGAGAAGGGACCGAGAAAAGGAGAAAACTGAGTTTTTGGTTCAATACCAGTTCAAGGAAATCTCTTTTGCTAGGATAGGCAAATTGGATGTAGTTGAAATGGCCATGAAGAGAAATGGAGTAGGTGTGGATCTTCAATAACTTTGATACGTAATCCCAAGCATTTTTTGTGAGACCATTTTCTCATCTGGAATAGATCAGTGGTTTTCAAATTGTGCTCCAGCAGAACATTGCTGATCCAGAAGCTAAACCAGAGAACAGTAGTGGTGTCTATGCAATTTACAGAAAAATGAAGGAAAATAAATTCCCCCCTTTGCTATAGTTTATTTATTTTTATTTCCTATAACAATTCCCCACACTGTATGAATTTTTCTGAACATATACAACTGTCCCTTGGATTTGAGATATCAACAAACAAAATATTCTTGATTTTAAGATTTTCTCTTCCATTTTTATTTATTTATTTTTTTTTTAAAGATTTTATTTATTTATTTGATAGAGAGAGACAACAGCGAGAGAGGGAACACAAGCAAGGGGAGTGGCAGGCGGAGGGAGAAGCAAGCTCCCCGCTGAGCAAGGATCCTGACGCAGGGGCCCTGGGATCATGACCCTAGCCGAAGGCAGACGCTTAACAACTGAGCCACCCAGGTGCCCCTCTCTTCCATTTTTAAAAAACCTTTGGCACTAAGGTCCTATGTCTGGTAGCCGAGTTCTAGCAAATAAAACGGAACCAGCAAGCAAGAAGTAAACGGTAACAGGAGAATTTAAGTACAATTAATTTGCTTGGGTTTTTTATTAATAATTCTTGTTGATTTTTAAATTTTGTTTCAATAGTGAAGGATTGGTTTTTGACAGGGGTGTGTGTTTTGGTTTTGAATTTCTGGACTAGAGAACCGTCTTTTGACTTTAGAGCTTTCCCTTCAGCTGTGCCATCTCACAGTGAAGCTTTAAGGACTTGGATCATATTAGCTTACACTTAAAAACTCCCATGTTCTTTATATGCATTTAAAAAGAGCTTCATAACAATCTGGGGCGCCTGGGTGGCTCAGTTGGTTAAGCGACTGCCTTCGGCTCAGGTCATGATCCTGGAGTCCCGGGATCGAGTCCCACATCGGGCTCCCTGCTCAGCGGGGGGTCTGCTTCTCCCTCTGACCCTCTCCCCTCTCGTGCTCTCTGTCTCTCATTCTCCCAAATAAATAAATAAAATCTTTAAAAAAAAAAAAGAGCTTCATAGCAATCTTATAAATATTTAATTGTTCTTCTTTTACAGATAGAGAAACTGATGCATGGAGTCCAAGGTCATCATTAGTAAGAGCAGGGGCTGGGAACTAGTAAGTAGATGTACATTGCTGGATTTGGTTTTGTCTTTCTTCTGAACATTAAATCAATAAATACTTAAAACATGCTCCTTGGAATGAGCAGATTTTCAGGATAAACATTGGAAGGATACTTAAGAGTAAACTTGTTCTGCATTTTAGACACTTAAAAAAACATATAACCAATACTCAACTTTTAAGAAACCTTGATCTTAGCAACTTGCTGGGAAATCAAACCTCAGCCCAGTAGATAGGAGAGAGTATGTGTAGATTCCACCTTATGGTGAAAAGGGCAACAAATGTGAAATCTACAAGGGGTCAGTCAAGGGTTAGTGGTTAGTGGATGAAACAGTCAGGTCAATTTAATGCTGGCAGTTATTTTCCAAAACCTGAACATTGAACTCTTGAGTAAAGGCTGTTTAGGAAATCAAATGAATGTATGCAAGGACTTTAAGATGTGTATGTTTTAAAATAATGATTAATGAAAACTTAGATTAAAATTTACTTTATACATTAGACAAACATTTGGTTCGGTCAGTGATTATGATATAAGAGAAATTCTGTGCTGGCAAAATTTACTTGCAAGTTCTAAATTTTCTCCTTTCTAACTGCAAAAAAGATATATTCATTGGAGAAATGTTTAAAAATCTGAGAAATCGGGGCTCCTGGGTGGCTCAGCCGACTAAGCTTCCGACTCTTGATTTTAGCTCAGGTCATGATCTCAGGGTCATGGGATTGAGCCCCACATTGGGGTTCTGTGCTGGGTGTGGAGCCTGCTTAAAATTCTCCCTCTCCCAGGGAGACAAACCATGAGAGACTCTTAACTGTAGGAAACAAACTGAGGGTTGCTAGGGGAGGTGGGTAGGGGGATGGGGTAAGAGGGTGATGGGCATTAGGAGGGCACTGATGTGATGAGCACTGGGTGTAATATACAACTGATGAATAACTGAATTCTACATCTGAAACTAATGATGTACTATATGTTGGCTAATGGAATTTTAAAAAAAAAAGATTCTCCCTCTTCCCTTGGCCCCACCCATCCTGCTCTAAAAAAAAAAAAAAATCTGAGAAGCCACAGTGAAAAAATATATATATATACCCATAATTACATCCCCTAGAAAAATTATATCACCTGGAAAAAACTACTAACACTTTGATTATACTTTCCTAATCCTTTTTCAATGTTCAATACACACATAAACACACATACTCACATACACATGTGGAATAATGCTATAAATATTGTTTTGAAATCTGGTTTTCTCTTATCAAAAAATCATGTAAATATTTCAATGTCATTTAATATTTCTTATAGAATTTGATAGCTATATATATATATTGTTTTACATAGATGAACATATTTTCTTTAACCAATCACTTGTTGGGTATTAATGCCACAATGAACCTCCTTGTACATAAATTTTTGATGATAGTCATGAATATTTAAGTCAGTTTCTAAAAGTTAAGTTTCTGGGTTAAAGACTTTTAATATATCCAGAAAGATTGAAACTTGCCATAGTCGCACCAACAGAGAACTAAAGGGTCTATTTTTCCATATCCTTCTCAACTGGGAATTATGTATACTCTTAACAATTGGTAAATGTAAATACACACACAATGCAGTATATATTTCTGCCAACTTGTAAGTATAAAAGTATCATAGCTTTCATTTTCACAACTGATGAAGTTGAACTTTATTCATATTAGCCATTAGTAACTTTATTTTGATAATATTTGGTAATGTTTTGAGAGTATAGTGGAATTCTAGATTTCAAAATGCAAGAGTAAGAAGTTAGGAGACCTGGATTTTAGTTTTCTTTACACCACTAGCTTTGGAAGACCTTAGGTTAAATCATTCAATCTCTTTCGTCTTAAATTTCCTGTTGTATATAAAATATACTCAAAATGCCCATTCAAATCTTCCTATTGTCCCTGTGAAAAGCAAATTTGATTATTTTTATTAAAAACAGTTACTGCGCTGTGAATTATGCAAGACTGTTGAATCACAGATCTGTACCTCTGAAACAAATAATGCAATATATGTTAAGGGAAAAAAAAAGAAGAAGATAGCAGGAGGGGAAGAATGAAGGGGGGCAAATCGGAGGGGGAGACGAACCATGAGAGACGATGGACTCTGAAAAACAAACTGAGGGTTCTAGAGGGGAGGGGGGGTGGATGGGTTAGCCTGGTGATGGGTATTAAAGAGGGCACGTTCTGCATGGGTGTTATGCACAAACAATGAATCATGGAACACTACATCAAAAACTAATGATGTAATGTATGGTGATTAACATAACAATAAAAAATTAAACAGTTACTGTACCACTATTTTATTAACAATATTAATTAGCTCTTTGAAACTCATTTATAAATTATAAGACACATAAAAGGAGGTTCTACCATTTAACTTTAAAATGTTTTTAAATACTTAAACAGATAACTGACAATTCAGTTCAAACAAAGCAGTCAACTCCATAGCAGTATATGTGTGTGTGTGTGTATATGTATATACATATATGTATATATGGTTTATATATAATTATATAACATATAGATTATATATGTTCCATGTTTTCTAAATTTTTAATGAGAAGTCAACTTACTATTGACACATTGGTATATTTCAAGGTAATTTGCATGTGTGTGCATGTTATAAAAAATAACCAGTGATCCTAATTTTGTATCTAGGTCTTTTATCTAGCAGGAGGCCATTTTTCTATTTAATTACAAAATCTTCCTAACAATTTTAAGCTGCCTAATGCATCATAGTGGGGATATATTCTTATTTTTTTTTTAAAGATTTTATTTATTTATTCATGAGAGACAGAGAGAGAGAGAGAGAGGCAGAGGGAGAAGCAGGCTCCCAAGGAGCAGGGAGCCTGATGCGGGACTCGATCCCAGGACCCTGAGATCATGACCTGAGCCGAAGGCAGACGCTTAACCGTCTGAGCCACCCAGGCGCCCGGGATAAATTCTTATTTATTTACCATTCCTCTTCTCTTAATCACAAGTTATTTTCAATTACTTACTTTACCTACCATTTTTTTGTATAAGTTTTTTCTCCATTTCTGATTGGTCCCTTAGGATAGATTCTGAGGGGACAAAAAGTGTGACCATTTTAAGACTTTAAATATATATTGTTAATTGTGCTAAAATGACTTGTGCCAATTTTTAATTCCTACTAGGAATATATAATGGCAGGGCTTAATTTGGGGGTATAGTAGTCACCGCCATATTATTATTATTATTTTACTTTTTAAATTGTAAAAGTGATTCATGTTTGTACACACAAAAATAGCTCAAACGTTTTCCTTTCCACTTCTCTCACCTCTTACCATTTACAATTTGGCATGTATACTATCAGACTGCACTTTAATCCAAAAGTTTTTTGTTGCTTTAATTTTAATAATATATTTACTTTGATATGTATTGAAAATGTATATATAAAATAGCCATCGGACCTGTGATATCATGGGTATTATTTTGATAAAGCTAAATTATTTTCTTTTTTCTTTTTTTTTTTTTAATTTTATTTATTTATTTGAGAGAGAGAGAATGAGAGACAGAGAGCATGAGAGGGGGGAGGGTCAGAGGAAGAAGCAGACTCCCTGCCGAGCAGGGAGCCCGATGCGGGACTCGATCCC
>NC_138382.1:57223909-57247630 GCF_054177405.1 Leptonychotes weddellii
AGGGCACTGATTTCCTCTGAGGGAACATTCTCCCTTTTGACACTACAAATGTGCCTATAACATTGTACTTATTACTCAGAAAATAATTGTGCGGTGGCACAATATGGGATACTTGAAAGATGTTTGCTGCACAAAGGTTCCAATACTCACCTGCAGATTAAGAAATGGGTTTCTAAACCATCTCATTTCTATTGCTAATGAAAAGCTTTGGAAGGCACCTGTGAATTAGAGCTCCAGCTGCTATCATGGTAGGGGAAGTTAGGCCTTGAAAGGATACACGGATTAGCCCGTCAGAAAAGCAAACAGTAGCATCAGCACAAGTAGGAAATAGACAGGGTTGTTAAGCTAACAGAAAAGTAGGCTAAAGCATTGCCATAATTATGTGGTGGAAATTTGCTGGGAAGGAGAGACGGCTTTGGATGGGAGAAGGGAAAGCAGAAGAGAGGCAGGGGAATGATTGGCAAGTCCCAAGTAAAAGAGGTCTATCCACTGGGAAGAGCCTACAGGAAGAAGGGCGTTCCTTTAAAGAAAACAATAAAGCAAGTGGGAAAAGCCCTGGTAATTTGGAACCTATTGCACGTGAGAAATGAAGACCAGTGCTCAGACCCACAGTCTTTGGTCAGTTCTTACTGTAAGAAAAAAAAAAGAATTGAACTTGGAAGACCGTTTATGTGACTTCAGGGCTACAAATCGGCCTTTCTGATAGAGGACAGATGGACACTTAAAGGAACTGGTTAAGTAGGCCTAGGTGGAGCGTTTCCTGGAAAATGAACGAAGTAGAGAATAGAGCACAGCAGAAAATCCAGAAAATCGCTGCATTATTAATGGGCAGGCAGTGCGATAGTCCTTTCTACACTTACCCATAGAGCTTCTCTACCTACGCTGTGGAGGTTAGAAGGAATGAAGGAAGAACAAAGACACGCTTCTTTCCGAGGGGAAAATAGTGGACTGTGACAGCTACCTGGAGTCCAGTTTGGGATTAAGCCATTTGCTAGAGCCAGGAGTCGCAGGCCGGTCTGTCCATCCGATCCTGGCATTTAAAAATCCAAAATAAGGCCTTTGTGGCCCAGAGTGGTTAGCCGTTCTAATCCCTAATTACGTCATCCCTCTGTGTTGTGACCAATTAGTCAGCAATTGAGTATCAGTCACTCAACCCAGATGGGGCCTGGTCTAGGGGTCCTTCCTGTGGGGTAAAATTTGAACACTGGGCTAACGCCCGAAGATGGGCAGAGATAGATGCCAGCTAGAGATTACGTAAGGATTTCACTAACAAGTACTTATCACCCAGAAACTTTTCCTCTTCAGTGGTTTCTGTTTTATACGGTCTTCTCTGAAGACTGGTAATTGGTACTGAGTGTTGCTAGCTGGGGAGGGATGCTGCGTGGAAGAGACCATTTTGATCTGAACGTCAGAGTTCAGCTGTCAGAACTTCTCCCCCTTCTGCTGTCAACTGAATATCATCCTTTCGGATACCGGGTAAGAATACCATCTATAAGGAGAATAAATATGATGGCTTCATCAAAAAAATGCTGCCAGCTCATCTAGAGTAGGAACATCACACAGACCTTCCACAAAATGCTCTTTCTCCTCCTGGAGAGACTCA
Source organism: Leptonychotes weddellii (assembly GCF_054177405.1). Taxonomy (NCBI): domain Eukaryota; kingdom Metazoa; phylum Chordata; class Mammalia; order Carnivora; family Phocidae; genus Leptonychotes; species Leptonychotes weddellii. The sequence continues at coordinate 57,225,513 of NC_138382.1, forward strand.
TAGTTATTACCAATACTAGGTAGCATTTGTTTAACATTTCATCTGAACCAGGGACTGTTCATATGGTAGAGAAAACTGAGGTTTGGGGAGGTAAAGTCATACACCCAAGGTCGTAGAGCTGGAAAATGGGGAGCCGGGATTCACACCCAGGGGTACTACCTTCTGGCCCTCAGCTGGTGGAAACTGGCCTTGGGTAGTACTTAGTATGCTAATAGCTTATAATCCTGATGGTTTATCTCTTCCAATTGCTTACGCCAGTAGTATATCCTGGCGTTCTAGAAGGGAAATTTGAGCATAATGGAAAATTAATTGTAATATATTAGTTGATATGAGAGATATAACTTACTGTAATAGCTTGACAAAGTGTGTTTAACTGAAGAGTACCCTGTTTCTGTTCTTCTGAGTTATAGAGGAGGATGGTGAAAAACAGCAAGAGACCATGTGTGAGGAAATTTAGAGAATCAGTATTTTTAAACTGTACTGTGCGAAGCTCAGAACTGTAGTTATACATGTGGATATTTAAAAAGGAACACCTACCTGTTACAGCAGAAAGATACGCTGTGTGACTTTTTCCTTTTTTTTTTTTTAAGTAAAGAAGGGGTCTTACTTTTTTCCTTCTCAGGGCTCGTGTTAAAAGTCTCAGTGTCCCGTATTGGCTCTGGTTTACTGTAAGCACGAGACCTGTTTCCAAAAGCCACACGGACGTATTTGAAAAGTAGTTGCGCTAATGGTCACTTTTGGAAAATAGCACAGATACTCTTCAAAGCAAAGGATGCTAGTATCCCCCACACCTCAAATATTTAGATATTATTTAGATATTTAGATCACAGAGACATGATGAATGTTTGGGTTTTATTTGCCTCTCCCTGAAACATCACAGTACAGTAAGGAAGCTGCTGTTCATGATGACCACAAATGCCCTTAATAGAGTAACAAGCTGTACTAAGGGAGATGGAGCAGGTCCAAATATCCCGAAGATCCCCAGGACAGTAGCTTTACTGTAAGACAGGCAGTTGGGATATTAATTGCTGAGTAGACTCTCTAACCTCAAAACAACTAGTCATGGTTTTTAAAATCTTAACTTTGCTGTGGATCTGTTCAGGTGATCTCCTCTTCCCAAACCAGACTCATACCCAAAATCTTTATAGGAGGATAAGCATGTGTCCTTTTTGTAAAGTGTGCTGAGGAGGCCACACAGCCACCCTTTTTTTTTTTTTTTTTACCCTGCCCTGCGTATCATCTACCAAACTTATCACCACCTTTGTTTTCTTAGATAAAGGCCCTTCATGGAGGGAACGACCTCAGAAGTAATAACTACATAGTGGAAGAGAATAACGCTGAGCTATACCAAAGCATGTGGTTCTCCAGGTGGAATTTCTGATTTAAGAGCCTTAAGTAGCATCTGTTGGGACCCTAATCAGTAGCACCCAGCCTTCTAAGATACTCCCTCAAACCAGCTTGTCTCAGAGACCAGTTCTTAACGTGGTTCCCCAATTTTCCTCTTACTTCCACGAGGAGAAATCTACCCAGGTTACCCTCAGGAGCTTTGCAGAAAGCACAGGTGAATTGAGCCAACATATCTTTGCAGGCGCAGTGACATCCAATTGGGACGAGGACTTTGAATTTGAGAATACACTCCACCTGAGAGGCGGGGTGGCAGAGGGACCCTTGGAGCATGTCCACGGAGGTAACTGTAGAAAGTCTTATGTATTTAGGCCTAGTGGAGGACTCTCCCATTATACTGAACACAAAAGAAAAGAGCCTCTTCAAAGGCATATCCCACTGTAATATGAAAAAGCACATTGTAGAGATCACATAAAATGGCATGCATTCAGGAAAGCGGAATTGTTATCCTTCCTTCCACTTGCATGGAAGTTCTCATCATGCATTCCATCTTCTTCTGTGGTTTTGCCTCTGATTAGTAATTTGCCGGGGGGGAGGGGTGCTGAGAAGTGACGTGATTTTGAAGAACAGATGTCAGCTGTCCCTGACATTCCTCCCGACTCCTTGGTTGACTCAAGTGTTTTGAGTACTTCACCCATTCTTTCTCTGACCAGTGGCTGTAGCTTGTTAATAATGAAGGAACATCACCCATAGGTCCTGAAATTAGCAAGTGTTAAATGTTATGTGATTATTAGGGGAAAAACAAGGTAATCTAGTCAGTGGGCTTAATTAGGTTGTGATTGCCCAATTGCTGCTTCATGATAATTATATTCATAACCCCGTTTCTAGACGTCAACTACAATTATCAAAATTGACCCCAGCACAGGTAAGCGTTAGCGATCTTATTTGAAGCAGCTACTGAACGGTGAATTTCCAGTGTTCCCGGGTGTTCCTTTTGCCCCTACTTGCCACGTTCCCATCGTCTTTGAGCATTTTTAGCAGAAAGATAGGTGGTAACATTATTTTGTCTGTGACCGTGTACCTATTGGATAGCTAGTGTTGATGTCTACAGAACAATACTGAAGTTTTTAAGGATCAGATATGAGTAAAAGAAAAAAAGAGTAAAACATTAATAAATCAGCAAATAGGAATCTTGAAGCATAAAGATCCGAAATGGGCTAGATTTTTTTTTTCTTTTCAGCACGAGAAACCTGTTCAGTAGATTTAATGTGATTCATTTGAACAGAGCCTTTACTTTATAAGGCATAGTCCTAAAGTGTAAAAGAGTCCATCTGTGTTTGAGGTAGTCTTATCAACGTGGTCATTAAGGTCTGAGGAACAGAGGGAGAACTTTTAACTTTGTATTAACCACACCCTCCTATCCCCCAAATTCATGACATTTGCCACTAGAGTATTCTAGTAGAAAAAGAACATGTCATTGCTGGGGACATTGTTTACTGTTTATCGCCCCCGTGAAGGCAATGATTTCTAGGAAATGCAAACAACAACCTGTATCAGAAGTGGGTATGTCAGTGTACACCATGAATCATTGGGGCCAGATTGTCACTTGGCAGCTTTCCCTTTCTGATATTCAGTTATATGAAAAAATAAGGCACTTAAAATTTGCACACCGTGGCTAAACTTCAATGCAGTTGAACTGTCTGAACAATAGGAACTTGGTTACTATATATATAGGTGTGTGTGTGTGTGTGTGTGTGTTTATATATACATGTATATATATATAAATATGTAAACATTTATGTGTATATTCTCTCTGGGAGAAGGTGCTTATTTTTTGCTGAAATATCAGGAGTGCAGATTTTGCAGAATTTCTGGGTGAACGTGCAGTTCTTTGTGCGGGGGTCTTCATTAAGAAAATGTTGTGTAGTGTGTAGAGCAAACTCCCTGGGACTGCATGAGCACAGGATGAAATTTGTCTGTCCCTTCCTAGCTGTGTGACCTTGAATAAGTCACTTAACCTCTCTGTTCCCATGATTTCCTCCCCAATAAAAGGAAGATAATAATATGAGTCTGTAGAACTGACAGAAGGACTACAAAATACTGTGTGGGTAAGGGTCCTGGTTCATAATGGGCACTTGAAAAATGATAGTTTCTTCCTTCCTCACTGATAGAGAAACTGGGGCAGAGATCTCCCAGGGCTTTGCCAGATATGAATTGTTTTGTCCTTGGTCTTAAACTCCGTTTTTTGAGTCCCGCCTGATTCACTTTGTGCCATGCCTGCCTTAACTGATGAATGGTCCTCAATGCTGTTGCTCAGTCACAGGGAGGTTTCCCAGATTGTGAACCTCTGCTCTGTGGTCCCTGTGGTGCTCCGCATCCGTGTGGGGGTGTTCAGTAGGGATCCGTAAACTACCTGAGGATGACGCTGTGGCCTCGGAATAGTGTGTTTTCATGGTGGCAAAGGCTATCCCAACCTTGCAGAGATATATTCCCTAGAATGTTCTAGGGGAACAATTTTTAATCAACGTGAACTTCCTTGAGCATTTTGAAAGCAAGATGTTACTACTCTTCCTATCGTTTGGCATCGTTCTGGCAAAAATGATTTTGTCTTTTTGAGAATGCAGAGTTTATTGTGATGAAAATCGTGCTATGGACACCTCTCTTGTAGCTTCACTCATATGGAGAGCTCTGAGCTAGTTCGACAACCGGCCGGTGGCCTTGCCTAGAATTGCTTTGGTCTTCTCTGTGCAAATGTTTATTTTGATAGTCCATGTGTACTTGGTCTTATTAATGTACTGTAATATCAGATGCTTTGAGATCTCAGGGGGAAGGAAGCTAATTTTAGAGTGCTGTAAGGGTAGATGATATTTCAAAGTGTAGAGTGGTAGGGCCTAACAAGACTTACCTAACCTTGTGGCAGCGTGGTGGTTGGTGGTGGCCGGGGCAGAAACGAAGAACATTTGAGTGGTTCTTTGGTAAAACAGTACAAGGACTTTTCCCCCTTTAAAAGCAAATTACCTATGACGATTTATTATTTATCTTCTTTTAAAATTTTTACATTTCAAGAACTTCCAGAGAGACAAGGGTGTCAATGGACTATTTTTTTTAATTGTAAAAATTTATAGTTGCCGCTTTAAAATTGTGTCCAGAGATATTTGAGGAGAGAAGACGAGACCATGGATTTATTTACTGGTGTTCAGATCTCTAGAATGATCTCCAGCGAGAGATTTTGGGTCTCCAAGGGTGGAACCCAAGACTAAAGGGGTGGCGGTGTAGCTGGTTCTAATCACGTGGAATGCCCTCAGTAAAATAAGACATACAGGGAGAAACAGTAGGAACTGAAACTAGGACTTCTTAGGATGCCTGAAGAGCTGGGAGTGGAAAGATTTCTCCAATTTCCTTGAGATTTTGGTCAGGGGTGTATTTGGGAGTGTTCACACGGTTTGGGTTCTTCACAAGTTGTAAGATCCTTACTCAGCGGTGGCTACAAAGTAGGAGAATAGTGATTGTTTTAACTTGGGTCAAGCTCCTAACTCGCCCCGAGCCTCCAGCTTATCTTTAAAATGGAATTCCATCTATGGCGAAGGCTGAGGGGCGTAATGTATGTAAAGCACCCAGCACCCTGCCAGGTACGCAATAAATGGCCACCTCTGCAGTTCATTTGCAATGATCAATTAGTAGCCATCCAGTGCATCTCGTGAAGATGGTTTGCTCCTTGCCGTTCATCTGCTGCCTGGCTTTGCACGCCTAGTTAGCAGTTGTGGGATGATGTAGAGTTGGAAAGAATGTAGTGTCTTCACTGTCCTACAGTGTGTTTTATGGATGCTCTTGTATTTCAGAAATGGGTGCCCATCCGTCTCTCCGTTCATCAAACATTTATTGAGCACCTTTTGAGTACCCTTGGCACGCCTGCAGCATGCTTGGGTGGTCGAACCCAGGGCGGGTGTGGGATCTCTCAGCTCTCTCAGTCAAGTTGGGTTCTTTGTTTTGGTAATTGAAATGATTATGATGGAGATGGTGTCCTTCGCCACATTTAAATAGGTTGGAGCCAGGGGCTGGTGAACTGTGGCTTTAGCCAGTGGGAAATGGATTGCTGTTGAGATGCCTGCATTTCTGAGTCTTTGTGTGTGTGTGTTTACAATATCATTTGCTAACCGTGTAGTCAGTGCTGCTGGGGTACGTAATCTGGCAGATCATTTAAATATTTACTCCAAAATATCTTGTTCTCTGTTGGTGTGAAGTAGAGTTTCCAGATATTTTTAGGTCATTTTCATCTTAGCAACCCCGTTGGAGAGGAACCAGACACGCTGCTGTAAACTGTCCCCACATTTTGATAGAATTTAATAAAGTAAAGTTTAATGGTTTGGTCCCAAGAGGCCAGCAGACCATCTGGTTAGCAGAAGGTTAGGTCGAGTCCTGCACGGCTGCTGGGAGGGCCCACAGAGCAGCGCGGACGCACTGGTACCGTGTCTAGTTGCTGAATGCGTGAAGCATTGCAATGGTGCTTTCAGGTCTGCCGAGCCAGCCGCTCTGTTAGCACCGCTGTGACGCAGGAGATAATTCAGCTGGGCAAGCGGCAGCATGGGGGTGGGTCTCCAGTACAGGATGTGTAATGTCAACATGAAGGATGGGAGCTGGCGGAAGTAAGGGAAGCACTCATTTCATGCCAGTGCAGGAAGCCTAGAGAGGTGCTTCCCACCCCCTTGCATCTTGTCCTCTTCTGGAGCTTTCACATTATGTGTTAAATGATTACCTTGTGCCGGGCCCATGGCAAAACTTCAGCTGATTTTCTGCCTCTTTTGGAACCTGCCAGCATAAACAGAGTGAACCACATTCCACACACATGGAGGGCAGGCGAAGGCAAGAGTTAGCTGCACAGCCTGGGAGGAGGAGAGAGGGCCTCGTTAGGCAGGAGCATCTTTGTGCTTGAGATGGAATCCCATTGTCCGGCTCTTTGTGCTCAGATTTGAGACCGGCCCGGCCGTTCAAAGGCTGCAATCATCCCAGAACACTGGGCTGCAGCTGGAGCCCGTAGAAGCCCGCAGAATGGTCCCAGAGATTCTGCAGGAGCTTAGCAATTACATAATTGCCATGTAATTGGAGAGAGAGCCATCAGGACTGTCTAGTTCCCCTGGAAAGAAAGCTTCTACAATTTGAGGGATAGATTGTTTTCCCTTGTTCAACCTGAAAGCTGATGAGCAAGGACATCCAGCCACCAGGCTGGAACCGGCTCCTCTCACTGGTATGGGACAGGAGGATGTTCACAAGTACACTTGGCTGGACATTCAGTGGACTTCACAGCTGCACTCAAGGGAGAGAGGGGGGGAGAGAGAGAGAGAGCGCGCGCGCACGCGCAACTCACCAGGTCTCAAAAAAGTGGATTCTTGTATTAGTTGAACACAGTATCTGACTTGTTTCTAATCTGTGAGGCGACATTCCGTATGCATTCAAGGCATGGAGTATTCCAGAGCTTTCCTAGGAATGGGATCAGCGGAGCTGCACTTCATCATGACCAAGAGCCCTCTCAAGTTCTGCTGCCTGCTCTGGAGGATTTTCACAGCCTCTCTTGAATGAGCACTTGCCCAGACGCTGCTCGGCGGACGCCCTGCAGGGCCTGACTGTCATCCGATGTTCCTAAATGCTGGAATCCCCTCAACATCAACCATGGTAGTGCCTCGGCCACCCCAGGGGCTGGAGCAGACTGGACACTTTGTCTGTGAAGCCCTCACAGCTCAGGAATGAATTCCTTCTTTCAGCGACCTGACCACTTGTTTTCCATCGTTGAGGAAATTTTGAGGTGGAGTTGGTTAAACGCAGGCATGAGGGCTGCACTCAACCGGCGAGAAGTCCAGGCTCCATTTCTTCAGATACGAAACAGTCACCGAAAATTAGCTGCATCTCCTGACCCAAGCGTGGACTTGATGTTTGTTTATGTTAAGTAGCTCTGCCCTTCAGCGGTCCTGCCTTTCTGGGGTCGGTTCTGTGGGGCAGCTGGAGTAGAGAGTGGTTTTATCAATGGCTTTCAGTTGGGCCTTTGATCACTATGATCTTCATCTGTATCTCTCAATTGAACTGTGTTTGTAGTCAGAACTTCGCAGAGGGCAAATAAAACATTTTGGCTCCTTCGTGAGTTAAAAAAGGAACGGCCGGCAGGCACTGTAAGGAGCTGGACCTCCAAGGTGGATTGGGTCCACAGACTCCTAGACCTTTTACCTTTAGACCTGCTTTATTCTTCACCTCCTAGGTTTAACTCTGAGGTTGATGGATGCAAACAGTTTCTTTTGAGAGTTTTGATTCTTGTGAAACAGTGTTGGTGGGTTTTCAAGGAGCTGGGCTGTCTCAGCACTGGGCTTTTATTTTGTAGCAATCTGAAGGGGGGTATAGGATCACCCATGGTGACCCTTTCCTGCGTCATTCCAGGCAGGCCTTGGCATGCTCCAGCAGATGAGTAAGGGTGAAGGCAATTGGCAGGAGGACCCGCTGAGTTCATCTTGCTTCGTATCTTAGAAACTGGCCTGACCTTGTTCCATCATCAGTGTTTGGGCACTCTGAGAAACACTGGACCATCTTTCAAGGGTCCTGGAGATGGTGTTGGGAGCAGTGTGCTCTCATACTAGGAAGGGACACTTGACTCAAGTGCAGGACCACGTGTAAGGGAACCCTTTGCTATCAGCGTTGGGAGGTCTGTGAAGACCTTGGCAGTGAGGGCCATGGTATATAGTAGAAAGAACGGAGACCTCAGAGCCAGTGAGTAGCTGCGTGACCCTGAGTGAATGATTTCATCTTTCATCTTCAATTTTCTTATCTGGGGAAAAAAAAGTCTGCTTTGTAAGCTTCACATGGGGACTAAATGAGATTGCGGATGTAAATCTCTGGTGTGGAGCCTGACGTATAGTGAGCACATAAAAAATACTAATTCCTTTTTCTCCCATCCTTAAGTTTTCATAAAACACTTATTATAGGCAGAGCACTGCTAACAGTGACTATCTGATTAGGAGTCAGAATACACTTGAGTCCACATGAAATCCCTGTTAGGGGGCTTGTACTGGTGGGACTGATGAACATTTAACATCTCGGCTTTAGGGGCTGGAGCAATATGTTTTATTATATGGTGACTTTTATTTATTTATTTTTTTAAAAGATTTATTTATTTGAGAGAGAGAGAGAGAAAGAGCGTGGGGGGAGGGGCAGAAGGAGAGAGAATCTCAAGCCGACTCCACACCAAGCACAGAGCCTGATACGGGGTTCCATCCCACGATCCTGAGATCATGACCTGAGTCGAAACCAAGTGTCAGATGCCCAACTGACTGCACCACCCAGGTGCCCCATGTGGTGACTTTTAAAAGCCAGTGTGCTCCTCTATGAAACATGGCTCTAAATCTGGTAAAGGGGGGAAAAAAGGTACCTTAACCTCTGTTTGCACCATCTTGAACATTCTGTAATAGATTATTTATTAAATTCCTCAGATGAGGTTCTATTTTTGTTTTTTGTTGTTGTTTTGACTATGGTTGCACAACTAACTCCTTTAAAAGAAAGATCTGATATTTCCCAAGAATAGCACAGATGGGAGATAGTTGGGTGTCCAGAACCCAATAGACGAATTAATGACCCTCACAGCCTCTTTTCTCTGACCTCTAGCCCAGTGTGCTGTTCCTTATGTTGTGTTCCATGAAGCCTTGTTGACTGTTTTCAGGGGAAAAGTTAAAATTTAGCCAAGTCAACTTCGAAGGCCAACCAGTGGTTTCTCATGATCAATTACTGGACAGGACTTGACTAGAAGCAACAGAAAGGCAGGTCCAGGCTCTCTTCTTTTCCTCCGTATCATCGGTGCCTCGCACCGTGCCTAGGACAGACGTACAGCATCAATAAGTAAGTGTTGAGTCAGTAAACCAAATCCAACACTTTTTAAAAGGTGCTGTGCCTTTTAAATATCTGTTCCCTAATTACACCTAGATTTTTTTTTAAAAGACAGAACCGTATCTTAGTTTCTTCTAAACAATGATTGCTACTCCAGGTATCACTAGTATAAAGCATTCAACTTGAGTAAATGGAGATTTGGCCCTGACATTTTAATTTAAAAATGAGAGTTAATGTAAGTTCTTAATCAAGGGGAAACCTCCCAACTCTGCAATGCATATTAAATATATTCTGGAAGTTAAGAACGACTGGATTGCCATCTAAGGTAAAGAAGCCAAGGAGAGTTTGGGTATTGGTGGTTTGGGAAGGATACTAATTTGAGGATGACAGTTTACTGGTATGATTCTGAGTGACCCCTCGGGGCTTTGTAAAGTTAGATTTTTGTGGAACTGAGTCTGAGACATTGAGAGGAAAAGGTCAAACTCAGGAATACTCAACGGCTCAAGGTCGGTGGTTCTGGAGGAATCTCATTTGTAGTTTTATATGAAAAAGAAAGACACATCTTTTTCCAAGACTTTATTTGACCTATTAAGTCTACATGGATCATGGCATGTTTTTCACAGGGCAAGTGGGTGGTATGGAAGCCTCAAGGAATATAGAAAGAAATGTTAGAGAAAGAAAAGATGAGTATGGAGTGTTTCCTGTCAATTTAACATAATTGGAAGAATGAGGCAATGGAACTGGGATAATAGTCATGCTCTTTGAAGATGGTCAAGCAGGTTCAGAAAACATGCTTCTCCACCTTTGACTTTAGTTCTTGAACATTTCAGTGGAATGATTTAGACCATTGAAAGTCTAGTATGTGCAGAAGCCTTCTAGGTATGAGGTGACCTTGCAGTATTAAAGAAACCCACGGATCCTGTTAGTTCCAACCTCACTGAAGGACATATTCTGAAGAGCCAGCTCATTAAGCAAGCTTTTGAAGGGTGTGCGCTGCAGAGCAGTTTCCTGTTATTTGGTTAATGGTTGACCTAGTTCTATTGCCATATGCTTCCTGGAACGCATTCTAATATAAAGTATGTGTTAAAGCAAGAGTAGGATAATAGCAGGAAAGTCAAAGCCTTTCTGAAGCAGAGACCATGTTAATGCTGGCCCAGTGAGGGCAGAATAGCGTATAGGTGGAAAATGAAAAGACTTTTCTCTTCACGGTCCTGTTTACTAATTCTTACAGGAGTCCTCACATTTCATCCCAGGGCATTCCAAGGAGTTGCCTTTTCCCAATGTACCTTGTATGTATATAGCCTGCATTGTTAGTTCATTGCTCCTGCGTGTTAGACCCAGTTAGATGTTGAAGTACCCTGAGTAAAATTATTACTGCAAGGAAAGATTAGATTAGATTTGGCTAATGGCAGGTGATTTTGTTTTTGTATTATTATTTTTGTATTGCCAACAAGGGATTAGTAAATCTTTTTGTCTGAAGTTTGGATGGAGTCCAGAGTCTAAGACTGAGGCTTCTTTGACTTATTTTTCATTCTACCTGGAATCGGCAGCCTTGGCTGTTCATTTAGATGGATAGGAGAGTCCACACAGTCATGGGGGCTGCTGAGCAAACTGTACCAGACACACGGTGTTTGTTTTAACACCTTCAGAATGTGAAGAATCTGTGGGTCTAGTCTGCTAATTGCTGGATATTTGGGTGGTGGTAGAGGAAGCTGTTCTCTTCGTTGCACATAAAGAAAACATTTGAGGAACCACGAGTGTGTGGGGTGCGGGTGGGACAGGGTGGACAGTTCCTTTTAAACTCGTTTTTAAAAAAATCCCCGTATTGTAGAATGGGACAATGATGCCTAAACCAGGCTGGTGTTCAGAATCATTCTGAGAACTTGGAAACAAAAAGGAGGTTATTAAAAATAGATTTTTAGGTTCTACCACAGGAGAGGGATTCAGTAGGTCTAGGGTGGGACCCTAGAATGTGTATTCTTAGAAGCCTGATTTAGGAACCACTGGTCTTGGGAATTCAGTATCATTAGGCAGGCAAGGGAGGAGGAAGCAGCCACTGTGCTTTAATGTCTCCTATGCAGGAAGTAGGAAAAGGAAAAGAGATGCTGTCAGAACTTGATATTTGTAGCTGCTCATAATTTGAGCTATGGAATAGGCTTTCGTCTTTTCTTCCCCAGGAAGTCAGTACCTCCAGGGCACCTTAAGGGTACCGTATACTAAGTGATTTGGGTTTGGGAAATGTCATCTTAGTGGCATGCCACTCCACCACCGTCCCCAGCCTCCACTACCCTGTCCTCTCCCTCCCACCGTGGAGACAATGTTAGCAGAGTATCTGTCATTCATCAGTTAAATTGGATGGTGTTTTTTTCATAGTAATACCTTTGTCTGAAACAAAGGGAGATTACCTTATGTTGATTTCTGTATACAAAGAAATTGCTCCTGATCCACCCAAATTCCTGCTGCTGCTTTTTTTTTTTTTTCTTCCTATTAACAATAAAGAGTCCACATGTTGACTGTGGACTTGCTCCATATAGCTGGCCTGGTTTGAAGCTATTGACTCTGATCCTGGGCCACAGCTCAAATCACCCATTTATGAATCAGAATGGCTTTGACGTCAGGATCACCCTGATTTGGGATCTAATAGTGTGCCTGATAAATAGTTGATCTCCAACGCACAGTTAGTGGATGAATGAATGACTGAACCAGCTAAGTAAACAATGCCCCCAAGAGATAAGAAGTAACTTGGAAAGAAGAAGACTCTGCTTCAAAGCAATGTGTGTGGTCAACAGAACCTCTTTAAGGCTGTTCTCTGCATTCATCTCAACAAAAAGGAAAATGACCCTCTTTTAAAAATTGACAGACCAGACACTTTGGCTTCCTGAGAAAATGCAGGGAAATTATTTCTTTATGTGTTCTCTATCTCCTAAAACAACTGTCACCACTACCACTACCAAAAAAAAAAAAAAAAAAAAAAATCAAATCCCTGCACCACATTCAAGAGAGTGGCACAGAACAAATATCGTTAAGGCTGTTTGATGTTCTTTCTCCCTTCTTCTTTCGAGCTTGAAAGGTCTCATAAGGAGTCAGAAGAATGTTGTTTTGGAAGAGTAGAAGAGAAGAAACAATTGGGTAGGAAGAAGTGAGTTGAGGAAATTTCTCTTCTTGATGATAATCTGTTGGTAACAGAAAACAGTGGTCATGGCCTAGGAACTCATAGTCATGTCCTTGGCATGCTTAGAAGCTCCAAGAATGGAAGATCGTCTTTTCAAAGTTATTTTGAGGAGTTGGACACTACCTACTAGGCTTCTAATGCTTACCCAAGTTAAGAGGTTGAAGTGCCTCCAAGGCTTTAAGTAGCAGCTGAACATGTGATCTTGTTAACCCCGAGATGTTGAATAGTGACTCAGATCACAGAGGCAAATGATCCTGCCCTGTTCCAGCTGCCCCAGCAGAAATCGGCGTTAGGGTCACCCTGTGGGCAGATGGTACAGAGTTCATATGAAAACTTTAGAAGAAGGACAGCTTGAATTGGCTGTCCTGCACATGGGACTTAGGTTGAGTTGGTGGACTTCTGTTGCTTGGTGTTTTGGACCCGTCTGATTCATAAGTGTTGCCAGTTTCTCCCTCCATCCCTACCCCCATACTCTCATGAACCACTTGAAGAGAAGGGGAGGGATGCCAGAGAGAGTCATGAGTTCTCCTAATGATTTGCTCTTTGGATGTTTCCTCATCTAGATAGACGGAGGCTTTTGTTTTCCCCAAGAAAAGGTAAAGTATGCCCAACGTAGCCTAGAAAATGTGTGATGCCTATTTTGAATAAAATGACAGATGAATAGATTGCATTTTTACTAAATAATAATTAGGAGGTAACTTATACCCAAGAAGCTGGTTTGTTGGCCCTTCTATGAGAGGAGGTAGCTGCATAATGATTCGCTGAACATGACTGATTTAGTACAAAAGGAAAATGGGGGTGGGGTGGTAGGAAGGTGGTTGAGCTTGTTACCTCAACAGACCACTCTTTAAACTTTGTCTGTCTTTTCATGACTCCAGTATGTTTATGTAAATCCAAAATTATTTTAAAGCTTAAAATGTCTTTCTGTTCCGCTGAGTGAATGTGCTGCCTATTTCAAAAGTTGATAATGACTCAAGGGTATCCAGCTCTCAAGATTCAAGCCACTGCATGTTGGCAATGATACTGAATCCCAGTTTTATAAATAAAATGCCGGGGTGCCGCCTTGAAGATCCAGAGAGAGTCTGCAAGCACATTCTAAATCTTGATCCATGGGTATGCAGCATTGTCAACTCCCAAAAAAAAAATTCACCAAAAAACAAAACACACACACACACACCCAGAAGAGAGGGTCCAAAAGGGAAGGAGTTACTGTCATCTGCCCTGAACATAACGTTACTAGCTATATTCAAAGAAATGAAATCCCAAGCCAGAATGGATCTGTGAAATCATCCTGTCCAACTCCTTCATTTTGCATCTCTGGAAAGGCTAAAGTGATTTGTCCAGAGTCCACGACGTTAAGAAGTTAGTTAGGGAAGCCTGAAATGCAATTTCAATTTCCTGCCTCAGCCGTCTATGCTTATTCCACTAGAACGGTGTTGGCAAGGAGCTTGTATTTCTTGTGCCCGTTTTGATTGATTGGTGGAGACTGCCCGGAGCTCCGCTTTGAGGATTCTGCGCCTTGTCGAGGCTTGTTGGAGAGGAACGTGGAGATCAAGCAGAGAGGGCTGCAGTAGGCGGGAGAGGGTAAATGATAGGCGGTGGCACTTCCCCATACTTGCTGTCCCTTACAATTATGTGTTTTGAAATCATAGACTCACTCTCCACCAAAACACTTTCTCACTTGGTGTTCATGACGTCTTCCTATTTCCAAATGTTTTAAACCCAAGAAGAGGATATTCAGTCAGGAGGTGACTCTCAGGCAGAATAGCTTATCCAGGTGACTTATCCAGGGTCACTAAGTTGTTAGGTAGCAGTTGAAACCAATGATTGGGTGTTTGTGGTGGTTTTTATCAACTAGCCCGAGAGCCCTCTTTCTGCATTGTTCATATGGTCTCACCTTGATACTGGTGAGGGGTCACTCCTCTCCATTTCACTACCACCTTCTTGCCCGTTCCGCATGCTGTCCACAGTTTGCCTTTTATTGCCTACACGCTTTCTGGGCCCTCCTAGACCATCTGCTAAATCCTTGCCCTTTGTGGATGGTCAAAGAGGTCATTAACTTGCGCAGGGTCACGCAGTCAAGTTGTGGAAGGGAGCCAAGCTAGAACCCTGATCGTGACCGTCACTGTTCCAAGATATTTCCTTAGAGGTTTCCTACCTGCTACAGCACATGTGATTTTGAAACTAGAAGGAACCTTGGAGGTTATTTATTTAATCTGATTTTATAGCCAGAGAAATGGAATCCAAGAATATTTAAGGGACTTAGTTCAGGTAACTAAGTTGTCAGGAAGCACAAAACCCCTCTGGGTCTTGAGGAGCAAAGCCAAACCCATGGTATACTTTTTTTTTTAACTTTCTTTTTTTTAATTTAATGAGAAAAAGGAACTTTCATTACAAAGTTCACAGAGGGCATGACTGCCTTGCAACATATTAGAATCTGTAGATGTCATATAGTTAGAAGGATGAAATTGGTTAGAAGAGGACTTTTTGGATTTTCCTTACATGATGTATGTAGTAAATTTAGAAGGAAAAACTTTGGTCATAAATTTCTTATCATAGGACCCTCACAGGCTTTTATGTATAATTTTGGAACCCTTTCAGCTTCCAAAGATAGGCTGATGTGAGGACATGTGAGGGGTATAAATGTGCCTAGCAATCTAAAGGGTGCTGTGAACTTGAGATTGTTGGGCGCGGTGCTAGGCGCATGAGGGTTGTTCTGTCACTGTGATTTTGTCTGTCTCTGGGATTTGGAGCACCTACTGCCAGAGCTGTGTCCTGCTTACCGCCTGTATGAACTAATAATACTTTGCCCTGGATAGGATCAGTGTTTGGTGGGGAGGGAGCTATGTTTCACAGGCAGAACAATCTGTTCACGTCTCATGTGAGGTGAATGCCATTGGTAATATATAGAAAAGACTGGCAATTTCCCATGCAGGTGCAGCCATTTGCCCCTCTTGGCTCATCTGGAAAGCAGAATTGAAGGTCTTCCTATTTTTCTTGCATCTTCCGCAGCAGACGGTTCCTCTTGAGGATGCTCAATGCTACCTCCATCTCTTCCCATTGGACGGATCATATCTACCCCTCTCCCAACCACATTAGCCCATGAGGAAGGAAAGCGATCTAGATTTCGAAGGGATCTTCGTGCTCAAAAGGGTGTCGACCCATGGACCTCTTAGCAAGGAGGCGAGGTGGCCCACCTTGGAGCCGTGGCCCTCTGCTGGAACATTTCCTTTTCAAGTGCCACCACTTATAGAATCATCAATAAAAACATTTCCCTTGCTCCTTGGGGAACCTCAATCTAACCTTGAGCCTTTTGTTTTGGAAGATAAGAGTATCAGTTCTACACAAACCTGAGAACAAGCCACTCTTAATTCCTTTTCCTCCCAGTCAGTTGTTTTAGCAGAATGATCCCCTTTCACTTTAACAAAAAGATTCTCTTTCTTGCTTAAAATATTCCGGATGTGCTTTCACTTGCCTTGGGGTCATAGCACATGTCTTCCAGGACTGATGAGTCTTGTCAGTTGCCCCAGGGTGAAAACTTTAATAAGCAAATGGCACACACCTGGTTTTGCAAAATATTGGCCTAATGGGGCACCTAGGTGGAAGTTCCTCCTTCCACTCTCTATGTACACACCCTCCATCCCCGCCCCTTTTAAAAGAAGGCCTCCGAAATTGCTGCCTCTTCATTTATCTTGTAAAACTTTCCTCTTTGCTCGCCTGTTGTGATCGTTAAGGACTCTGGTTGTTGCTGTCACTGCTGCTGTCTTGGATTTGAAAGTAACAGCAGTGATGGCATGTGGTGTAGGTATGGGGGAGTCTGGTTAAAAGGGAGCAGGGCTGGCGAGCTCTCTTTGTCAGGCTGTGTATCCCCCTGCCCTGCTCTTTGATTTGCCGCTGCTGCCATGGCCGTTTGCCCAGCCTTTCCCTGCTTGGACTCTTCTTGGTTAGTTGGAAAAAATGACAGCCTGTTCCTCTGTTTTTAGAGACTGGACACCGGGCTTACCTGTCCCTCACTTCTGTGCATTCATTTGATCATTCATTCAAACCTTTATGGAGCATTTGACCCCTGGCCGGGCTTTGTGCTGAATATTGGGGGCTACAGAAGGGAACGACCCAGACCCTCACTGCCGTCTAGAAGCTCCTAATCTAGTATTTACATCTCCAGTAGTTGGCAGGCGAAACGCACTGACACACCTCACAGATGCATTTTAATGCAGTTCTTTCGGATTCTGTGCTCTCTCATTGCCAAAGATCAGCTTCCCCAAATAAAGCTGTTTGGATGTCTCTCTTGTCACCCATTCCTTTGGATGTGTTGGGGTACCCAGGCGATCCGGATGCAGGATCCCTCCCTTCAAAAAAGCTGCAAGTGGCATTGATGTATGTGTATATCCAGACCAACTAACGGGCTTGACCGTTGGAGTGCTTTGTGCTCCAGACTAGATTCCACATTGATCTCAGATTACATCTGCCATCCTTCCAAGATACGTACAGGATTCGTAGAGTAGGCATTTTCTGCACTGGTCAACTTGTGCATCAGTGGATGACATTCTGCCTAAAAGTTTATAAAATCTGGTGATGGCATTTAGCTCTTAGGCCATGAGAACGTATGGCTTTCCTGGCTTTGACTAGGCTGTGGATGACCTCACTCTTCAAATCTGTTCTCAGCGCCTGTTCCACCATGTATATTCCTCAGAAATTCCAGTCGTCAGCCCAGAAGCACCCGAAGTACTTTTTCCGGGAACACTGGTGATCTTCTAGTCTCTTGGTTTGGAAGAGTTGCCCAAACATCTTTAGAAAAATTCTTTCACGCACTCCTAGGGTCCCTTTTTGAGCATATAAAAAGCCAGCACAGGAAACCACTCAATCATGTCCTAGCATATCTACCTTTGGCAGTTCTTTTTTCATGTCCATAAGCATGGCTGTACATTGGTTGAATTACGCAGTTAGGCTCAACGCCATTTGTGATGAGACATTTTTGAGGCCTGTCCCTACCCAAGCTGACATTTAGGATGACCTTCCTAGTATGGGTAAATGACTCGGGTTAGCCAGATGTGTCTAGGTCAGAGGGCATATGCTTTGATATGGAATTCCAGAGGTCGTTCCCTGCCTTTGTCCTCTACACCAGAGCTCGTGTCACTTGCATCATGCTGTGGCATGAAACAATATTGCATCGCAACGAGTGCATAATAGACTGTGTTGTCCAATTATCATGAGATTACTGAATACTTTTGCCTGGAAACTTGCCAGCAATAGTGAACAAAGAGATGCCCCAAGCCACTTTCTCACCTTTATTCTTGAAGACTAAATGGCATTCTTAATGTCTGATGGTTTCCTCTGTACCCTTCTTACTGAGTAAAGAATAAGGCAAGCTTTTTTTTTTTCTTTTGACAAAGAATGTGGCTAGTACAGGAAACCAAGATTTTTAGCTAATTTGATGAGAATTGGTAAAAAGTCAAAGGTGGAACAGAGAATACATAGCCTGGAAAAGGAGATGACCAATTTCTAGGAAATGGGAGATTGTTTGATATATTTAGAGTAGTAAAGAAAGGTTCTTCCTGGAACAAAAGTATTGCAGAAATAACAAAAAGAGGCAAAAAAAAAAAAAAATGCATTTCCCTAGCCCACAAACTGTGAAGCCCATGCTTCTCGTTATTGGAAGTTCTGACATTTCTTGAATTCTCCAACTTTCTTGATTTTCAAAATCTAACATTTAATTCCAAAATCTTTATTCATCTCTGTGTTTTCGTTCTCCCTAAGTTATCTGTGTCCTCTGAAAGTTTAAAAACAAGTGATTTTTTTTTTTTTTTTTTTTCTCATCTCTGTTGGCGGAGACACACAATGAGCTGCCTTTCCCCTTCTCTGTGGAAAGAATGGAAATATGGTCAGGAGCCAGCGGAGCTCCATACGGATTGACATTCCTTGCTTCTGCTTTTGAAGTTAAGATGGTCACGAGAGAGAAAAATATTTTCAGTTCCAAGCCTAAGAAAAGGACATTCCTTTTCGTCTTGGCACTCTTGTTTTCATGGTGTCGATTTCCCCCGGAATCATCTTCAGTCCTGTTAATAAGTCACATCTGAAAATGAAATCACTTTTGTAAGTTCTTTTCCTCTCCACACCCTTGGTTATAGAGAAGGTGACGTTTTCTTAGACTTATCTGAAGTAGCTTAGGATATATTTTCCTGGCATTTTTTGCTCTGGGTGAGTTCCCATTGTTGATCAAGCATATTCAAGAGAGGTTTCCAGAGCCCTGAGAGACCCATCCATGCATTTTGTTCTGTTAAACAAAGAAAAAAATTAGTAAAAGGAAAGAGTTTAGTTTTCACCTTGCTTTAGAGAAGGAAATCTCAGAGGAATCATTTTCCTTTTAGGAAGATTGGGGTTTGTAGGTTAAATTCCACATTATACAAATTCCCTAATGACAAAGAAGCTTCGCAATCAACAATCTTTCTTCCAAATGCATTTCTGTATTGAAAGAGGGGATTCCATTCAAGGCTGTTGATTAAGACATGAAGATGAGGTCTGAAATTGGTGGTGGCCCAAGGTCATTGGTAGAACTAATGGACCATTTGAAAATTATTAGCAGCTGGTTTAATAGAGTTGTGATAACTACAGCTGTGTGAGAAAATCCAAGCACAAGGTACTTGGAATGTCCCCTTTGAGGTCCTTTCCTATTGTTCTAGAATAATCCTGGCATCCATTTAACAAAAGCGCAACTTGGACAAAAGATTAGGGAGCTGGGTACATGAGCGTGTAATACAGGCTTTATTTGCTTTAGGTCTTTGACCATATTTAAAAAAAAAATTTTTTTTTTTTTTTGGGCATCATTCAGCTTCTCCTGCAACTGGCACATCCCCATGTCCCCACCAGTAGCACCACAGTGTTGGAGTGTTACAATGTTTGAGAATTTTAATGGTTTATCTAAGGAGTGCTCTTTCTTTCCAGTTTACATTTTTTATTAAAAATTTTAATCATATCAAAGGATTTATGGGGTTTAATTTGCCAAACTCCAGGGCAGTGGAGAGAAAGACAATTGAAAGAGATGCCATACTTTCTAAAACACACCTTTTCTTAAAACATAAATGTTTCCAGTTTTATACAACCCCATAGAGGAATAATTTGCTCAGATCATTGCTTTCATACCTAGGGGCACACATATGCACGCACGTAGGCACGTATGTATGCATATATAAATAACATTTGGTCTGTACAGAAATATGCCTATTTCCTCTGTCTGTCATCGGTACCTTGCTAACCCAGAGACTTGACATGGAAGGGAAATGCAGAGAGCATTCTACCCGTTAATGAGTTCCACAGCCATGAGTCACCCTGGCCCCAGGCTTCTCTGCCTCATCCTATTCCTGCTCTCAGAGTCAGAGGTCTGGATCTCCAGTTCCTCACTTTGGAACTGGGGAAGAAGATGGGAGATGACACAGCTAACATAAAGCAAGAGTCCTCTTCTGCATCTCAGAGCAAATTCCCCAAATATACTACCAAGACACAAAAGGGTGGAAGTCAGGCTTAGATAAATCCCTGCCTTATGTTGATTTGCAGAGCTTTTTATAAATTAGACCAAGGGCTTTCAGTATACATCATGTAAATGTGTTCTCCACAACAACTCCATGAAGCAGATGTGTTCTCTGTGACCCACAGAGGTCAAATGACTTCCCCAAAGCTACAGCTGGTTGAAAGCCAGGATAAAGTCCCAAATCTTGTCTTCTGACCAGCCCTTTCCAGTACACCATGGATGACTCACCCATGAATGACAAATGCTTTGTAGGTTTTTAAAGGAAGTGGGGGATATTCAGGAGACATCCTCTAACCTTGTGAGGATGTATCATCATGGAAGGAAATCACCATGCTCTTCATAGAATAGTCCTCCTCAGGGTCAGTGGCTGAGATGGCTTGCTATGGCTTATGTAGGATAGATTGGACACAGGTGAGGACACCGTAAAGATTTGATAAGATAGCAAATGTTCCCGAAACAGTAAACAAGACTGTCGTGGTAGTTTCCCTTTGCTTTGACTTCACTCATAAAGGATGTACTCCAGCTCATCCCCAAAGTAATATGTTCAAAGCAACAGGCTGTGCTGGAGAAGGGGAAGGGGAAATGCTCATGGTACTGAAGAGAGGACAGACACTCTATCTTCTAAGGGCCGAATTACCTACCAGGTTTGTTGTCAGATCTTAACTGTATTATTGTGCAGTGGATCCCATTTTATTGTGATTCCTAAAATGAGTATGAGAAAACAAAGGCTCAGACAGGTTAAGTAACTTGCACATGGTCACATCAGTTAGGTGTCCATGCAGGGATGTGAACACAGGTCAGCCGTGATCTTTCCATTGCTCAATACTGCCCACGGACCTCTCAGATTGTTGAAAAACAGGATACTGGCATTGCTGGAGGAGGAGAGATGTCTATGCAAATAATGGCTAAAAATTACTGGCAGCAGACTATGTGCCCAAATAATTTTTATGTAGCACCTCATTTAACTCTTACTGTAATCCTATGAAATAGTGCTACCATTTTGAAACCTGGATTCAAACTCAGGCAAGTGGGCTCCAAGCCCATGCTCTTAACTGCCATGCAGGTTACAGCTCTGCAGGCCAACTGCCAGGTTCAAAATAGCCCTTGTTGGCCCAAGGTGTTTTTCAGCTGCATCTTCTCTGGGGTGGGTACATTATGAAGACGACCCATTTAACAGTTCATGTAAAGAAATCGTGGTTTGAGGAAGTCCTTTGTATCTCTCCTATTACCGAGATAAGCTACCCAGATATTACTTCAATAATCCACAAAGCTTGATGGGACACCTTCCTTGTTGAATGGAAGGGATCTCTAATTGGTTCATCTTTATCTTAAGGAAAATGTGAAGCTATTTCAGGGCTGTAAACCAGGGAACAGATGTGATTAGATTAGCATTTTTTAATCTCTCACTCCAGATGTTCAGCTGCAGTAGGTGACTACCTCAAGGTGAGTTCCAATGCAAACTCTATGGACTAAGTACTTTGTCCCAGTATTTGAAGTACCTGGCGGTTGTCTAAGTCTATGCTGTCCACTACAGTCGCTCTGAGCCACATGTGACTATTGAGCATTTGAAGAATGCCGGGTCCGAATGGAGATTCTGCTATAAGTCTAAAACATATTGAATTTTGAGACTTAGCAGATAAAAAAAAAAAAGAATGTGTAAAGTATCTCATTAACATGTGTTTATATTGATTACATGTGAAAAAATAATAGTTTGGAATATATTAGGCTAAACAGAATATATTATTGAAATTATTATAGCTGTTTCTGGCCACTAGAAATATTTAATTTACATACATGGCTTGCAGGATATTTCTTTCTGGTCCAGGTAATTTCCTTGCTATCTAATTAAATAGAAAATATCTAAGAAGGCCATTATCATAGGTTGATGTGCTATCTCTGAGTACCATCTGGCTAAAGTATTCCAACCTAAGGACTCTTTTGCTTCTTAAAGTTCTCGGTTGACATTCAATGCTTTCATTGGCACTGTTCTTTTTAAAATACAGTTAAGAATATAATTTTTCGGGCGCCTGGGTGGCTCAGTTGGTTAAGCGACTGCCTTCGGCTCAGGTCATGATCCTGGAGTCCCTGGATCGAGTCCCGCATCGGGCTCCCTGCTCGGCAGGGTGCCTGCTTCTCCCTCTGACCCTCCCCCCTCTCATGTGCTCTCTCTCTCTCATTCTCTCTGTCTCAAATAAATAAATAAAATCTTTAAAAAAAAAA
>NC_138382.1:57248130-57352271 GCF_054177405.1 Leptonychotes weddellii
TTTTTTTTTTTTTTTTAAGATTTTATTTATTTATTTGAGAATGAGAGAGAGCACATGAGAGGGGGAAGGGTCAGAGGGAGAAGCAGACTCCCTGCTGAGCAGGGAGCCCGATGCGGGACTCGATCCAGGGACTCCAGGATCATGACCTGAGCCGAAGGCAGTCGCTTAACCAACTGAGCCACTCAGGCGCCCCTAACTGGAATTCTTTTAATGTTTTATCGTTAAGCATGATGCTGAGTTGTGTGTATGTATCCATATATTATCTTACTAAACCATTTTTATTAGAAATGGATCCTGAATTTCATCAAATGCTGTCTAGCCCGTTCTGTATTGATCAAATTATTTTTTCTCCTTTGACTGCTTAATGTAGTGCAGTATAGATTTTCTGGTATTGAAATACTGCCTTCCTGCAGTGAATCTCGCTTGATCATAGAGTTATATTCCTTTAATGTGCCCTTGGATTTTATTTGAATTCTTGCCTCAATATTTATATGTATATTGGTTGCTTTTATTAACATTATGATTATTGTTTTGAGGTAAGCTTTGCTATCTGTGTTACACTAGCTTTGGAAATACATTGATGAAACTCTTAATGCTTTAGACTTTGGACCAATTTCAGAAATATCTGATTTACTGATTCTTTGAAGGCTCTCTGGTGATTGGGTTGGCTCTTTGTCTCTTTCCTAGTCTTCCATTGGTATGGTTTCTTCTTGGATTAATTTTGGTGATACATGTTTCTAGACGATCATCCATTACTTTTAGGTTTATAAATATTACTGAGTTGCACATAGAAATTTCTAAATATAGTTTATTTTTATCTTCATTTACGTTTGTGAATATTTCCTGCTTCTTATCCTTAATTCTCTGTATTTGTGGCCCCTCCCCCCCACACCTTTTCTTTTATTAGGCTAGCTAGAGATTTTTATTTAATTTTATATGGTATTAGATTTTTTTTTTTACTGTGGTTACTTGGTCAGTTTTATTGTTTTTTTATTTTTTAACCCCTGATTTTCTATCTTAATCTTAATTAAATCCTTCCACTTTTCTTCCTTTTTCTTTTTACTTGTGTTGGATGTTTCATTCATTTAGTATTATTTCTTTCTTTTGTTTAGTATCATTTCTTGATTTTTATAAGAATTATTTCTTCTTGATTAGCAATTTTCATAGAGCTATGAAATTTCCTCTAAGTACAGCTTTTACTAAATTGTGTGTTTTATATACATAACATTTTAAAAGTCACATTCTATAGTTGAGTTTTCATTTCTGGTTAATCCGGAAATTGTTGAGGAGAATGTTAGACAGAATTTTCCAAGTGTTTGGAATTTTTTGTCATTCCCCCCCCACCAAGTTTTATTGCATTATAAGTAAAAGTGATGGACTTTTTTTCTATTTATAATTTATTATCTGCTAATTATGACATGATAGACTCCTGTAAACCTCCATGGGCATTTGAAAATCTTTGTAATGTCCCACAGTTGCTTGAAATGAAAATGTGTTTTCTATATCTAGGATATAGAATTTGAAATGTATCCCTTAACTGAATTCTGACTATTAATTCTTTTCTTAGTTGGCTTTCCTCATTTAATCTATTAAGTGCTTATGTCTATTTCTTCTTTTATTTGTTGCGATTTTTTTCCTTTATTTGGTGATGTTAGGGGGCGTAAATATTCATGATAAATCTTCATTGTGAATTGTACTTTTTTACATTAAGTGTTCATCTTTCAACTTTTATAATTATAATTTATTTTCCTTTATATTGTGAAAATTTTCTGCTTCTTATCCTTAATTTTCTTTAAAAATTAAAGGTAAGCCTAAAAACTTTTTTGTGAGTTTAACTTTGAATAATATTAATCATGATCTCTACTTTTTCTTTTCTTGATGTATCTTTTACATTATTACAACTTTCAAACTGTTTTGTCTTTTTACTATGTGTGTCTCTTATACACCAAATGGAATTAGAGTTTGTCTTTGAATCTACTCTGGGGATATTTTCCATGGGAGGATTTATCCAGATTGCCTTTATTGATATAACATATACACTTGATTCTAATTAATTTCATTACTAGTATATTTCTGTGCAATGTCCTTTGTCCTCGTCTTTTACTACATGGTCTGTGTTGATTAAAAAAATTAAAAGCTACATTGTCTGTTTTAATTTTTATTACTAATTAAATTTTGACTTTAATGTGCTTTATACCTTTATTTGGGGATTTATTAACTTCAGAAGGAAGCAATATCTAGTATTTTTTTTTATGGTCTACTATGAGAGTTGAGAATTTTCCTCCCACTTGTATTTATCCTCTAATGCCTACCTCTTTGTTTCTGTTATTATGCTTAAGGATTTTCCCAATTCTATGCAATTTATTGATATTCTATGGGGTAATTTATTGTTATTATAATTATTACATTGAAGGGTTTATAATCTTGTTTTGCAATTATTATGAATTATTCAGTCTTAGTTCTAGATGAAAGAGGATTCAGCGTTCACATCTGTTTACCTCTACATTCCATATTCTTGAGATCTCAATTTTGAATCTTCCCTTGGTTGGATATCTTCCATCATTGAGTAGATATTGAAGGAGAGTTATTAGTAAGTGCAGCATCCCTTGACTCTGCTGATTGGAAAATGCTTTCTTATTACTTGTATACATGGTTGCAGAGTTAGTTGGGAACTTGAATACTAAAAATGCTCCTCTCTTTCTCAAGCCTCTGTAGACATCTCTTCACTGCTTTTTGTCACCGAATGTTTCTGTGAAGAAAAAGTCCTGAATTTCCCCCCTGTAATTGACTAATTTAAAAATATCTCAATTTTATGGTATTTAGTGTTTATTCTTGAAATTCTGTAACTTTACCAATATGTCTCAATCTGATGATTCTCTGTTATATTTTCCCGAAACATCAGATATTTCTTTATTTCAACAAAATTATTTCCTATCACAGATTTGAGCATATTTTGTTTTGCTCTGTTTTGTTTTGCTGTCTACTTCTAGAATACCTTTTATCTGTAGTTGGATCTCTGTTTTTTCAAACCTTCTTATCTGTCATCTTCTCTACCTGCTTTCATCTGCTTGTCCTTTTCCTCTGCATTTTGTGCAGTTTTTTGAAGACTGTTTTCCACATCATCAACTTTGTTTTTGGTTTGTGGATTTTGTCTCTTACTACTTTAATATATTTATTGGTTCTGCAATGATACTATTTTTGTTGTCAGTTTCTTTCTTCAACTGCCAGCTCCCCTTTCATCTCATTCTGATGTCTTATCATCTTATCTTTGATCTCTTCTTTCATAGGATCTCTGTTAATTGTTGTATGTAATTTTCTTCTGCATCCTGTTCTTTCAAAATAGATTATTCATTGGTCTTTTCCATACCGTTTCTTTCTATCACCTTTTTTTTTTTTTTTAACCTGAGTTCATTTTTTTCTAATTTATCTCTGGTTGGGACATAACTATCAGAACTTGCTCTTGGCCCCCAAACTAGGGAGGGTAATACCTCTTTAAATTCTCTCCTTGAGTCCTGCTCAATTCTGCTTTCAGAGCCTGAGTTTGGGTCTTGATGGGTTGTCTTAACTTCTGTGCCCTTTGAGCAGTCTACCATGGTCCCGTGGTTAGGTTCCTAGGCAAGACACAGTTGATGAATTTTATCTCTGAACTCTGTTTCTAAGTCCTGCTTTTGATTTGAGGGTCCCATTGGTCTGTTGCTTTGGTGTTGCCAAACTTGTTTCCCCTTTGTTTTATGTTGTCCTCCTTCTTTTCCTTCAGCCAAGGCTTTGTTTGCAGTTTGAGACAATTAGCCACCATTTTTTTCTGGGAGTCCCTTAGTTAGCTTAAAGCACATATCCTTCCTTTGAGGGATTTCCAAACACATCTGTGTTTTCAGATGTTGATTCTTACTTCAGATTTAGCTCTGCACTCTAGCTTTGGTGAGATAATCAAATAACCACTCCAAGTTTGGAGGTGTTTCCTAATACGATTTTGTTGATCATGAAAGCCTCCTGGTCATGGAAGAATCTCGGGTTTTGAGGATTTACCCAGCTCTTAGTATTTTCTGGATAAAATACTCTAATTCTTTCCTTTGTGGATTGCCACATCCCACTTTACAAATATCAAGGACACCATGTCATTGAACTGTTCTGAAGTTTTTAAGGGAGATGAATATCAATACGAGCATTGTATTGGCCACAATATTCACTGATTCAAAGACAGGAACTCTGCCTTTTATGAGTGTGCTCTCCATAGTTTCTGATGCTGGATTCTTCAACTTAGTGTATTCCTATTAACTGCTAAATAAGAAGTAAAATATTTGCAAACATTGGTCCTTTCTTAGGCTCTTTGAAGACTGCGTAGCTATTATTGTAGTCATTCAATCAACAGCATTTAGAAGTAGGGTTCCCTGTACATTGGAGAAGGGGATTTACCATTGTAGCCCTAGTCTCAGGGACTGTTTCATAGGAGGGAAGATTTGAGCTTAATCTTAAGACGTGAGTGGATATCAGAATCTCCCTGAGGGCTTGTTAAAATACAGATTGCTGGGCCCTTTTGGACACATTAAGTCTGGAGAGGAACGTGAGAACTAACTAATTTCCACCAAATTCTTGGATGATGCTGAGGCTGCTGGTCTAGGAACCCCCCTTTGAGAATCATTGTCCTAAATGAGGGGGATTACTTGGACCATCAAAATGTAGGTAAAAGTATTCCATAGGGAGGAAAACATGAACAAACGTAGAGATCTCAGCATCTTCTTGATTTCTAAACCATTCTCTTCATTACGATAAGGGACCCTTTGTAAGAGACCCTTATGGGGAATATTTAAAAAGTTAAAGATGATTCCCAGCCTTTCTGATGCATTGACTTTTTTGTATCCAATACATGAGTATAGATGTCTACTAGGAATATAGATAAATAGAAGATAATTACATACGTATATATGTATATGAGGTAAAATATTCCAAGCTGTGGTTGGTTTCAGAACATAATGTATAATTTGAAGTAAAACCTGGTATCAGCAGTGTTCTGGAATTAATTGGTCCGAGCCACACACTAGATGTGCCACGAGGAGACTGGCTTCCTTGCCAGGCATTCGTCCAACTGACTGCTCTTCCCCTTCCCATTTTAAAAGAACTGACCCTGATATTTCCAGATACCCCTAGGACTCATTCAGCTGGCCTCTGCAGTGACTTTGTTGGCAGTGCACATTTTCCAGAAGAAACAAGACGGTGTTTCTCATGGGGTAGATTTGGCAGGCGTAAAGCTACTACATAACCTTGTTCCGATTCCATGAGGTTGGATTCTGAAGAAAGATAATTCAGTGTTATAGCTCTTGTTCTTCTGTGTATACCTTTGTCAGCAACTTTCAGTCTTCCAAATGTGTTTCCAAAGTAGGAACACACTGTTTGCATGCCTAAGAAGGTCTTTGAACAGTCACACTGCAGACGATGGATTTTGCACCTTTTCGGTTACTCTCCTGAGTGTAGAATTCAGAGCAGAGGAAACACGGGAGGTTATTCTGGAGTTGGCCTCCCCAGTGAAGAAAGGCTCTTGTTAGTGAGGATATATGGGGCATGGACTTTAAGTGTGAATAGCTGTTAATGAGCTGAATAACATTTATAGAGTGTCTTTACTGCTGATTTCCTTTCCCAAATTATGGAATTGGAAAGATTTTTTTTTTTTTCCGGCTTCAGAGAATTTGTGTTCTAGAAGCCCTGGGCAGGTTATTTTTCATGAGGCCTCAGTTTCCCTACCTAAAAAGTGAAGACATTGGACCAGGTTGATCTGCATGGTCTTTAAGATCTCCTCTCTAGTGGACATTATGAACCGATAGGTAATTAGCTTTTAGAGTGAATTCTTCCATTTGACTTAAGGAAGGCACGAGTAATATATTGTTTCAATATTTTTCAGGGACGCAGAGGAGAGAAAATTCTGCTCCTACCTAATTCCGTTATAGTTCCCTCCACTGAAAATGTTTATACAGTTTTGAGCTATAGGGGAGAATTTTTCCTCAGGCTTTCCAGAATCCTTGCAAACAAGAATTAAAAGGTTTTTGTGGAGGGAAGACAACCAGATCATCTCAAGAATAGCCCCAGGTAATGATGCCAGGTGTCACATCAGCTCAGGGAAACTTAATGGTATTATAAATATATGGGTGGAATGATGCAGCCAGAGCACCTTCCCCATGGATGATGAGGAACAGGAAGATGGTCACTTACTCAAATACAAGGACAAGTGAAGACTTAGAATTCCTGGTACCCCAGTAGTTAGCTAATCATTATGATGTGGCTTCTTGAGTTTCATCAGTTGGAGTGGGGAGGAGTGTTGTATAACACTCAGTTTTGTTTTTCTGGTCATTGGAGGTTCTCTGGACTTGCTTAGGTTCCTAAATATTTAGCTTTCAGTTGGTACCCCTGGCATGTCTTCTTCTGAGAAGCAGGTGTGCATACACTCGTGCATACAGCAGTTCTCATCAGGACCAGACCTGTGCTGGGCTCTGGGGGTATAAGAATCCTCTGAAGAGTGATTTTGAATAGCCTGGGACCCCACCACTTTGAAAGAAGATAGTTTTACATATTGAAGAGGAGAATATGTGCATGATGTTTTCCTCAGAAATTTTAGTTGGAGGCCACATGTTAAGTGTTGAACTTGACCATTTTTAATGACATTGGCCCCTTACCCTCAAAGCCCATGCCTGGGACCATCAGCAGTGCAAGGGCCTTGTCATTAAAGAAAAATGGACCAGTCACGCACCTTAATCTTACATTTAGTAAAATACCCAAATCAGAAAAATAAAACTAAAGACTCGTGATCTATGACCTGAAGACTAGGTCATTTAGAATCATAGAATCATAAAATCTTTGAGTTGAGAGAGAATTTGCTGATCATCTAGGTCAGAGATTCCCTGGCCAGGACCCCATGCAAGGACTAAAAAGGCAGGTGGGTTATATACAGAGACTGAAAATAACCCACAGACCGACCACTGGTGAAAAGGTTTCCAGCCTCTGCACCATTGACATTTTGGACCAGATCATTCTGTCCACAGTTATGGGGACTGTGCAGTGCTTTGTGGAATGTTCAGCCACATCCTTGGCCTCTACCCATTAGATGCCAGTAGCACCCCAGTCTCTGGTTGTGAGAACTGAAAATGTCTTCAGAAACTCCCAAATATCCCTAGCCTGGGTTTTTTTGGTGGTGGTGGTGGTGGTGGAGTGGGGGGTGGGGGGGTAGGCAAAATTGCTCCTGGTTGGGACCACCACTGCTCTATGCTAACACAGGGTTAGAAGAAGAATCTAATTCTCATGACCACTCTTTTTATGTTTGATTGGAATCTTCAGAAGCTCTGACTCATTCATTCATTCAACACATTTGCTGAACCCATTATGTGAACTGTCCCCAGTGCTGAAGATACCAATTTGAATAGATAGGCATGGACTTGCTCTCAGAATGCTTATATTTTAGAGGAAGACAGACCACAAATAGGCATCATTGTCAACAGTGAAGGAAATAAAGCAGTGGAATGTGGTAGAGAGAAGGTGAGTGTGGTCAAGGTTGTGGAGAGGGGGCTCGATTTCAGGGGAGTCAAGGGGGTCAGCAAATGTTAGATGGAGTTGTCAGGGAAATGCCTCTTAGAGGTTAGAACCTTTGAGCCCAGACTTCAGTGATGAGGCATCAGCCATATAAAACTGCACATTTATTTGTCTCTGAATAATAATAAAAGTAAAGGAGTGAATTAAGTCAGAAAAAAAGTCTTTCAGAGATGAGAAGGAAAACTTGTAAAACACTCCCTTTTTGTATAAAAAGGTTGACTATCATAATCTAATGTCTTCATTTAGCAAAATGTCCCAGTAAAGGCTTTGAAAGACTTGCTCAAGGTGAACGGGACAGGCAGAGTCGTCACATCTGCTGGAAACATTCTTTTACTTGCTGGATAGGCATTTCTGTATCCTTGTCATTTTTTCTTTTTCTTTTCTTTTCTTTCTTTTTTTTTTTTTTTTTAGAACAACCCAATAGTAAATAAACTGAAAAAACTAAATTTGTTGGGCAAAAATGAGATTTATCATTAAGGGTTTACGGAATGTGGGGCTTGGCGGAGTATAGAAGCATTCTAGTGTTTTCACATGGTGATAAACTCTACTCTTGGGTTGGCAAACAAATGTCTTAACTTTCTGTTTAGAAGTTCTTGGGGTGCAGTGATTTTTAGGAGTAAACTTGCTGAACATAGATTGGAGATTGCAAGAGAAAAGAAATTCCTTGCCTGTCATTTTTTTTTTTAATTCCTAATTCTTGGGTATTTGCCAGTTCCATACATAAATATATACTGTGTTTTCCCCTATTATAAGATTCTATTAGTTTATTGGAACAACCAATGGATATGAATGGGCCAGGTGGTTAGCTTAATAAGGAGGAAGGCCAGCTTCTGATAGCTTCTGCTATAGGTGGAGACCAGAGGAGAAAAGAAAAACAAACAAACAAACAAAAAACAGCCACAGTCTCCTTGGGCAGGAGGATCTGAAAGTGTTCATGATCCACACAGCCCAGCCATCGTTTACCTTTCTAGAAAGGAGTCTGCTGAGGGCTTTCATCCTGACAGGGTAGTTAAATCAGGAACCAGGGTCTGGAGAAAGACAGACCCAAGTGCCAGGCTTGCGCAGTCAGTTTTGTCAGATAGAAGAAATGAGGCTGGAGAGGTCATCACAGCATTTGGATCTGGCCCTTGTGCGCCACTGATATGGGCAAACTTGGGATAATTCTCATCCAAAGGAAGTGACTTGCCTGAATTTTCTGAGCGAACCGTGTACAGAAGGCAATGTGCAAATGTCTGAGGGATTAGATTGGGATTTTTGTGGGCTTTTCCCCTAAATAAAAGAGTTTTCATAGCAAAACTTTCTTATCCTCTCCACAAGTCAACAGCCATACACCGTTTTTGGTTTTGTTTTGTTTTGTTTTTTTTCTGAGTGGTCATAGAGAACAAGGTAAATTGTTAAGATGGTTTCTGGATCCATTCACTGAAACTGTGGAATTTAGACTTTGTGTGTTTGGCCAGACCTGCGCCAGGAACAATTATGGCCACGAAGACATGCCCAATGCCTGAGGTCACTCGGGCTTTCAAATCCACAGAGGAGGTACTACTCGATGCATGAGTTGGTCTTTCATGATGTGAAAGATGAGTTTCACTGGCAACTTCTGCTTACTCTGCGTCTCAATCAGTTCTGTAATGAAGACCCAGCAGCGTATCTGCAACTTCCCTTTAATTTTACAATTTTTATAATGAGGGTTCTTGTAGTGTGAAAGAGTCTGTAGAAACCCAGCCAGCATTCTGAAGAGTCTCTAAAGGAACACCGTGATTTTCTGTCTCTGCCGTTTGGGTGCGGATTGGCCCTCCAGGAGAGAAATCAGTTAATTTCTTGGTCTCAATGCTAGGGCAAGAATGGCTTCAAAGTTTCCATGGAACTTCCTCATGGGCCCATGACATTTCAGAGAATTCACTCAACACCAAGAATGCCTTTCCATCATTTGAAAGAACAAGATGAGCTGGGATCCCATTTGTCACGGTTGCGTTTTGAGCATTTTAGTGTGAGGAGGCGTCTTGGTTTGTTTTGTTTCTCAAGGAGAATATTGTCAGGACACTTCTCAGAATTAGACTTATCTAGCCAACTGCAGGTTCCCCTTTCCAGACAATGAAGTCTAAAGCTACTGAGATACCACCCTGCTTCCTCCCTTTCTTTTCTAGTCCCTTCTCTCCTCTTTTATCTCCTTGTTCAAATCACACGCTTCCTTTTCTAAGGACAGGAGAGCTGGCAGGCTGCCGATTGGCTTGTTGGCCTCAATTAGCCTTATATCATTGCAAAGGAATGCATGAATTCTCCAGAAGGTATGTACTATCTCTTTCTGTGTTAGACACTCACTACCTGCTTTCATAACAGGTCACTCAGCCAGAACTGCTTCTTATTTACATATCTGACAGTTTTTTTAGTCACTTAGATTATATCCCTGGATGCTCATCTCATTTTAATGATGATCCCAAAGGCATCTGTTATGAAATACTACTCAACATGCCCTGTAACACTTGAAAACTTGATGCAGAACAAAGCTGAAACAAGAGATAACCTAAAAAGGACCATCTTTGGCCAGAAAGCGAGTGGGTTATTAATCTGTAGATTGCCTGCTTCAGACTTGTGCTGATGTGCAAGGTCCACAGATGGACCAGGCTGACCACATAGAACAGAGGTGATGCACATTGGCAGGACTCGGGGTCTCCTGGTATTTCTCTGCTAGTATTTAAATCTAGTCTCATATTGGGGGTTACATATGTGATTGCAAATTAATCCTTTCTCTTCTGAAAATTTGGTTTTGAAGAACAGCTGTGTCTCCCTTCTGAATTCCTTAATTATTTATCCTCCCTGATATGTTAAACCTTTCATTAGTATGGTGAATTGCCAAGAGTACACAGAACTGCTTAGATCATGTAGCAAACAGTATAAACATTTGATAGGACATTTGAAGACACCACATGGCGAGCCAGGATCTATAGTGGTACTGAATGCTGTGGGCTCGATGGAGGTAGCTTGTTGTCAGGAGTTCTTTGCTGGTTTATTTTGCTGGCTTATTTTATTTTTTTTTAACTAAACATGGGAGGAGTACATAAATCATTTGTGCTTGTTCAGAAGGGGCTGATTCTGCTCTGATAGACAGAGTCCCTGTCAAATTTGGAATGCACATGCTCATATCTGAGGTCAAATGAAATCAGTAAAATTAATTATTTCATAGAGAGAGAGAGAGATAGTCTTCGTTTGCATTTGTCACCTTGATCCTGCAAATACTGTTCCTGCTCCTGAAAGGAAGTTTCACCTCAGTTTCTTCTCAGTCCAGTCCTGTTTGGAAAGATGCTTTAAATGATTTTTAAATTACTAGAACTGCCACTTTGACCATGACAAGGGTAAGTGATAAGTAGTGACATAGAACACCCCTTGCTGTCAGAGTAGCAACCCACATCCCCAAGTGGCTGAGTTAGTTGTTTTTCCCCCATTTTTCATCCTTGGCATGAAAATTCTTCTTTCCTCCCAATGGCAGTGCTGGGGCTTAGGGTTAGAAGTGCTAACCTCCTAACACGCCCCATAGCTCTTTGACCTCACCCTCTCGGCTCTTTCCAATCTGCAAATACATTTCGTAGACTGATCTGCAGGTTCCTGATGTTTCTGTTTTTCTAGCTGAACTATTCCAGAGTTGATGCATTCCACTACCAGTCCTTGGATAATTGGTTTTTCCATTCACTGGAAAGTAAGAAAAGCACAAACAACAGGTGCTAACTAAAACCTTTTATTAGAATTGTGATTCAGGAGAACTGGGGAGCTCGGTGTCTTATAAATGAAACTAGGTTTCTGGAGTGGACAGAGGAAAAGCACCTTATGGTGTTTCTGGTTCTATTTCTCAAAGGCTTTGAAGGTTATAATTAGTTGCCGCTGAATCCCCGTGGCTGTGGCACTTCCCGGCTTTATTTCTGGTCTGCAGTCCTTCAGTCAGAGAACAGGTTCGATCTAGGCAAGGCCTGTATGTTTTAATTCGGGCACTTCCTGGAGACAGTTGGGACTTTGACTTGAAGACCATGTTTATGCAAGCCTCGAGAACCGTGCTCGCCAAGCTGCCCTGGGCGAGGGTTGATGGTGGCCAGGTGGTCAGAACACCGTGAACCATCAAGGGTGCCTCCCCCTTACGTCTGGGCTGTGAGCGGGAGAAGGACATGCCATGACGCTGCGCATCGCCCCCTTTCACCTTCACCGCGGCATCATGCTCCCTGGGATCCTGAGCACAGAAAGTGGGTGTGCAGGTGGTGTAAATGAGAGAGCAGCCTGTGTCCATCATCTCCCTCTCCCCTTTCGCCTGTGTATATTCCAGATCTTGAGCAAAATCTCTTTGGCTTGTCTTTGACTATGTCTTCAAGAGCTTGTCAGATGTGGAGAATTGGATTTAGGGTTTCTCATCAAAACCCCACCTTTGGAAATCCCCAAACTAGAAATGGAAACGGAACACACCAGCAACGGGTAATAAGTGGTACTGAAGAGCAATGAATACTTTGAAACGTCTCGGGGTTTCGTGCGTGTTAGGAGGACTGACCACGTTCGGCACTAGGGCATTAGAGAAGAATCCATATTCACGGAGCAGGTCTCCTCGTGGGTGGTGTTTAGAGTCTAGTCCTTGATGCCTATTTGACCTTGAGGGCCCTGGGAATACTGCCTGGGGGAGGGGTGGTAGGAGTGGGGGTGATTGTTTGATTTGTAGTCTCACCCGATGACCTTCTGAAATAGCATTTTTTAGTTAGTTCTAAAGCTTCCTATTCTGCTTTTGATTTTGCTGATTGGGTCAGTGGGGGGAAAGGGGGGGAGGTATTGCTAATCTCATTATGACAATATTTTTAAATGAAGTAAGTAGATATAAGATCAAGGCTTTTAGCTTTAAATCATAATTTTGGAGCAGATCAGTGTCTAGCTGAGTCTTTGAGTGTTGCTGCTCTCTCTGGGTGGATGAAGCAGTCAGATATGCAGAGCTTCGTTCTCCTCTTTTTCCTCGTTGTGGGTTTCTCAGAGGATTACCATCTGCTGTGAAAACCTACTCTGGTTGATGGATGGGTCATCCTCCGGTCCGGCTTTCTTTGTCTCCTGTCCTCCCCCATTCCTTTCTTCTCCTCCCACTCTTACTTCTTCCACGTGTGCACGTCCTCGGTCTCATAAACACATTGAGTTTCTGTTTCTTTGATTGTTTAGGCCATGCTGGAAATTTGTTTTCTTCTTCTGTCAGCATCTTCAGGAGAAATGTGTACAAAAAGGCAAAATGGCTTTCCAAGGAGGCTCTGTCCTCCTTTACGTGCTTGGTGCCGACATCAAATTGAAGGCCATTCAGCTGTACCTGACGCTGGTTCTCTCAGCAGCCTGGAGATTAACCTCTTCTAAGGCTCTGAGCTATTTTTGAGGTAGAGACTGCAACAACATTAAAGCTAGAACCCATTAGGAAATCACTTTCATCATCTCTTCTTTTTCCAAATCAGTGGTGTTTGGTTTTTTTTTTTTTTTTTTCTGATCTCATGACCCTTTAATCTCCTTTGTAGCAGAACAAGGAGACTGTTGGTTTGTGTTTGCATCCAGCGAAGTTCGAATCCTTGATAACAGCTTCCGAAGACACCAAGATATTAGAGAACTGTATAGAGAGATGAATTTCGTGTCTGGGTGGATGACTTAACGCTGAAGGTGCCCTGCTTTCCTTGTGCAGAACCATAATTTTTGTTGATGTTGTGCAAACCAGGCTCAAAATTTCCAAAAGACACACAGCAGAAAGCCTTTTGTTGCATTATTTCTAAAGGCTTGAAGTTTTGAAGGGAAGAGATTTTGTTTTCCTCTCGGGCTACACAATGGAGCTTTCAGAGAACCTCTTTTAAAAGGAATAGCTACAGCCTTTGTGTTGAAGGGTGTGTCTGTTGGCAGGGTCTGCTGATGCAGACAGACTGGCTGGTGATTAACAAAGGTCATTAGACTTTGGAATCTGGCAAGCAGAGTCGGATGGTATGTCTTCTGTGTGTGGAAGGACGAGTCCCAAGAAGCCAAGGCATTCTGGAGGTCCCCCCGGCCCACCCCCAAATCCTGCTGTAGAACAGGGTCTGGTCCAGGATCGTCCTGCAATAACCAGTTAGCTCTGCTGGGACTAAAGAACAGGCTTATCAATCATGGGATAAAAGAACCTTCGGAGATCTTGGTGAATGACATTTGAGGAGGAGAAAGGTGCTGCTTTTCGGAAAGCAATGAAAACAGTTCATTCTTTGTTGAGGAGAAGAGCATAGGAGGAGCCCAGCCTGTTCTTCTACTGCTCATTTCTGATTGTCAGCCTAGCAGAATCCCAGAGAAGCCATGTTGTGCACGGAAGAGAAGCTCCGAGCTAAAATGGCTGCTCCTAAAGCTCAGAGGACTAGGGCAGCTTAGTGAGTCTTAGAGCTTCAGTGACGCAGGGGCTCCTATCTCTTGAAAGTGTGATAAACACATTCAGCAGAGCTGTGGCTTGTTTGGCTGAGATGAAAGGGCTAGGCTTGGGGGATGGGGAGTGCACACTGGATGATCTGCTTTTTTCTGTGAAGTGTTCTAAATGCAGGAGTCGTCTGCACCATGGAAAAATTTGTTTTCAGGTCTAATGGACTGTGCGAAAGGAGAAGTGGGGTGGGGCCTCGGTGACTGCTGTAATTTGATCCAGAGCTGATAGCAACCTCTTCCACACAATTTGGGTTGGTGCTTAGGCATAAAAGCTTGTGTATCTCGAATATTGAGACTTCGTTAGCTGAAAAGACTCTGGTGCACAGTTCAGTGTTTATTGGAAAAGGATAAATTGCTGGGTGAAAGAAGAGGAGGTAAATATCTGTGTCTCACTCTGCAAGCTCAGTCTGTCCAGAGCTGGACTTGCCAGAAGTTATTTTAGCAGGCTATCAGCAGCAGCATTCTTTCATAGAAAATCCTCCCGCAATGGCTCCTTTCTCTACATTGGACATATTACTTGACTTTGTTCCTCCTGCAGAAACAATTTACCCTTTGCCATAAAAAGTATTGAAAGTTGCTGTACAATGAAAGTATAGAAAGATTTGGCTTCAGTTTTAGTTCTTGGACATCTGGTTCTAGATTACAGTGACTCAGTAGAGTTTGTGGTGAGCTCAATGAAGTAACTCACTGATTAAGATAATAACCGGGTATCTCAACTCAAGATGTGTATTGCAATGGGACAGACTATACCTTCTAATACATTCTTAACTGCTTAATGGTGAGCCTCTCCATTGAGTTAGTGGGAAGCTATCTGTGTCTCTCAATCACCCAGTGAAGAACAGAGTGAAGGTACCTGGGCAAGTTTTGCTTTTACCCCAGGTTTACGGCTCTTGGCAGGCAAGTATACACTTCACGTTTGTGAAGGAGAGACGTAGGAAAAGAGAAGAGTCACAACTTAGAAGCCCCTCTTCAAAACTGTGTCTGTTATCTTAGTGTAAACCAAGGTACCAAGGTGCAACTTTAAACTAGAAACCGGATTGTCATCTGAAGTTGGTGGTTGGAGAATCTCGTGAGAAATAGTTTATGACTTAATTAGATTGGAGAAGCTGTTAGGTTATAATTGGTAGGTAGTAAAAAGCAAAATAACCATTTAGCTTATGAAACACATACACACGTGCACGCACGCGCGCACACACATGCAACTAAACTGTTTGGGGAAAGGAGGAAAGAAGCGTACCCCAATATCAGTTAAGATATTAGAATAATAAAAGGCATAATAAAAGCTCTCTCTACCACCAGTGCAAGGTTGAGTACTATTTCACCATTTGGGGATGAAACATCAAAGTTCTCATATTAAAACCGCTAGTGATGATTGAAATTTGTCCTTTTTTCTGTACAGACATCCTCTTCACTTCTGAGAAGGTTCTAGTTAAAAAAAAAAAAAAAAAAAATTGGGTCCAAGCCAGAATCAAAGTCAATATCGACTTAACAAAAAATTTAAATTCAGTCAAGAAATTCAGAAACTACTAAAACTTTTGAACTGTTAAGGGTCCCCTTGACCAATGGCATTTGGAGATGTATTTATATCAAACTGGAAAATGTTTATCTGGGCTCCCCCCGCCTCCTTTGAAGTTAGGAACTCAAGGACACTATCCCTAGTATGTCTGATTGCGTTTCTCTGGCCGGTGTTCCAACTGGCAAAGTTCAGTGAGAGAAATCTGCCGATACTAGACATTTTTCTGTTAATGGACTTGTAGCCCTGTCGACTTGGGATGTGCAACCAGGGCAGTTCTTCAGACGCTGTGTTCTGACTTCTGTCACAGGTTCCTAATGTGAGAAGGTAGGCCCAGATCATGGAGGTGCTACAGTGTGATGGCTGTGACTTCAGAGCCCCATCTTACGAAGATCTCAAGGCGCACATTCAGGATGTCCACACGGCATTTCTGCAGCCAACTGATGTTGCTGAAGACAATGCTAATGAGCCACGATCCGGGTCCATGAATGCCAGTAATCAGACAGAGGTGGAGTATTCTTCTATAAAGGACGAATTTGTGATCGCAGAGGATTTATCAGGTAAATCTTCACCGATTCTTGGCGTATCTGATACGTCCTATCACTCTCCTCTAGTTTTAGCCTGTAGCCGTGGGCCTTGGTGTGTGTGGCTTCTTCAGAGTTTCTTGCTCTCTGCAAGCCATCTTTGCGATTTGGGCGTCATGTCTCTCTTCTTGAGTGTCCTACGTTATTGTCCTTTCGGCTTCCTTATGTCTCTTAGTTTCCTTTCAATTTGGAGAACGGGACAGTACCTTGCAGAATTCTGGGATGAAAGTCGCAGTGTGTGAAATGCATCTTTTTATAGCTGTAGGGCACATTAGTGGAGATGAGGTGAGTATCGTTCCTAAAGCTGAATGCTGCGTCTTCATCTGTGAGAAGCGATATGTGTACGTTCATGAATGCTTCATTAATACTCTTCAGGGCCTCATCTTGAGATGTTAGGACTTTTGAATGTGATGTTTATTAATGAAGAATAATTGAAAAGAAAAATTGATTTGCGTGATGGAATTTCTTAATTCTCTTTTGTTTGCTTTTCTGTTCTCACTTACCTCATGCTTTTTCTTTAGGTCAAAATGCAACTGCATTGGGGACCGGAAGCTACTATGGCCACAGTCCAGGATATTACGGTCAGCATATTGCCCCTAATCCCAAACCAACAAA
Source organism: Leptonychotes weddellii (assembly GCF_054177405.1). Lineage (NCBI taxonomy): Eukaryota > Metazoa > Chordata > Mammalia > Carnivora > Phocidae > Leptonychotes > Leptonychotes weddellii. The sequence goes on from NC_138382.1 coordinate 57,264,838, forward strand.
CAAGTTTTTTCAATGCAAGTTCTGCGTACGCTACTTCAGGTCGAAAAACCTCCTCATTGAACACACAAGGAAGGTCCACGGAGCTCAAGCTGAAGGGAGTTCGGCGGGCCCCCCTGTTCCAGGATCCTTAAATTATAATATCATGATGCACGAGGGATTTGGAAAGGTCTTCTCTTGCCAGTTTTGCACATACAAGTCACCTAGGAGGGCGAGAATAATTAAGCATCAGAAGATGTATCACAAAAACAATTTGAAGGAGACCACTGCTCCCCTCCCTGCCCCTGCTCCGATACCAGACCCCGTGGTCCCACCTGTGTCCCTGCAGGACCCCTGCAAGGAACTGCCAGCAGAGGTTGTGGAGCGCAGCATCCTAGAGTCCATGGTCAAGCCTTTGACCAAGTCTCGAGGCAACTTTTGCTGTGAGTGGTGCAGCTACCAGACCCCCCGCCGAGAACGCTGGTGTGACCACATGATGAAGAAGCATCGAAGCATGGTCAAGATCCTTTCCAGCCTCCGACAGCAGCAAGAAGGGACTAACCTCCCTGACGTGCAGAACAAAAACGCCCCCAGCCCCACTTCCAATTCCACCTATCTGTCCATGAATGCTGCAAGCCGGGAGCTGCCCAGCGCTAATGTCTCCAACTTCCGGGGCTCCATCAGTAACTCCATCATGAGACCCAATTCTTCATCTGCTTCCAAGTTTCCGCCCGTGTCTTACCCTCAGATGAAGCCGAAGTCCCCTCACAACTCTGGCCTCGTTAACTTGGCGGAGAGATCGCGTTATGGAATGGCTGACATGACCAATTCCTCTGCTGACCTGGAGACTAACAGCATGCTGAATGACTCCAGTTCTGATGAAGAGCTGAATGAGCTAGACAGCGAGAATGGCTTGAATGCTATGGATCACCAGACATCGGGCTTGTCTGCAGAGCAGCTGATGGGCTCGGACGGCAACAAGTTGCTGGAGACCAAGGGCATTCCGTTTAGAAGGTTCATGAATAGGTTCCAGTGCCCCTTTTGTCCTTTCCTCACTATGCATCGACGTAGCATCTCCCGCCACATAGAAAACATCCACTTGTCCGGAAAGACTGCCGTCTACAAATGTGACGAATGTCCGTTTACTTGCAAGAGCTCGTTAAAGCTCGGGGCTCACAAACAGTGTCACACGGGTACGGCGTCAGATTGGGATGCTGTGAATTCCCAGAGCGAAAGCCTCGCTTCTCCACTGACCGAAGGGGTCGTGTCTTACGAGGGCTCAAGCATCAATGGCAGAAAGTCAGGAGTCCTGCTGGATCCCTTGCAGCAGCAACAGCCCCCGCCGCCACCGCCCCCGCCGCCGCCCCCGCCACCTCCGTCTCAGCCGCCGCAGCTACAGCCCCCCCACCAGGTGCCACCCCAGCCGCAGCCCCAGCCCCCGCCGACGCAGCAGCCCCCGCCGCCCGTGCAAGCCCCGCCCCCGCACCCTTACAAATGCACCATGTGTAATTACTCCACCACGACTCTGAAAGGGCTACGGGTCCATCAGCAGCACAAACACTCGTTCTGCGACAACTTGCCAAAATTCGAGGGGCAGCCCTCAAGCCTGCCGTTGGAGAGTGAGACGGACAGCCACCCCTCTTCCAGCAACACTGTGAAGAAAAGTCAGACCTCAATTCTTGGGTTGTCCTCCAAGAACAATTTTGTAGCCAAGGCCTCCAGGAAGCTCGCTAACGACTTTCCCCTAGATTTATCGCCCGTGAAGAAGAGAACGAGGATCGACGAGATAGCAAGCAACCTGCAGAGCAAAATCAACCAAACAAAACAGCAGGAGGACGCGGTGATCAATGTGGAGGACGACGAGGAGGAAGAGGAGGACAACGAAGTGGAGATAGAGGTTGAGTTGGACAGGGAGGAAGAGCCGACGGAGCCGGTCATGGAGGTGTCCACGTCCTTCTCGGCCCAACAGATTTGGGCGAGAGACGCCGGGGAGCCCCAGAAGGAGCCCAGCTTCAGAAGCGTCGCCCACGACTACAATGCCACCAACGGGGCTGAGATTGAGCTCACCCTTTCTGAAGACGAAGAGGACTATTACGGCTCCTCGACAAACCTGAAAGATCACCAGGTTTCCAGTACCGCTCTGCTGAACACCCAGACTCCCATCTATGGAACAGAGCACAATAACGAGAACACAGACTTTGGTGACTCCGGAAGGCTTTACTATTGCAAACACTGTGACTTTAACAACAAATCTGCCCGGAGTGTCAGCACCCACTACCAGCGGATGCACCCATACATCAAGTTCAGCTTTAGGTACATCTTGGACCCCAACGATCACAGTGCCGTATACAGGTGCCTGGAATGCTACATCGACTACACCAACTTTGAAGACCTGCAGCAGCATTACGGCGAACACCACCCGGAAGCCATGAACGTACTCAACTTTGACCATTCGGACCTGATCTACCGGTGTCGGTTTTGTTCCTACACGAGCCCGAACGTCCGAAGCCTGATGCCACATTACCAAAGAATGCATCCCACGGTCAAGATTAACAACGCAATGATATTCTCCAGCTATGTCGTGGAGCAGCAGGAAGGGCTGAATACGGAATCCCAGACACTGAGGGAGATTCTGAATTCGGCCCCCAAGAGCATGGCGACTTCCACTCCCGTGGCTCGCGGGGGCAGTCTGCCAGCTACGTTTAATAAAAACACTCCTTCGAAGACCTTTACTCCAGAATGTGAAAATCAGAAGGACCCCTCGGTTAACACCGTTGTCGTTTACGATTGTGACGTTTGCTCGTTCGCAAGCCCCAACATGCATTCTGTCTTGGTTCATTATCAGAAGAAACACCCGGAAGAAAAGGCTTCCTACTTTAGGATCCAGAAAACCATGCGAATGGTGTCTGTGGACAGGGGCTCTGCCCTTTCTCAATTATCATTTGAGGTGGGTGCTCCAATGTCTCCCAAAATGTCCAACATGGGTTCCCCACCCCCCCCACAACCCCCGCCACCAGACCTCAGTACTGAGCTTTACTACTGCAAACACTGTTCCTACAGCAATCGGTCAGTTGTGGGAGTGCTTGTCCACTACCAGAAAAGACACCCAGAAATAAAGGTCACTGCCAAATATATCAGACAGGCTCCTCCCACAGCTGCAATGATGAGAGGGTCCGAGGGGCCCCAAGGCTCCCCTCGGCCACCCGCCCCCATGCAGCAGCTGAACCGTGGCAGCTCTGAGCGAGACGGCCCTCCTGTGGAGAACGAGATGTTCTTTTGCCAGCACTGTGATTACGGGAACCGGACGGTCAAAGGTGTCCTCATTCACTATCAGAAGAAGCACCGGGACTTCAAGGCCAATGCAGATGTGATCCGGCAGCACACGGCCACCATCCGAAGCCTCTGTGACCGGAACCAGAGGAAGCCTGCGGGCTGTGTGCTCGTCGCCCCCTCCAGCGTGGAGCGGGACAAAGCTACACTGCGAGCGCTCAAGTGTAGGCAGTGCTCGTATACCTCCCCCTACTTCTATGCACTGAGGAAGCATATCAAGAAAGACCACCCTGCCCTGAAGGCCACGGTCACGTCCATCATGCGGTGGGCGTTTCTCGATGGCTTGATAGAAGCTGGCTACCACTGCGAGTGGTGCATCTACTCCCACACAGAGCCCAACGGTCTGCTCCTGCATTACCAAAGGAGGCACCCGGAGCATTACGTCGACTACACTTACATGGCCACCAAACTCTGGGCTGGGCCAGACCCGTCCCCTCCCTCTCTGGCGATGCCCGCGGAAGCGAAGACGTACAGATGCAGAGACTGTGTCTTTGAAGCCGTGTCCATCTGGGACATCACCAATCACTACCAGGCCTTCCACCCCTGGGCCATGAACGGTGATGAGTCGGTGCTGCTGGATATCATCAAGGAGAAAGACGCCGTTGAGAATCCCCTCCCCCCCTCCGCCGAAGAGCTGGTGGGTCCTGGGCACCGTGAAAACAGTTTGCCCCCGCCGCTCCCCGAGCAGGACGCCGAGTGCCCGGACGACGCAAGGCTTTCCCCAGAGAAAAGCATGCAGCTGGCTTCGGCCAACCCGGCCATATCGTCCACCCCCTACCAGTGCACCGTGTGCCAGTCTGAGTATAACAACCTGCACGGCCTCCTCACGCACTACGGGAAGAAGCACCCCGGCATGAAGGTGAAGGCGGCCGACTTCGCCCAGGACATCGACATTAACCCAGGCGCCGTCTACAAATGTCGGCATTGCCCATACATCAACACCCGCATCCACGGCGTCCTGACCCACTACCAGAAGCGACACCCGGCCATCAAGGTGACCGCCGAGGACTTTGTGCACGACGTGGAGCAGCCGGCTGACATGGCGCAGAACGACGTGGAGGAGACGAGCAGGATCTTCAAGCAAGGCTACGGCGCCTACCGTTGCAAACTGTGTCCGTACACGCACGGCACTCTGGAGAAGCTCAAAATCCACTACGAGAAGTATCACAATCAGCCCGAGTTCGATGTCTTTTCCCCGTCGCCCCCGAAGCTGCCGGTCTCCCTCGAGCCCGAGGTGACCACGGACGGGAGCCCCTCCCAGGTCTCCGTTACCGAGGAGGAGGTGGGAGAGGAGCCCGTGTCCACGTCTCACTTCTCTGCCTCGCACCTGGTCTCCCACACGGTATTCCGGTGCCAGCTGTGCAAATACTTCTGCTCCACGCGGAAGGGCATCGCCAGGCACTACCGCATCAAGCACAACAACGTGCGCGCCCAGCCGGAGGGCAAGAACAACCTCTTCAAGTGCGCCCTGTGCGCCTACACCAACCCCATCCGCAAAGGGCTGGCGGCCCACTACCAGAAGCGCCACGACATTGACGCGTACTACACACACTGCCTGGCCGCCTCCCGGACCATCAGCGACAAGCCCAACAAGGTGATCATCCCGTCCCCGCCCAAGGACGACTCCCCGCAGCTCAGCGAGGAGCTCCGGCGGGCCGTCGAGAAGAAGAAGTGCTCGCTGTGCTCCTTCCAGTCCTTCAGCAAGAAGGGCATCGTGTCCCACTACATGAAGCGCCACCCGGGGGTGTTCCCGAAGAAGCAGCACGCCAGCAAGCTGGGCGGCTACTTCACGGCCGTCTACGCGGACGAGCACGAGAAGCCAGTGCTGATGGAAGAGGAGGAGAGAGGCAGCTTCGAGAAAGCCGCCGAGGTGGAGGGAAGCGAAGCCCCGGAGATGGAGTGGCTCCCGTTCCGCTGCATCAAGTGCTTCAAGCTGTCCTTCAGCACGGCCGAGCTGCTGTGCATGCACTACACTGACCACCACAGCCGGGACCTGAAGAGGGACTTCGTCATCCTGGGCGGCGGCCCCCGCTTGCCGAACCCCGCCTACCAGTGTAAGCACTGTGATAGCAAACTGCAAAGCACGGCGGAGCTGACCTCACACTTGAACATTCACAATGAGGAATTCCAGAAGCGTGCCAAACGTCAGGAGAGGAGGAAACAGCTTTTGAGCAAGCAGAAATATGCAGATGGTGCTTTTGCAGATTTCAAACAAGAGAGGGTAAGGATATGTTTTGATTTCCCTTCCCCCAGGAGGCCTCTCATCACTGGTGCCCACACGCACTTCTTCGTTGCCAGCCAAACTGCTACAGGCTTCCTAGTGACTTAGCTTGCCAGAGAGCTCAATAAGTCAATTAAACATTTCGAGCTTGATTATCCCCCGGTCTCTGCTCCCCCTCCCCCACGGCCCCGCTCCCCTCCCTCCCGCTCCTCCCAGGGCTCCCCAGGGGAGGGCCGGGGTGGTGGTTTCTCTGGATCTCCTTCTGCCAAGTAGCCTTATCCAAGGCCTAGTTACACGACAACGCTCGCTCTCTTTCTAAAGCAGCTGTGGGCCGTCTCTCGGTGTCACCGGCACCTCTCAGCCGTGATTCTGGTCTGCAGTGTCTGCTACGTGAACCTTAACATCTCCAGGAGTAGGTTATTTTTTTTTTTTTAATTTTTTATTTTTTATTTTTTTTTTAACTTTTTTGGTCAAGACGTTCACTAATGGCGTAGCTATGCAACGTTTCACCTGCGTAGTTGACGTTGGTTTGAAAACCACACGACCCGGTGGCCGTGACGATGAGGCTTCTCCACAGAAATCTTCTCTCCTCACAAGTCGTAACACATTTGGGTTCCGGAGACTTTTGCCTAGTAGGCAGCGTGCCACGGCTCTGACGAATTCGTTCTGTAAAAATACTCACATAGCTCTCCCTTGGTTTTTAACCTGCTAATCCGCCTTGAAATAAAATCTGCTAGTAAGCTACGAGCGTAAATGCCGGCGTGCGAGGGAGGGCTCGGAGTACTGATGGCTACCACTGTATTTTACCAGCCTTTTGGTCACTTAGAAGAGGTGCCAAAGATCAAGGAGAGGAAGGTGGTGGGCTACAAGTGTAAATTCTGTGTGGAAGTGCACCCGACGCTCCGAGCCATCTGCAACCACCTCCGAAAGCACGTCCAGTACGGCAGCGTCCCGGCGGTGTCCGCCGCCGTGAAGGTGAGGACCGGGGAGGGGGGAGGTCTGGATGAGCATTCTTGTGTGTGAGCCATTGGAGTTACTGATTAACCCCCGTTGCTCAAAGCAGCTCAGGAAAGGGCGTCCCAGAATGTGGGCATTCCTGAGCTGTGCTTGGATCGGTCTGGCTTGTTTTGATTTTTTTGCAGGTTGGACCCTCTTCTCATCTTTCGTGTCTCGACCTGGTCGCGTTTCGATCTGGTTCCCTTCCACGCGGATAGTTTGGTGGAAACGGAAGATCCGGGCCTCTCGGTACAGGAGGCTTTGGGTCGCCCTTCTGTTCTGCATTTAGTGCCATTAGGTGTTTGCTCTTCCAAGTTGCTCGAGCTCTTGAGAGGAATCAAGTGGGTCCTGCTCCCATCATCTTCTTCTGCTCCTCCCGCTGCCTGACTTCTTAACTGTTCTCATCTGGCTGACGCTGCAGAGAGCCCAGGAGAATCTTTTACTTCTTAGCCTGGGTCCTCTGAGGAGCGTAAGACACGTGAAATCTAACACTACAAGCCTCCCGGTCACAGTAGGGCCCCAAGAACCCCTTGACCTGATTTGGCTCTTTCGTCCCCTTTTCCCCGTATGTCGCTGACCAGTGCCTTCCCTCCTGCCCCTGACTTCTGTTGGGCCGCCTGTTTTGAACATGAACATCGGAATCCCCTCAGCAGCCGCAGTTTCAGTGACCGAGCCACCATCCCTGCCTTCCAGGATATGGCTAAGCTCTGATTTTTGGGCAGAGAACTTAGTTCAGGGCTCAGCTCTTTGTCTCTAGCTACGTGAATACGTTTTTGTCACCAGCCCTTCTCGATCTGGTGTCCTGTTGTGCCCACGTAACATGGACGTAAAGTCTCTGCTTTCCTTCACTAAGACTGAAGCCCCTCTGGCTCTCAGCAGCACAGTGGCCCCCAGGGACAGCGCCGGTCGGCCCCTTCCACGCCCCCGTGGTGTGTCCCAGGCTTGTTTCCTGGAATCGCTCAAGGGAAACGGGGCAGCTCTTCGTGTGTAATCAGTAACCTAAGGAGTCACCTCCAAACACGGGTGTCTTAAGCCCAGGCTGCTCCTTAAGTTTTTCAGTCGATCATACGGCAGCCTCCCGAACGATGGGTGAAGTTACCACATGCAGAGTGGGGAGGAGCCTAGGTGGCGAAGGGCAGGGTCCTTCCCATTCCTTCATTTCCCAAGGATGGCCCACGGCTCCTAGGTGCCCAAACTTCTCCGCTTTTTTTTTTTTTTTCCCCTCTTCCTTCCTTCCTTCCTTCCTTCCTTCCTTTTCTCTGAGCCATAACCCTAACCCTGCTTTATGTCAGCTCAGGTGGGATGGCAGTGTGAATGTGCTTTCTAAGATGGGAGCCAAGTGAGTGAACGGTCTTCACAGTGGGAAAGCCCCGCTCTCGTGTTTCCCCGGGCAGTAGCAGCCTGAGCCTGGACATGCCCTCAAAACACCAGCACTGCCTGACGAATGGCAGGCGGGTTTGCCCTCCCTCTAGGGGGAGCCTGAGAGGCAGGGGAGGAAGCTTGAGCAGGAGATGCTGATGAGTTTGGGAGAATGAAGGGAGAGGAGGAGAGCTGGAGACGATGATGATGGATATTTATTTTGTTGGTGGGGCATGTGTGTGTGTGTGGTTCTCTTAGCAGGAGGCTGAAGACCCTTCCCACTTGTTCTTGGATGGACTGGAAGCAGCCAAAGATGCCAGTGGCGCCCTGGTGGACCGGGTGGATGGTGAACACTGCTTGCTTGATGGAATGTTGGAGGATGAAACCCGGCCGGGGGGATACCATTGTAGTCAATGTGACAGAGTCCTGATGTCCATGCAGGGGCTGCGTTCTCATGAGAGGAGCCATCTGGCCCTGGCCATGTTTACCCGCGAGGACAAGTACGGCTGCCAGTATTGCTCCTTTGTTTCTGCTTTCAGGCACAAGTAAGTGCTGCTGCGTGCTCGCAGCTAGTGGTCGGGAGGGAGGGAGGTGTCGTGGTGGAAGCAGCGAAGCTGGAGCAGCAGAGGCGTGGAGGAGTCCGAGAGCCCCGCTCGGGCTTCGCACCTGCTGCTTAGCTGCTTAGGTTACCTCGGGCCTCAGTCCCCCCGTCTGTCAAAGGGGGTCAAGAGCACGAGATTGCTTAACATTAGACTTGGCAAATACGGGCCTTTTCGAAAAGTGCCTATTTTGGAGGCATTGCTCTGATTTACAAAAGACTAGAAAGTAGATGAATTTACTGGTGTATCTGTCAAACGTCCATCCAGAACCTCATCGGCATTCGAGGAAGTAATGGGAATTTGGGAAATTGAGGGGCTGAGGAGGTAGAATTAGGACTCTTCCGTCATGTGACCAAAGAATCATTGCTTGAGATTTTTTTTTAAAAAAATACCTTGAAAAGTAAGGAAGTTACTGATGCCAAGAGGTGCTTGAAGTACAGGGAGGTTGAGGCGAAGAAGCTGCCTGAGGCCATCACAGCTTTGGAGTTGTAGATTTGGAGTATTGTGACCGGCTTTGGGGGTTGATGGGAAGGGGGGTGGTTCTGAGAAGAAACGACCTTCTGCTGCCTTTCTCTTTGAACTGTCTGAGAGAGATACATGACCGATAATGTGTGCCACCGTCTTGGATGGAGGTGACTGATTGTAAGACTGACAGGCTGTTTATTTTTAGGATGATTGAAAATAAATGTTGGGCTGGTTGCTTCTTAAAAAGACAAAGTGCTAGTTAGTTGTTGAAATGCAGGAGGAGGCAATGCTTTTCCAGTGGGTAGGATGGGTTACAAACCCTGAGTGCCACGGAGCCTGATGTCTCGTCTTTGTCGTCAGATGCGTGCACTGACGTAAAGCTTGTGTAGTTCTCGTCAGTTTAAGAAGTATTCATTCTCCAGCATCTATCCTGCTTTCTGACACCCAGTAGAGTCTCAACAGACCCCTGTGAATAAATGGATACTCCCTGGGCTAGGCAGTGTGCTGGGGACTTGGTGGGGGGTACCAAGGGGGATATAAAGATGAAGAGGCCATGGTCTGTGAGCTAAGGGAGTTTAGGGGCTAGGGGAGTTATAAACAAAGCAAGCACACAAATGAGGCAAAATAAGGCACTTTATCTTTCCCCAAAAATTTATCAGTAAAATGCTATGAAGTTTCAAAGAAGGGAAATGTTACTTCTTCCACTGTGGAAGAATTGGGAAGGTTTTACGGAGTAGGGAGCATTTGAGTCAGGTCTTAAAGTCAGAAGACAGGACTTGAATAGTTTGGACAGGACGTACAACATGGTGGAAGGGATGAGAGCATAAGCCTGTGGAACGGAGCGTGAGGCTCGTGGGGGCCCAGCTGGTGGGTCCAGTCTGACTAACCTTTAAGTTGTAATGTAAAAGAATAGTGGAAGACAAAGTTCAAAGACTTGAGTAGAGACTGTATTTGGAGTCTTTGAATGCGGAATTAAGACTTTGTAATTTACATTACTGGCTAAAGACTCTGGAATGAGTAGTCATCATAATTGCTGACATTTATTGAGACTTACTATGTGTCACGCAGTGCGCAAAGTACCTTCAAGTATTATTTCATTTTATCCTTAAGTCAACCTTATGAGGTACGCGCCCACTACCGTCTCCATTTTGTGGATTAGAAAATTGAGGAGGTTTATGTAACTTGCCCAGGCCACGCAGTTTATAAGCAATAGCTGGGATTTGAACCCAGGCCGTCTGACGCCATAGCTCATGCTCTTGAGTTGAAAAAAAAGATGGGAGAAACCAATTAGGAAGCAATAATAGTAGGTGATCCAAGGAGTTAGGATGGAACTTTGGGAATGGTTAAAGGAAGCAGGATCTTCATGATTTGGAAAAACTGACTTTAATGTAGGGGCTGAGGGATGAGAAACAAAGTAGAGGACAAATGACACCTAGCTGTTCGATCTGGTTGACTGAGAATGGTGGTGTCCTTTGTAGAAGCAAGGAGATGAGGAAAAGCTTCTTTTTTGGAGGGGAAAAAACCAATGGTTTTGTTTAGGGCTGAGTTGAGTTGAGTTTAAGAAAGCTAAAGGACACCCAGAGGGAAATGTCCAGAGGCGACTGAAAGTGCTGCTTTGGAGCTCAGGAGAACATTATATGTTTAAATGGTAAGCAGCAACCATTCCCAGATGAGTCATTTAGAATGGAGTCTAGTTCTCTGGGGTACCGGTACAAATTAGAACTCCTTCCCACACCTTGTTTGGGAGATTTATTATTTTTTTAGACTAGTAATTATTATGAAATACTGGGAGCTCACCATAATTAAATAACTTCTTTATAAGTTGCTCTGGAAGACTGAGGTACAGCAAACATTGCGGTGTTTATCAGAAGAGATGAGTGGCCTTTGGATCACAGGACTTCTTTGAAACATATCTGTACGTTGCCTCCATATTTACAAAGACAGAGACGTGACAGCCCATTGCATGGAGCTCAACTACTTTGAAACTTCCCTTCCCCTCCTGAGGTTTCACCACGAATGCAGAATTGAGATTTAAAAAGAAAGCCCTTTTTAAATGCAAAATTTTTCTAATGCCTTTTTTTGGTGGGGAGGAATAAGTTAAGGGACTATTTGATAGGCACTCCTCACCAACTTGGCAGAAAACTTGCATTCCCTGGTATTTCATCTTTTCTCTTTGGATGCCCTCTTCCGATTATACGTGCTTCTAGGGAAGGGAAAATGAGAGTCTACTATGACCTGTTCCCACTGCCATGTCTCTCAATCCAAAAAGGCTCTTGATCTTTTCCTGCCTTGAGCCTCCCTTCCCTTTCGAGTAGGCACGACCACTCTTGTCATTTTTGTTGTTGTTTTTGGTTTGGGTAAGCACCATCCTTGGGAAGTAACAAAATGACTTTGAACAGCTTCAAAGTGGGATTGCTGGAAAAGGGCAGGGAGAAAAATGTATGTAATTGTTAATCCTGTCGTTTTTCTCTCTCCTTTGTATTTTTCTTTTCCATCAAGCTTGGATCGCCATATGCAAACCCACCATGGACACCATAAACCATTCCGGTGCAAACTCTGCTCCTTCAAGTCCTCCTATAACAGCCGGCTGAAAACACATATACTCAAGGCTCACGCTGGTGAGTTGGCCTTCCTGATGCATGAGTCCTCTGGATTTGAAATCCTATGGTCCCTGAGCGAAATTCAAAGTCTCTTATCCCGCACATGAGAAGAAGTTATTCTTGACATGGTTGCATGTTCATTTGTATTTTAATCTAATGAAGAAACATAAAGAAAAATTATAGAATCTCCTAAAGCCAAAATAATACCAAGCGCATGTCACCCATGTCATAGTTGATTATGTGCTACTAACAGGCTTGTTTTTTAGAGAAATTTCTAAATTACCCAGCCTTTCTTTTCGTTTCTTTTTTTTTTAAGATTGTATTTATTTATTTGAGAGATAAAGAGAAAGCATGAGCGGGGGAGGGGCAGCGGGAGAGGGAGAAGCAGACACCCGTGCTGAGCAGGGAGCCCAATGCGGGGCTTGATCCCAGGACCGTGGAATCATGGCCTGAGCCAAAGGCAGACGCTTAACCAACTGAGCCACCCAGGCGCCCCTACCCAGGCTTTCTAATGGAAATGCATGAATTGTTAGCATCTACTGAAGATAATTCCTAACTAAAATAAAAGTATAGTCTTGAGAAGTTCAAAGTGTCAGAGTCCTCAAGACATGCAAGATTTCTCATGAGATACCCTTAAATACATTTCCTTACAGCAGATAAGAAATGACTGTGGGTCATGAGTGTCCAGGAGCTGTGCTGGTCTCTGTAACTCTTGTTCCATCTCCTCGTGCTTCCGTCCTGAGCATCCCTCACCTACCAGGCTGTGCACTAGGCGTGTTATATTCATCACACTAGTTAATCCTCATGACAGTGCTAAAGGGTAGGTGCTATCCCCTTCAGTGTCAGAGGAGGATACAAAAAAAAGTGACCTGTTCAAGGCCACATAACCCACTCACTAAGAATTCGACTCCAGAACGAAAGCCTGCATCCTTATCGCTGACAAGATGCTGCTGGTCTCTCTTTTTTGCATCTGATGGAGGATGCTCGCAGGTAGCACATCAGAGCTCAGCCAAGAGAGGAAAGAGGTCTGATGCAGGGAAGGCGGTGCAGAGGGACCTGGGGGCCTCTCCGTGGTGTTCTCAGCCACACTCAGAAGCCCAACCCCACAGCACCCAGTGGCCCGCTCAGAGGTTTTGACCACCTTTCCTGATGATGGGTCCTGTCGAACTGGCTTCATGGAGTAAAACTCCTGAAGCCATCCAGCTGCCCCAAGGCCCACTGGGCTGTGGATGGGGATGGGACAGGGAGGCTGGCTGTTCGTCTGTTAGTATTTTTATATTTTCGGGAAAAGTCTACTAAAGGCTATGGAGTAAGAGGCTTCAGGGTTCAGACCGCTATTTTGTAATGTGTGTGTGTATTGTAAATTCTTCAGCTGGGACACCCTCCGTCTTTCTCACAGGTCTCCGCCTTGGCAAAAGCAGTGTAAGCAGTGGGAGTTGGGTAAATGATTTGGCCTGTGGGAAGGACTTTAAGAAAGTATCAGAGGCTGCCCGCGGACTCCAGGGCACTGAGCTGACCACACACACGGGCCTCCTGTGCTCGCTGGTTGGCAAGAGGGAAGCATCCAGAAAGAGAGGGGGGAGCGGTATAATTTGTTTCTCTGCACACCTGGGAACCTTGGTGTCCGTGTCTTGGCTTGGAGAAAGCCAATACATTTTCCAAAACACCTGACTCATCTTGTCTATGCTAGATGGATTGTTTTCTTTTAAAAGGTAAAAGTCACATAGACGAATCATATAATCTGGATTTGAATTCTCTCTCAGGTTGTGCAACTTGCCACTACCCAACCAGGTTCATGCAGCCAGGCTTGCATTAAAGAATTTAAAAATGGAATAAGAAGGGCATTGGAATTTTATACAATGATTAATATGTATTGACACATACATTTCCACGTTATATGGTAAATAATATTCTATATATCCATATTTATTATAGTAATAGATACCACTGTTGACAACCGGGCATCATCCGGACTCCCAGATGACAGCTGGGGACTGACTGAGGTTCTTGTTCGGGTCCTCTGACTTTGAACTTCTCTTCCACCTTGGGCTGTAGTTTGTTGCGTCACTGAAGGTTCTCTTCAAGGCTTTCGTGGCAGTACGTGATCTGGGAGTCATCAGTGGGAAAGCGGAGTCTCAGTGCAGAAGCTGGGGTGCTGTGCTCACCTCACATGTGAAGACATTAAGTCATTTTCAGGGTGGGTGGGAACGACCCATCTCAGCTGGGTCAAAGCGAGGGCAGAGGTTTACCTTCTCATTCCTGCTCTGCAGCTCTCTCCACAGTTCCTCCTCCCTGGCCCACAAAACTTTCCTTGCTCAAGGTCCTTTCTGCTCCTTTTTTCCCCTCTACTTCCTTCTCTTTCCTCTCCTCTGGTTTTAAAATTTCACCTTAAAAAGAAATGTTAAAAAAAAAAACAAAAAACAACTCCTGCTCATTAGAGAAAATTTGGAAATGAAAGAAGAAATAAGAGTCAGTCACCCCATAATCTTATTCTCTAAAGACCACTGTTAACATTTGATAACACTTCCTTTCAACCATTGCCTCTATAATTATTTTTAACAGTTGTGATTATAATTTAATCTAAAATATATTGTGCCTTTCTCTTTGTTTTTCTGAGTATCACTATTTTATTTTCTGTTATTTTTTTATATTATTACAAGCCCTTCAAGAATTTATTTTAATGAATGATCATTCATCAAGAAGCTGTGTCCACTTTTACTTAATCATTTCCTAATGGCTGGAAACCCTGTGTGTTAAAGGATATTTTCTTTTTTTTTTTTTTTTAAGATTTTATTTATTTATTTGACAGAGAGAGAGAGATAGCGAGAGCAGGAACACAAGCAGGGGAAGTGGGAGAGGGAGAAGCAGGCTTCCTGCCGAGCAGGGAGCCCGATGTGGGCCTCGATCCCAGGACCCTGGGATCATGACCTGAGCCGAAGGCAGATGCTTAACGACTGAGCCACCCAGGCGCCCAAGGATATTTTCTTAATATCAACCCTGAGCAGTACCTATATTGAGCTGCAAGCATGAGCATTCAAAGCCTAATGTTAGAAAAAGCAAAACTGCTTTCTGAGTCAGTCAAACCAGTGTTTGTCCAACAACATAAGCATGCCCATTTCACAGCCTGGCCTTTTAAAATGCACTTAATTTAAAAGCTGACTTAGAGCAAAGGTGAACCATAGTCTCATTTGGTCACTGTTTCTGTGGTATAAAAATAATTAAAATAAAAGTGCCTACTTTTACTGAAATGTCCTGTTTATCAAAGAATATTGGAAATACACACATGTGCTTATACATATACAACTCTCTTTCTCTTAGTTAAAAAAAAAGAATGACTTATTTTTACCCATTTCTTCCCTATTGATTAGGTAGGGGCATGGAGTTTTATGCTGAGGTTTGTGAACTGGTAAAAAAAACAAACGAGGATGTGTGGAATCGAGGAGGTGCATAGTCAGCAAAGAAGTAAAGAATGAAAATAGCACAATAGAGTTTGCACTTAGTTACCCTGTGCTTGGAAAGCCACTGATAGGCCCTTGGAATAAGAATTAAGTATATTATATTCTGCAGATGATAAAAAATATCCTTGAATGAAAGCTGACATGGTCATTTCTAGTGGAGAGAGAGAGAATGAGAGACTGGGAAACCTTCCTGAAGGAGGGATCGTAGACATTTGGTTTCACTCCCTGTTGGGGAATCAATCCATGGGCTCGTCCCTGTAAGTAGAGCATGAAATGAAAAGGGACCAGGTCACTTGATTATGGAGCTCATCGAAGAGTTTCAATCCCAGAGGAGCATTGTGGTTGTGGGAAGGGGCGGGTAATTTGTCTGTGAGGCTTCTTAGACCATGAAGCTTCAGAGACATTTCCCTCGCTTGAATTAACTATGCCAATTCTGTTTTCTACCCCACCTTATACCCTTCCCTCTTTTTCCTGTTCTGCCCCTTACCGCCATCTTTTTCCAGGTGAACATGCCTACAAGTGTTCTTGGTGCTCCTTTTCCACCATGACAATCAGCCAGTTGAAGGAACACTCCCTCAAGGTCCACGGAAAAGCCCTGACCCTCCCCAGGCCACGGATTGTCAGTCTGCTCTCCTCACACGCTCACCACTCCTCCCAGAAAACTACCCCAGCCGAAGAAGTGGAAGACTCTAATGGTAATAAGGGGCTTCGGAGTCCTAGCTAACCACCCAGTGTTGGGGGGGGGGGGACGGGGACGGGCCGCTGGGATTAATTGCCAGTCATTCTTTCTGGAGGAAAATCTAATATAAAACCATGATGGTTCAAGTGAAGGAAGAAACGTGGGAAGGTTGAAACAGTATAGAAATTGGAGTGGGAAGGTGAGGTGCCCTTGGTGAGTGCCTGGTGCCGTGGCCAAAACGTCAGTCTGGACTCGTGTGAGCATTGCTTATGGAAAGAGCACTCTGTGCATGCACTAGTGTTGGAGTCTTTCGTGTGGTTGTGAGCGAGAAAGTGGATGTGATACCAGGCAGATTTATTTCTTTGTTTACTTAATTACTTATTTATAGCCTGTGTTGTTCTAAAAAACAACAACAACAACAACAACAAAAAACCCGAAAAACAAAAAGACCTGTGCCGTGAAGAGTCTGGGGGGGGCCACACTACGCTACACAGAATTCAGAGGAGGAGAGGGAAGGGGGGCGGGGAACGGGTGCGGCAAGTCTGTCTGATTCTGTCGCAATTTAGGGGTTGTGTCGTGATTTCTGATAGCCAAAGGATGTTGAGGAAGCGACAGCTGGGAAGAGGGTTTAACGGCCGAGGTTTGGAGCTTCAGAAATACAGAAAGCCATGGAGGGGTCTCCTTGCTGACAGTGTACCCAAAGCTGTGGGGTTGGGGGGAGGTTGCAGGTGTGACTCAGTGAGCCAGAGGACAGCTTATTGTTTTGACCAGACCAAGAAGCAGAAGTGTGTTGACTGCTCAGCTCACCTCGGGGGATTGCAGAATCAGGTATTAGGACAGGAGGAAGCGTGCAGGTTCTTGGGAATCTCCCTTCCCTGCCCCTCCAGTAACCAGACATCTCCTACCAGCTCGAGTTCTTCCCAGCCTGGGAACGCAGTGTTCCCAAGGTCTACTGTTCTGTTCTCGGGAGGACCTTAGTGGACTGGAAGGAAAGTTCGTGGGCTCTTGGCAACAGAGGATTGGCTTTGAGTCTGACTTCTCTCAGTGCCAGTTGTGTTTTCCCGGACAGTCGTGGCTTCCACACTTATGTAGAGTTGGATAACGAGGCTATCTCCACTGACTATCTTGAGAGAGTAAGGAGTAAAGGCGCACATGTTAAATGCCCAGCACAACATCTGACACATGGTGGGTATTGAATGAATGGTCATTTTATTGCTGCTATTCTCATCCTTTGCAGTTTTGGCCTTGGGCGCCATTGATGACAAGTGTGAATTGGGGGTTATTTTTAATGCAAGGGTTTAAAAAGAGAGCCTCTTCAGGTAACCTGAAGATCTGACAGCTCAGCATGTCAACATTATGAGATTATCCAAAGAGTAAATGAGTAATCTTCCTTCGTGAGGTCTGCAAAGAAACAGCTGTGGGAGGAGAAGAGAAGGCGAGTCCCGAGGCTAAAGCTGCCTTTACTGAGTTAGGGAACTTGGTGGCCTCGCCTTTCCAGCCATCAAATGCTATGGTAAACCCCAGGGCTCCTTACCGGTATTCCTGTCTTAAAGGACTTTGGCTTAACAAGGAAGGCTTGTTCTTTGGACTGTGGCTTGTAACGAAGTGAATCTCCTCAACTGTTGTGTAGTAGTTCAAAGTGTAGGAGGAGGCTGGGTGCGTGTTGTTTTCTGGGAAGACTTCGAGTCTCGGAGCTGGGGGGTGGCGGGCCGGGAGCCTATGCAGAAGAGATGCTGTTCATTGGAAAAGATGGGTATAGTGCAACAAAGGGCAAAATGTCATTTGATGTGAACTGTAACATCTTAATTCACATGATTTTTAATTAATTGCTTTCTTTTGAAATGGGAGCTACATCTCCAGAGCCATTTGGGTGAAATTGATGTATCCAACACCAATTCCAACAAGGGCTTTTCCTGGGACGTTTCTGTCAGTGTCATGCCTTTTTTTTTTTTTTTTTCCCTTTGCCTTCCTCCCTTGAAAGGTGGGCCTCAGTCACAGGGCAGGGGAATCCTACCGACCACTCACTTGACCTGCGTCCATACTCTGCCAAGAGCTGTGCTCTGTACAGAAGAATCATAAATGAATACAGTACCTTTCTGGTCCTCCAACAGCTTAAAACCAAATATTTAGAAGATGCTGTCACCACGGGTTTGAACCAACCAAAACCCTAAGCCTGAGGTCTAACCTTTTCAGGGGTGATTTCAGAGTCTTGGAAGTGAGACGAGGGTTGGGACCTTGGGGTAGGTGGTCACGGAGAGATGATAGTAGGATGCTAACTCTCTGCCGAACACAGTCTGTCTTTAGTCAACCACAGGAAGATAATTTGCAATATATAAAAGTGTTTTCTGTTCCTTTCTATAGAAAGAACACAGGAACTGCGAAAGCCCTGGGTGGCAACTATTTAGTGAAGCCCACATAGAAGTCCTTGGACTTGTGCTGTTTTTAATGTATATAAATAACCTTTATCAATGGGTCAGTAGTGATTGGTTTAATTTGATGGAAAAAAAAAACTTGATTAGAAGGTGGGTAAACAGAAAGAAGGCCTCAAATGGGCTGTTCTCATGAATGAATAATCCCGTGGACAGAATCATGGTTTATTCGTTCAATAAGCCCTTACCGTAGGTCTCGCTTAGTTTTGGATGCCCAAGAATGACTGAAGGGGTTGAAACTGGGAGGACTATTTGCTAGGGAGCTGAGTGGTGGATTCCTAGAAAAGACTAAGTCTGGGGGATGAAGAAACAGCTGTGGGGCTAGACAGTAGCCTGTAAATCATGCCTCGAATGGTGTTTGAAACACGCATGTGAAATCCAACACATTTTAATAGGGAGAAGCTCTGGGGCTGTTGGCTCTCAGTTCGGGTTTGCCACACTGCAGATGCCAGGACACTGGGAACACAAGCACCAAAAATGTGTTGCAGGCCTGGGGGGAGTAGAGAAGCCATAAAACCAGGGAAATCACCAGTGTGCCCTTGGCTTTCCGATTCCCTAGCGAGGGATGGGAATAAAATGAGTTGATATGCTCACTGCTGTGTGCCATGGTCAAATGCTTGCAGTCTTGAGAGCGAGCCAGTCTTCTCTGGCAGGAGGAAATGGGATGAAAAAGAAGGTTCTTCCAAAGCTGCTCTCCCTCCCAACCCAGAGGGAAGCACTGGAAGGGGGGGAGAAGAGCCGGGAAGACAGAAATGAGAAGGTGGAGGGGTGATTCGCCCCCAGCTGCCCAGCCACGCACCTGTTCCGCTCTTGGGCTCTGGGCTGTCCATCTTGACAGGTCTCACCAGCACGTGAATCCTTTCTAGATTCTCCATGATTGGTTGTTGGATGGAAGAGCGACAGCTGCGTGCCGGTGGTTCTGTTTGTAGGATAATGGGAAACAACGCGTAATTGCTATTCTAAACAATGCATTAAGGGGAAATCATCAGGTTGTCAACAAAAGGAAGTGCTCTGCTATGTTTGTGTTTACTGGGTTCCTTCTCCTGCCATAGAAAATGTAGGACTGTGTTTTATCACGCTTTTTTCCCAGTCTCTGCTTTCAGGACAGAGAAATACATGGACACACACTTCTGTAACATAACAAAGGAACTAGAATAGCCTAGTTTAGTTAGGAGATTTGGTGAGGCCTCAGAAGCTACACGATACACGGGCGGGTGGCCATGTCATTGAAAATTGAGCTATATCCTTTCTACAAAGTCGGGCCAATGGTGACATTTCATTATTTTCCTCCCTTGAATGTCCCCCAAAGAACAGGTTATTTTCTTTCTTCTGTCTACCCAGTTATGCTGCATGGAATTGCCTGCTTTTAGGAAATAGCTACTGTGTTGCGTTTAAAGCAAAAATGAGACACTAAGACCAGGGACAAAATAAATAAGGTGAATGAGGATAACATAGTTCTATAGTCTATGCCCTAATGGCAACCTAGGGAGAACGCCGTGAACTTCTGGTCATGGTCCCTTTCTACTCTTTACAGTGTAGGTCTCGATACAGCCCACCCAATGGAGAAGTCTTTGCTGTTACAAATTAGCAGAAAAATGTTGTAAGGAGCTTTGTGATTTTTTTTTCTGTTGGAATTTTTCAGTTGGTTTTTCTATTCTAAACTCTAGAATAATGCTTGATAAGCACTATTTTTATCCAGATACCTCTCACTAAAGAACTATAGGCACTTCTTGTCATAGCCAAGTCCTGTGCATTGCGTGCGGAGTTTACCATTGGGTCACGCTTTCCCCATTCCAGAGTGGCCTCGCTAGCAAATACTGATGCATGCTACCATCTCTGTGCTTGCTACCCCCCCCAACCCCCTGGCATCTAACTTCTGCTTTTCCACTCCCATGCCTTTGAATAGGCTCTCCTGGGAGCTTGGAAGGATTTCCTCCCTGTCTGCTTCTGTGTGTGAGCCTCTGACTTTCACTTTCTCTGAAGACTGACTTTTACTGGCCCAACCCTCTACTCTGGTAACTCTTCTATTCATGATCTTCTCAGGGCTCTCTTTGTACTTGTCGATATGCTGCTGGTTCTGTCCCCTAATTTTCTGATGGGAGCAGTTAGGTGTAGGTACATATGAAATACTAATAACTTCTTTTGAATGACCAAGGATTTCTTGGAGACATCACAATTTTCAATCCAGTTAATTGTATTGAGTCTCATGTCTAACTAACTCCACAGAACCAAATTAAGAGGGCACATTTCTTTCGTTTCCATTTAAGACTAAAGTTCAAAAGGCAGACATTCTAAAGATGAAACCTCAGGGACTGCTTTAACAGAAATTTCCTGATACGTTCTGCAAGAAGACGAGATCTACCTTGATGAGGTGTCTTAAACATTGTCATTGTTCCCCGCATAGCAAGACCTTCTGTAGAGATGGGAAACCGAAGGTTGAAGCAGAGCATAAGCCTTTCCACCCCTCAGAAGGAGACCCGAGTGTAGTTGCAGAGAGGTGTCGCGTTACTGAAGTGGTCACTTGTTTGCAGAGCCGAGTGTACACCCTGGAGCGGGCTAGCTTGTTCTCCATCTCTCTATAGTATTCGGTTGCCGAGTATTCGGTGAAATCCAAATTCAAAGAAGCTATAGAATGAAACTGACCAACAAAACTCATGGATTAAGAACATTGTCTATTCTACCTCAAAATTTGACCCACCTGGATTTTAACATAATATATTCGTTAGAAGAGACTCTTTTTATGAGACTTACACCAGTCCATTTCTACACAAATCAGGGATTGGCCAACTTTTTCTGGAAAGGGCCAGATAGAAAACAATTTCCAGCTTTGTGACCATCTCTGTTACAGCTACTCGGCTGTGCCATTGTAATGTGAAAGCAGCCATAAACCCTATGGAAATAAAGGGACATGGAGGTGTTCCAATAAGACTTTATGTACAAAAACAGAGAAGGCCAGATTTGGCTCATGGGCAGTGTGTCACTGACCTCTGCCCTAGATAATTGGGGGTGGGGGGCGGGGATTACAGGCATACCCATGAAATTAATCCCGTCTTTAACAAATGTCATTATCAACCTTTATATTTAACACGGAATACTCCTAGATGCCACTTGCAATGTAACTTGACCTAAATATATTCCTTATTTCATGTATGAAATGTAGGGCATTAGACAGAATTTTTAAAATATTAGCACGTACATTACATTTAAGCTTAAAAGAAAATCTTCTCTAAGAATTATGTTGAGTCTAGCGCCAAACGATCAACTCATTTAACCTTGACTGCGACAATACTTGAGACTTAAAAATTAAGATCTGAGATGCCTGCTTTTCAAAGAGAAGCTTTTCAGATTTCTAAATAGGTCAGACATAAAATTCAACCTTTAAGAGGATCCAATTAGTTGCTAGGGCATCAGACCTTCCACACAGGTTCCAATTGCAATCAAATTTCTCTTGAGGTGAAGGAAAGAAGAGGTGGTTTCTTTAAAAATGACAATAACGAAGTGGAGACTCTAGAGTGAATAATTGTGAAGTACAAAGATTTACATCGTTTCTAGCGCATGGGATACAAGGCATCATTTTAATGGCTTGACCGTAATTTTTCATAGGTTCTGCTGGTTACAAAAATTATCTGACCAGAGAATACTAACCTTCCCTTTTTGACCTCAGAACTTCTACATGAAAATGTGATCTAGAGTTTATTTTAATGCTTGTTATGAAGAACGGCATTTCCACCAGAAAGATGGAGAGGTTTACGATGCCGGCGATGCTGTGGTTCGGTGATTCTGGATCTTCTGTCATATGCCCAGCGGTCTTCAGGCGTTAAGCTCTTAGGACTTGGCATCCATGGCAAACACGAAACCCCCAGAATCGCCACCACCCCGAAGTCACGTATCACGTGATAGACCCTTCCCAAAGAACCCACCTGCCTGAGATTTCTGTGACTTTTTGAATTAGCCACAGTTTCATGTGCCAAGGATTAAAAAACATTTCAAGTGTAAGCTTTTCGTGTCCTGGGAACTTAGTCAACTAACCCATCTCCCTCTTCTCATGCCAAGAAAAACATTTGTTCATCAGAAATATAAGCATATACTGCCGAACTCACTCAGAGCTAGTTCCTAGCAACACTGGAGGTTTGCTTCCTAACTCCACGTCTGATTTTTGCATCTTTTGGTGGATGGCTTGGATGTTACCGTAAGTCTCCTAGAACCTATGGTATGGAAAGTAACTGAAAGAAAGAAGGAATCTCTTTTATTCTTTGGCAGAAAATATTTTCTGTTATTGGTCAAATCATCTAAAACAACTCCTCTCGGTTCTTTTTGGAAAGAAAGAATTTTCCTGGTCTTCTCATTGCCCTCATCAAATTTTGTTTCTCTGGAACTGGAGCCAGATATTTTAGCCCAATTATATTTGAGATAAAATCCTCTTCTTGAGACGCGTGATTCTATAAGTCCTCTCCTCGCTTTCAAATATCGTTCTGCTCTAGAGGATTTTATGCAAGCAGAAGGAAAGAGTATCGTATCTTGGGGGGACCGGCTTGAGTGAGCCATGATTCAGAGGTGGAGATCCTGGGACAGTCTTATTGGATCCAGCGGAGGGTATGTCCTAAGCAAGTATGAAAAAGACTTTTTTTTTTCAGGTACAGAGATAGGAAGAAGATGCTAGAAATAATATTTTGCAAACCACTATTATTTATTTTTAGAAATAAATTATATGAGTTTTGATGATACATACCAGGAAAGCATGTCCAAATAACATACAACTTTCCCTGTTAACTCATTCATCATCCTAAATAATATCCTATGGAAAAATCTCGGTTGTGGTGGTTAAATAAAAATGGACATGAGAGTTTCAAGTAGTAGGGTCTGCTTCCTTTTTGCTGGATTCACTCCATTGCAGTCTGTGCCCGGGACGGGATGAGTTCCTGCCACAGGGGCTCTTTACTTTGCAAGCAGTTTTAGAGCCATCTGCTCGACCCAAAGGAGGTGTTTGGCTGCGAGTACAGAGCCCAGCTAAGGTTTTATTTACCAGTACACTACTCTTCGAGAAGTCATTCCAGGGCTAGGTTCTTCAGCTTCCTCAGGGACACAGAATATTCTTAGATGACTCAGGCAAGCCACCCTCCTTATGTCATCTTTTATTTTAATGCACTGTGAGCCCTCCACCAAAGTGGCAGTTGATAGCCAGTCGAGCATCAGGGCCTCCTAAAGAACCCTTAATCTAGTCCTTGGCTTTTTAGCCTTGCTAGCTATTTTTTTCCTCCTTGACCAGTTTGAAAGTCATCCATTCTCGTTTTGCAATAAAGGGTTCTACCTGTCTCTTTTTTAATTCCTAAGCTATAAAGTTCATCATTATTTTTATTTTTTAAATCCTGCTGATTGCCTTAAATTTGTCATCTGGTTTAATATGTCTATGAATCAGGAGTACAAATTATTAGTTTCATTTTATAGAGCAGGAGACGAATACCCCGAGGAGTGACCTCATGCATCTAAGAGTCACAAAACGTGTGTGTGTGTGTGTGCGTGTGTGTGTGTGTGTGTGTGGTGGAGCTTGTCTGAATCCGAAGCTTGTGCCCTTAACCTTTGTGTCATCTGATGGCATCCTTGTAGCAGAATGCACATCCATACATGATCCAGAGTGGCTAAGGGACAACCTCCTCTTCCATGTTTGGGGGTCCTGAAGTCTTCCAAAGGAAACTAAAGTCAAGTTTTTATTATTGATTGATATTTGGACCTTAGGTTAATAGATATATAGGCAGTGTGACGTTAGAACAGACTAGAGTGAAGTGAGAAATTGTGCATTTGGTTTTTAATAGGTATAGCCATGGAGAGGAGAAGAAATTGAAGAGTCACGGAAGGCTTCTTGATGGAGGTGGGGCTCAGGCTGGGCCTTTTAAGGATGAGTGAGTTTTGCACAGGTGAAAAGGAAGGAGTATCAGAAGTGAGCAAATATACGGAAGGAGGAATCCTGGGACACACAGAGACCAACCTGGCTAGCGCGGAGGGTGTATGTTAGTGAGAGGACTGTTGGTGAGGTGAGCAGATGTAGAACCAGACCACAGTGGTACTTAGTTACCAGGAAGACGTCTTTAGATTTTAGAAATGCAGGTTGAACAGGGAAGACCAGCAGCAAGGTCTCTCTCTCTTTTGGAAGGGGGAGGGTACTTTTGAACTACAGGTGCGATAAGCTAGCATCTATAGTCTCTGAGAATGAACATGCATTAAGAACAGTCATGAGAAGTAGTTATCTCCTTTTAAGATGCCCACATATGTTATTCTTTTTTATTACAAAAGTAATACCTACTCATAATTAAAGAACAGCTTTATGGCAGTACGTAACC
Source organism: Leptonychotes weddellii (assembly GCF_054177405.1). Classification (NCBI taxonomy): domain Eukaryota; kingdom Metazoa; phylum Chordata; class Mammalia; order Carnivora; family Phocidae; genus Leptonychotes; species Leptonychotes weddellii. Next base: position 57,289,285 of record NC_138382.1, read on the forward strand.
TAAAATGTAAGAGTCACCCTTAATGCCAGGCTTTTTGTTTCAGTACCTGAAATAATCTCTATTAACAATCTGCTCTACAGTCATCTCGTTGTTTGTTCTATGCATATACAAACATAGGTTCTGTTTTAATATTTTTTTCTTTACAAAACTGGGACCATAGTATACACACATTTTTTTCATGTTTTTGCTCTCACTTGAAAGGTTCTAGCACTACTTGACTCACACTATATTTTAAAATACGAGGATCTAGGGCACCTGGGTGGCTCAGTCGTTAAGCATCTGCCTTTGGCTCAGGTCATGATCCCAGGGTCTTGGGATCAAGCCCCGCATCGGGCTCCCTGCTCAGAGGGAAGCCTGCTTCTCCCTCTCCCACTCCCCCTGCTTGTGTTCCCTCTCTCGCTGTCTCTATCAAATAAATAAATAAAATCTTTTTTAAAAATAAATAAATAAAATATGAGGATCTATATCTAAAAAAAACAAAACCTAAAAACAAAACTGATTCCCCTTCATATAATAAATATCGGTGTTTAAAGGCTTCAGTTATTTGTGTGAGAGAGAGAGATACATGTTTAGGATGGGATTCTCAAGATTTAGATAAGCCCTTGAAGTTTTGCCAATCAAAAATCCATTAATTGTGTTAATTTTAAGGCTCACTCATTGCCTAAAAAATTGCTTAAGTTTTTTTCCTGCTGGTTGAGGCTTAATACATTTGAAATATTGGCAAATTGTCCATAAGTTAAATGACAAAATCAAGATTACAGACTGTCTAGACTGTTCTGAGTATGAGCTGTAATGAGATTTTGCTAGGTGATAAATATAAAATATGCTGGGTAGCTTCTGACCCTCATATTCTCTTCCAGTACTAGACTTGCCAAATATTCTTATAATTGTTGCTTATCGTATCTGTCTCCCCAGCTAAACTGTGTGCTCTCTGAGGTCAAGGACTGTTTCAGATCCCTAGCGCTTGGCAAGCCATTCAATAAATATTTGTTGATTTGAATTAGGGCAGCAAAACAAACCACACACAAGGAGAACTGACAGAACAGTAGTTTATATGTGGAAAAGCCTGGGACTTTCAGTGACTGTGAGCTCAGTTGTGCCGCGTAATGTTTGGAAAAAGCCAGTGGAATTGGGCTGCATCAATACCGTGATGTGCCGTCCTACCCTGATCCACGTTTCCTTGGTCACACCTGTCTCCTCCAGTTAACTAACGTTGGCCTTCTCCCCAGTGACAACACCATGTCCCTTTCAACTCTCTATAACCAAAGTGACTCATCTCTTTCCTCCAAGTGGCCAAGAAGAGGGAGCACATACCTTACTCGCTGCCACCTCTTGAGAATATTTCTGCTTCCTTCATTTAATGGTCCTTCTCAAATGCCTGCTCTCTGCTTATTTCCTCGAACTCCTGATGTTCTGGAATGTTCTTTCACTTTTCTCAGTGAACTCAGTGCTGGGTTCACAGCTTTCCTATTTATTCCAACCGTGACCATCGTGCTCTGGAATTCCAGTATACTAGACTCAGTGATAATGACCCAATAAATAGTTGGTCTCTTCGGGTCGAGAGACTTAACCTCCTTCCTGACTGTGCTCCAACCACCATTCCCCTGTGCTTGAATTCACCCTAACCGCCTCACCTCCAGCATCTCAAGCTCTGAATTCTCTATGACCAGGGCACCTGGGTGGCTCAGTTGGTTAAGCATCTGCCTTTGGTTCAGGTCATGATCCCAGGATCCTGGGATCAAGCTCCCTGCTGAGCAAGGAGCCTGCTTCTCCCTCTTCCCCTGCTTGTGCTCTCTCGCTCAAATAAATAAATAAAATCTTTGAAAAAAAAAAAATAGATCCTCTATGACGTCTCTACCCAACCCAGGCCCTGGGTTCCCCATTTCAGAGGGACTTTCCCCAGCATCCTGTGTCTCTAACTTGCCAGACCCCAACCCTAAAGAACGCTCACTCCACGTCGTCTGATTTTAGCCAGTCTTTCTGGCTCCAATCCCAAGCATTTCCGATCTGTTTTCGAGGTTATCTTTGTTAACCACAAATCTGATTTACTTTTAAGAATAAAGTTGAGCTCATTCAGATTTCTCCCTTTATAATGCCAATTTCCCTGCAAGTATACCAAGTTTTCTCCTGAGTGAAAGAGCCTGGAATGGAGTCACAACCACTGCACTGGAGGTTGCTGGTAGCTGCAATCTGTCTAGCCAGCCCCAAAGCTAATAGTGGATAAATGGCGGGAGCAGCTATGTAGTTAATAACTGTGGCAATCACAAATGATTGTACTTGTGCATTGTGATTTTGCTGTTAACTCTGTTTTACAGTTATTTTAAAATTTTGCCCATGGGTAAGTTTTTAATTAGGAATACAGAGAGGGGAAGATGAGGAAATCCACTTCTACCTTGCATGCAAGCAAGAATAATGCCACCAACATGTCCATTAGAAGAGCGAGACAATTGTGATAACTAAATCAAAGGCGGTGAGTTTTAAGTAAAATTCCCAACTGACACATTGAAAGTGGTAAGTCCTGTATATTGTTTTGTCAATAATAAGGTCATTTTTCCTAACACAGCTATAGGATACTTCTGCATCTTGCTCAGGTTACCTATGTAGTGAAAGACTGGAAGGAAACATCACCCTTTAAAAATTTTAATTCTATGTGAAAGATAGGTTTATTTTTTTTCCTCTTTATTATTTTTTCAATGGCTTTATTTTTGTGTGCCTCTCTACCCCGGTAGCTTAACAGAAAGGTTTATAATCCTTTTCACTATATTTCTCCCTCTTCTAATTTTCTGGGATATTATCTAAATCAAGTTATGCCTTGGGAAGAACGTTAAGAACATAGATGTTCACCTCTCATGTGTTGCCAGAGTAGCAAAGAGTTTGAGAACTACAGGACGGAGGGCTGGTGGTTCCAGGCAAGTCAGGGACAGGCTTGAGATTTGATTTATTTACGTATTTATTTATTGGCCATTTTCTAAACTGAGAGAAAGCAAAAAAAAAAAGGTATGAGAAAGAAGTTTTGTAAACTAATATACTGAGCAAATTGGTGGTTTGCATGCTAATCATCATAATCCCAATAAAAGGAGGTGACTCTGCTTGAGCTGGCCACATCAAGTTGAGAAGTGCCCAGGGCCACGGGACTGGACCCTCCTTGCAGACCAGGGGAGTGGCTCTGGGCTTCCGGTGTCCGGAAGAGGCGTGAGGGTTACTGATACCAACAGGTCAGCGACATCCGGTGACACATTGAGCCTGTCCCAGGCCTGCCCGGACATTCTGGCGGTCTTGGCTCCCCTCAGGCACTCACCCTCAGGGGAAGCATCCAGATGTCCCAGGGAACCTCTTGCCCAGCTTGTAACCGTTTATTTTCAGTGGAATTTTGGAGGCGAGCTATGGTACTGGCAGGGAGTGTCGACTCTTCTGTGTATCACGGCGTTCATTTTAACTGAGCAAAGCAACTGGAGCTTGTGAAAATTAGGGGCAAATGATCTTTCGGGAATCTAGTTCTCTGTGGAGATCCTCTTTAACAGTCTGCATGGGAATGTTGGGCCCCTGAGTTTGAGGTCCAGCTTGAGAGCTGCTGTAGGCCCATATCCAGGAATCCATCCACACAGTAGCCCATGAGACACCCACCTGTGCAGCCTTTGGCGGAGGTCCTGTCCACCCCCCTCTTTCCTGAGTGTGCTACGATAAACCATTTACCTTCTCTAAGCCTCCATTTCTCATATGTAAAATAATGATGATGCCTCCTTTGTGGGGTTATTTCAAGGATCACGTGAGTTAACATATGGAAATGCTTTCATATTCTAAGTTACTATAGGAATATTAGATAGAAGCAAATTTCTTGTCAATTTATAATCAGTTGTCCTCATCCAGAGATGGATGAGGATTTTTTTTTAATAAGACAGGAAAAAATTTTTCATGTTTTGCCTTAGAAGCTGAATGAAATCTCTTTCCATCATGAGCTGTTTCTTGGGAGTCTAAAATAATTGAGTGTTTGGAGCATGGTGTTTAATCTGGAGCCCTGTTGATCTAAATTTATTTGAACTTTGGGGCTTAATTGAAACCATCCACACAAGAAAGTCCTTAGCAAGGGATGCCTTAATCGGCTGGTGAAATGCACTGATAAGTCCCCGTGTCAGATATCATCAGTTTTGTTATTACTGGCCCTAATCAATACATATCTTTAATTAATGATAACCATTATTTACTGAATGTCTATTGAGTGAATACAAACGTCATCTCATTTCATTTCATCCACACAGCGATCCCACGAGACAGGAACTTCCATAACTAGCTTCCTCCTGTTTGCAGGAGGAAAAACGCTTAAGAATGGTCATGGTCACTTCCTGGCAAATTTGGGATTAGGCTGCTTGTCCACCTGACTCCAAAGCCCTGTCCCTTATGTCACACCATGTCCCTAAACCTCAGTTAGATGTATTATTTTTCCCATGGGAAGTCTGAAAAAGGGGAGCTCTCGGAGCCCCAGGAAAGGGCTCTCTGTTTTGAATATTAAAACCATTCTTGTATATGACCCTCTGCCGTTTGATTCTGCAATCACAGTCTTAGCCTCCAGATCTCTTGAGAGAACCAATATGCTCAACTTACACTCCCTCGCCACTTATTCTTTTCTTCAATGGCTGGAATTCACCATCTGCCTTCAGCTTTTCATTGAAACCACTCTCATGAAGGGACCTCGTATCGGCTAATTCCAGTGGGAAAGAGTGGGTCCGTCCTTGTTCGCACCTGTCATCACCTCCTCCTCCTCCCTCTCCCTGTCTGGCGTCCCCGGCACCGTAATGAAATGGCTTGCACAAGGGTTGACGACGACTCCAGACAGACAAGTCCATGGCCTCCACCCCTGCCTCGCCCTTCTTTTTTTGGCCGTGGCATTTAAAACTGCTGACTTTCCTCCCAGGGGAATTCTCCCGTCGTCTGGGACCTGCTGTCTCCTTCAGGCTCTCCTCCGGCCTCGCTGGTAGTACCTTGTCTTTACTCTGCACCGCTCTTCCTCCAGCTGCCAACACACAGACCTTGGGCCGGTCCTCGGAGCTCCCCCTTCACAAACACATGGAATCAACTCACTATTTAAATGACGCTGCCAAAATCTCAACCTCCAGCCCTCATCTGTTAGGTTCAGCTCCAGACCTTCTTTTCTGTCTGCTTCTCACCTTCTCTCCCTGGGGGTCTCATGCAACCTTCACCTCAGAGGTCCCGAAAGGGAACTCCTTACCTTCTCGCCTGTCTACCAGCGCTCATGGTAGCCAGCTGGACTCGTCTGCGTCTTCGGGTCTTGGCCCACAATCCATCAGCTGCTTGGCTGCCAACAAAGTCCTGTTGTCCCCTGTCCCCTGATGTCCTCTCACCCCCCCCCACCGCTTCTTCCCCTCCTTCGCACACCCTCTCTTACCCAGGAGCCATCCCCGTACCCCCTCCACCTGCCAACTCCTCCCTTCGTCCACTCCATGCATGGTTGAGTCGCATTATTCTCCTACTCCAAAATCTAACTGCTCTGCATAGCCCGTTTAAAAAAAATTCCTACCCTCAACATTCTCCGTGCCCCTCCCCAGCTGCCCCTCCTGGCTTCCATTCCCACATGTCCACACCCTACTTGTCCTTCAGAGCCATGTGCAAATTCCTTCACTTTCATGATGCTTCTCATGATGTCCCTAATGTGTCAGCTCTCTCTTTTCTGAAATCCTCTGGTGCTATGGCCTGCCTCTCTTGGGGACATGTGTGGTCCATCCTGCCAACTCTGTAATATTGCCAGAAAAGGAGCTCATTAGAGACAGGGTTTTTGTTCTGCTCATCTTTATATTCTAAACATCTGGCATAGGGTGACTTTCTTTCAAGAGTAGATGTCCTATAAATGTAAAATGAAAAGTTGTGCCCTATAATAGCTATTAAATAGTTTAAAGCAGCAAACCTAGATTTAAATTTTTTTCTCACTGCAGAGCCCCATTGTCTTCCAGCCATTCTGTTAACAACAGATCGAAATGTCCTCGGGCATTTGCTCTTTTCACTGGGGGCTCACTCATTTGCTGTGTGGGCCCGGTAGTAATCTCTTGTAACCAACCTCTCCTAACAACCGGAGAGCTCTTGAAATAAGAGATCTGATGATCTTTGTATCCATCAAAGACCCAACGTATAGTAGTTCTATTTGTTATGAATAAACAAACCATTTCTGTAAAGCTAACAAATCCAGAAGAATATTGGGTCACTTTACAAAATAATATTTTGACCATTGAGTTGAGTCTAAATGAGTGCAAGAAAATATTGTGTCCTTGGCTTGACACATGGCTTTTAAAACTAGGGTAAAATACAGATCTAGGAACATTTTGGATGTTGCGGAGGCCCTGTGTTGGGAACACAGACCACAGGATTCTGGCCGACACCAACACGTTTCTCGTCTTTGCCAGCGTGTGGACGTACCACTCGGTGTCCTGTGCTTCCTTCTTAGTTTTTTGCACATGAAGGTCCTGTAGGGAGCAGAAAAGATAGCCTGTTGAGTTTCTGTCTTTCCTTCCCATAGGTAGGGCCATAATCTATTCTAGATGTCAGTGTAGAAATAGTAGGAACTGAATTTCAGATGAATGCTTGCAACCTGGTAGTAAAATCCAGAGCAGAAAAGGTACCACCTAGGTGTTTTCTACTTAACAAAACAAAGTCTATGGAATCACAGGCTTCTGCTGATCTCCCCTCGGCACATAATGTGCTGCCGGTTGGTTTTTCTCACAGTGGGAATGCATTTATCCCAAGCTGCCTTCCCCATCCGAGGTCATCGGTCAAGGGCCGTAGGGGCAATTTAGAGACACAGAAGACATAAAAATGTGAAGCCTCTGTCTCACCTGGTTCCAGCTTAAAACCCTCCAGGGGCCATCTCCTTTGCGTTCAGAAGAAATTCCAAGCTCAGCATGAAAGTTGTTTTCTGGGCCCCGCGTTTCCCTCTGGGGTCATTGCTCACCCCTCATCCTGGCTGCGTACCGGCCCTGTGCCCTGCCTTCACGGACGCCTGCTATCTCACACTGCAGGCCCTGCTCTTCCTTCTTCCCAGAACGCCCTTCTCCGCCTATTTTCGCCCTTCCTCCTCTGCCTATTTTCACCCTTCCTCCTCATTATTCCATTTACTTGGCTAATTCCGGCTCATCCTTGAAAACTTGAGTCTTGTTTCCTCCAGAAAACTTCCTGTCTGGCTGAGAGGCCTCCTTTGTGCTCCTTCCAGATCTTTGAGCTCTCTTTTAGTGACCCGGCACTGATCCTACTCTGCTCTGTCTTTCCATCTCCCCCAAGACCATTGGCTTCTTGAAGCCAAAGGCCATCATTTTATGTTTGGGTCCCCTGGAGTACGGCAGATTCCCTTGCATGCTGTGGGCACTCAAACAAGTGATTTGAGTGACTGAATCTAGAAGTGTCAGTGTTCATGGTGCCACACACTGGCCACGGCACCCAAAAGGCCGAGAGGTATAGATGTGTGATGGCAGGGCTGCTTCCTGGCACGACCCCTTAGGTTTCTCATACTGAGTACTGGCCAAACACCCCAGGCTCAGCCAAGCCACAGGTTCCCAAGCAAGCTTAGATGCCCTCACTAGTCATGAAATTAAATCCAAAATCCGTGCAAGCTGAGAAATTTGAGACAAAATCCCTGACAGCTAGTAGGGAAAACCAGATAATCGAGCGGTACACATCTACGATAGATCAGGTGGCAAGAAGCGCTGTCCGGAGGGGAACAAGGGAAAGGGGAGGGAAGGATGCGGCTGCAGCGTCAGGTGGGGTGGTTTGGGAGATGAGCAGTGGCCATGAGGATGATTGCCACCCCTCTAAATCGGATACCCAAGGACCTTGCTCAAAGCTGGAGGTGAGCTTGAAAAAAAAAAAAAAAAATTGAACGGAAGTCAACCCCCGGAAGGTTGGCCAGAAAAGTGTCTAAAGTTTGGAAATGAAATTCACTCTGACAACTCTTTTTGCAGCAAGTTGATTTGTGACCATGCTGTGTGCATTGTGATCCGACAAAATGGGGCGAATCATGGAGTCTGTGGTGTTATTCAGGTCAGGCCCTGCCTTAGAGCCACATCCAAGCCCCACGATCACACCCCTCCCCGCTGCAGCCGTCTCCACCTTCCAAATAAGCTGGTGGGTTGTTGCCAGAAGTACCAGTGCAGTTGATTCTGCCCAGAATCAGTCAGTCCAAAGCTGGCTGCCGAGCTCCTACCACGTACCTGGAGCTGGGATGAATGTTCGTTACATCTGTTTAGAGCAGTGGAACTCCGGTTAAGGAGCCCAAATTTGTGCGTGGATAGAAAACACTCCATAAACTTCAGAAGGCAATTTATAATGCAGTGCAAAATGATGTGATGTCGACTTTAACTGCTGTGGAACGGAGACCCTTAAAGCCCTGCTTTGTGCACCAGGTGCCGCGCTTCCCACTCTGGCCTCCTCTGCTTCACACCGTATGCACTGTGATGTTTACCAGTGTCACGCTCTCCCGTTTTACCCGTGAGGAAGCAGAGGTCTGCGTAACTACATGTCTTCCCAGGGTTCCCAGGGGGCCTCGATGCACCTCTGGAACCTCTTGTCCAGTTGCTCCCTTGGTTTTCCCATTTCAAGGTCATGGTGAAGATCAGCAAGAGACCTCGTAAGAAGCCCTTGACACAGGTGCTAGCCCAAGAGCTGGTGGAGACAATAGAAGGTGACCCTGGATCTCACCACCTGTCCCTCTGCCTTCTTGGAGGCTTCCACTCGACACCTGAGCCCAGCCCCACTGAGCAGGCGAGTTTAGAGCAGGCAGAAGACCTGTCTGTCCGAAGGGAAGAACCTACTGCTTTAATGGTGATTAAAAAACGTAGCTTAACCCAGAGCCAGGATTTTCTTCCACAGCATCGGAATAGGGAAAAAGAAAAGGAACAATGGTAAGAAACCCACCGGGTTTGTTGGTTTAGGAGACTCCCACTGCTGGGCAACGGTTTTAGAAAAACTCTGTGCTTTGAAGTGTGGCTTCTTGTTCTATTCTTGATAAACCATTGCCTTTCTCACCTGATTTCCATATCATCACTTAGAGCTCTACACGTATCTAAATATATATGCTTATACTCAGATGTGTTCTTTTCTCCTGATTATCTAATCTTTGAAGAAATCGCTACAGTTGTTTCCTGCCCGGGCTGACTGCACTGTTCCTAGCAAGCCGTCCATTGTGACCAACTCCTTGAAGTCAGTAGGCATCTTCCCTCCAGTCAGGTCTTGAGGAGGAAGCTCTGTGGCCTTGCCCACGGCCCGCGAGCTCTCAATGCCATCTGAAGTTGCTAGCAAGCTCTCTACGGTTGAGGCCAAGTCGCTGATATAAAGAGGTTTTTGTACTCCAAGTTTTGCGTTGGATTTTCAGTGTGGTAAAGACATCTATATGACGAGCAGCAGGAAACATTACTTCCTCATCACGCAATTCAAAAGAGTCACAGGTGAATTTTGCATTTGGTATTGTAAGAGCTTCTCAATCAACAATGGCAGATGCCACCCAGAGTTTCCTCAAAAAAAAAAAAAAAAAGAAAACATTAGAAAAAGGCTCCATTACCACACATTCATTGTTTCTCGACAAATTTCCAGCCAGCTTTGAGGAGGCTTTTTAAGAACACACACTTTGAGTTACAAATAACGTCTAGTGCGGAAGGAATACCTACAATGTTTGCTAATGACTGTGGCAGAAAGAGAACGTGTTTTTGAAACTGGGGCACGCAGGAACCCCAGGTTCTCTTTCTGTTTCTCGATGGACTGGCCGGGGAACAGGAGGTCATCTCATCTCCACTTTGCTGAGTGCCAGAAGTCTCTATGCAAAATGCCTCATCTCTACGCTACATACCTGGGATGAGAGTGCATTCCCGATAGAGGAAAACTGGTAAAACAATTTGTACGGTGAAAATATAGTGATAAATGTGTGCAAGGAATCCATGAATACTTTCTCATGAATTTCAGAGGGCTCCGTTTTCATGGCCGTAGAAGTTGACCGTAGAAGAGTCACAGTGCATTCAGATACGTGGTGCCAGTTACACCCGTGCATTTTACAAACCTCTGTGCCTCTCACTGGGTGCAAAAAAGGAGGAGAGAGTTGCATATGGAATCAACTGAAGTGCTCCCAGGTAGCCTGATACCAACTGTTTCAAAGTTTAGACTTCATAGCTGATTTAGGGTCAGAAGCAGAAATGATGCCTTTGGCTTCTTGGGATGGCCATGGATGATGAATCTCATGCCGTCCAAACTCTCAAATGTTCCAGAAGCCATTCTCCAGGTAATTAAAAAAGACCCAAGTTTGTTTCAGTAGAAGTGGGTCAGTGTTTCAGTGGGAAGCCTCTGTCAACCTCGGTGTCCCAACGAGAGAGTGCCATTTGGTTCATCGGATTTTCCTTTTAAATCCAGTTTTCCAGAGCACTTTTTTCAGTTTGAATGGTCTTTGGAGCCTAGTAACACGTTTATTGAGCACCTGCTTTGGGCCAGACCAGGAGCTCAGTTCTGGGGGGATATGAACTTTAAAGAAGTTACGGATGGATGGATGGATGGATATCTTATTTTCAAAGATATCCTAGTTCGGCAGAGGTAAAATAAATTAATCTCATGCCCTGTCTTGGGCACTAGTAGGGATTTTAATACTTGTACCTAGAAAGATCAAGGCAGATCTTTGTCATGATGGCCGATTTGAACTGAGTTGGGTTTTGAAAGATGGTAGAAGTTGAGAAGGCTGAAAAGTAGAAGAAAGGCATTGCAAGATGAACAGTGGTGAAAGGAAACACACAGCGAATGTTAGGAGCCCCTGTGTGGGTGTGGGGTTGGGTCGGTCTGGGAAGGTGCAGGAGGGCGGGAGCACCAACAGCGCAGAGTTTGGACCTTTTCCTGTCAGACACGGTGATGGTCATGTTTGCTCTTAGAAAAGAGAGGAATCTTAGGAGGAGAAGAAACTTGGAAACAGAATGCCTGTCAGGAACATTTTGCAGTGGAAGCTGATGCATGCAACCACAGGACCTGAACCAGAGCTGTGGCCATGGAGTAGTGGATGGGTCACAGAGGAAGTGCCGTTCACGAGGTTGACCCAACAGGGCTTTCCACTCATTGACCACATAGAGCGAAAGAGAGAAAGGAATCAAGGAGGAATTGATCTAATTTTGTTGACTGGGTGGATGGTGATGCCATTTGCAGAAAACCACAGCGAGACAAATGTTTTTGACCCCCAAATATAGGGCCTGGCGAACTGCAAGTCTTAACAGATTTAGGTCAGACTTGCCTGAATCCCCTTATAGAGAGAGAGAGAGAACATGAAGGTTCATGTAAAATCAGGCCATTGTGAGACCCTTTCAATGAACTTCAATAGGATGGGACATGAACTCTCAAAAAGAGAAGCTGGCCTTTTTATTTATTTATTTATTTATTGCTGTTTTTGTCATTTTGGAGACTAATTTTTTTGTTTTGTTTTGTTTTCTCATCTATTCCCTGATCATATTTCAAGGTTTTGTTTTTACTCATCAGAATGACAGGAAGTTTTCAAAGTGTGTTTCCTTCAAGTTTGGCCTCAACCTTATTTTCAGGATTAGGCGTTTGTTTTTCCATTTGCCTCCATGACAACCAAGCCCAGAATTCCTATATATAGTCATCCAGCGCCCATTGTCCCCCTGGCCATTGTAGCATAATCTTGTGCATCCAGGCCAGAGAGCTTCACTGATGATGGAAGATGAGGAGGTGCTGGAGTCCTTGGCCTGGAGATTTTCAAGGCATAATCAAAAGAAGGAAATAAAATAGTGTGCCTGCCTCTAGAGATTTATGTTCCCCTTTAGACACTATCCAGAAGTTTTTGGAATGGCCCATAGATGGAGAACATTTTTGAGACTCTTCAAAGGAAATGCTTGGAAAGTTGAATCAATGATTTGTAGTTGGTGGTATTCTTCTGGATGCCAAGTTCTGCTCTGTGTTAATAGCATGAAGTAAACAACAGGTATCTTGAGAAACAGAGGGAGTTACGTTAAGTTTCAAAGGGATTTAGGTAGAACCTAAGAAAAATTATTAAATAAGTAAACTTTTTGAGTCTGAGAATCATCTTGACAGCATATTGTTTTTGTAACTTAAAATGGTAGGTGATGGATGGATGGATAGACAGACAAGCAGGCAGGCCTGAATTTAAGAAAGTTGTCCACAAATTCAATCTAGCAACATTTTCATAAGTACCTTTTTTCATAAGTACCTTTCTTTATGAAAGGACCGTGAGTCTCTGTGGCTATTAAAAGCATGTGAGGTACTATTCCTGCCAATCTAAAATGTAAGCTCCACAAGGATTCTTGGTTTTTTTGCACTGATGTATCCCAAGTGCTTAGAGGTGCCTGGCACGTAGAGGTCTCTCAATAAGTATTTTCTGAATTAATAGAAAATTCGGAGCAAATATATAAACTGACATAGTAGAAACCCTCTTATTTGATGTGATCAATACTCACCTTCTCAGTTATAGTTGAAAGTTTCTAAATGCAGGGAATCCTTTTTAAAATGTCTTAAGCATTTTATTTTCACCTACAAAATAGATTCATTCACCAGTATTGGGATGTAGGGTCCAGTGTATGTATTGGAGTCCTTTGACTGAAGCTCCCCATTTCTTCTCTTGCATAAACCACGGGCACGTACGTTGTATCATGTGTTACTTCCAGATTCAGCTTCATTTAAGTGGAGTGGTAATTTAGACATTTGTGGAACAGTCGTAGAGCAGAGTCCTTCTAGATTTTTATGTTCTCAATCTTTTATAGTTGGTCTTGCCAAAACATAATTTGTTGGAATTTTTTTTTAGCAACTTGACTTTATCAAGTCTTTCCAAAGCATTCAATGTAGCTTTCATAGAAATGACACTTTATGCCCATATTCCATCATTTTAGGTCATCTTAATGACATCAAACAAGCTCATTGGCAAATATAACAGGTACAAAGAAGTCTGGGAGCGAATCCAGTGGATTGTTGTTAGCATCAGCTCAACTGTTGGAAGCAGAGATGGTTGGGCCTGCTGGAGGGTGACCCCCAGCACCAGCCCAGACACTGCTGCCTTCGGTCTTCTTGGGTCAGGATGTTTTAAGGTCAGAGGCATCGATCTGGCCAAATGTGATGGTGGAGGTTGCTTAGGGGAACGTGTGAGTGTAATGTGAGGTGTAATGAGATCAGGGTGAGAATCCCGATGTGTCTGTGCTGACGAAGCACCGAGGAGATCAGCGTCCTATCTGGATTGTTGGGAAAAGTCATCACAGTGTAGATGATATTTCAGCTGAGCTCTGAAGGATGGGTAGATATTTGCCAGGCAAAAAGAGGAAGAAGAGAGCTCAGTAGCCCTGGTCAAGGACTCCCAATGATGAAATAGGCAGAATGTGCTTCTGGGAATTGGGAACGAGCTAGAAGTGAGGCTGAACGCATGCTCTGGGGCCAGACTGAAGAGCTCTGTGTACTGCACTCAGGAATAAAGACCTCACCTTTGGGCACCGCAGCATAATCCTATTATGACCATGTAAGTGATCACATGTCTGTGATGCGCATGCCGGCTAGACTAGAACAGATCTCTGAGAAAGGAAGACCAGATAGGAGGCTGTTCAAGCTGCCCATGCAGGATATGAGGGCCTGAATGAACAATGGGAAGCGAAAGCCCAGAGAGGGAAGTGGTTGGAGCTGAGCGTGACACTGGTCTCTAGGACGGGGTAGGGGCTCAAGCGCTACTGCCAAGGACAGTTGGGAGGAAGAATCTCACAGCTGAAACTGGAACGAAGCAGCGAGCCATTCACTAACATTCAGACACGTGGGCAAAGGAGCAAAAGGGCAAAAGGAGAAGTGTGGGCAAAGAGGAGGTCGGGCTTCAGCGCCTCAGGTTTAAGGATTCCGACATTTTAGAGAGCTTAATGATCTCAGAGCTCACTGGGTTTCTCATGGCGGCAGGATTCTCTCGTCCCCACAGATACCTGGGTCACTAGCACAGACGTGAAGACACGTAGACTATTTTTGTCCTTTGCCCACGCTTATTAGCAGTTGTGTGCTAGAGGTTGCATGGCATTCCAGAAGTTTCCCAGCTACTGACTAAAGTAGATCTTTCAGTGCTTTCTTGATATTGTTAATGTGCCCTTCTCCAGTTTTCTATGATTGCTTGACGGGAAATAATGGGCTGTATTTACAGCATTTCGGGGGTCCCACCCTCACCACCCCCATACTTTGGATATTTACAGTCGTTGCAGTTAAATTATCCACAGGTAATATTCTGTTTCTGGTTCCTTCTGCTACCAAACTTGAGTTGCTAAATCACCCGCTTTTCTAAAGAAAACTACAGTTTAGGCATTATTTTGAACTTTCTATGCTATTTTAGAAGATTTTAAATTCTCCCTAATGCAGTCTACCCCACTTTCTGGTATACATATTTTTCTGTTCACACTCATCCTCCGATCTTCATTCCTTTTCCCTGTTGGAATTAGGTGACTTTTTCTCATTGTGATAAGAATGGAGTTATTTCATTTCTATTTACGACTTAAGGTGGAAGTGTGGTGAATTGAACGTTCCAGCATCTTCGTGTCTAGTGTTGACTTCATTAATGAACACACTAATGCTAGTTATTAGTGGGCACTCAAGTTTCTCTTGACGTTCTCCTCCGTCTCTCTTCTTCCAACATTTCCTCAGTCACCACGTACTGATTTTGCTTCTTCTCCACTAGCTCTTTAGGGATGCCTCTATCAGGACGTTTATTTCTTTGCATTTATCACCATCAGTTATTTACGTGTCCATCTGAGACAGCTGCTTGAGGACAGGAACCAAATCCTGTGCCCCAGAACTGACTCTCCTGTTGACTTAGATGCTCAGTAAATATTTGCTGAACAAATGGATATAACTGAAGCATTTGCCCCCCTGGGCACCCCTGATTTGCTTCCCTAAGATCCTTTGTCTTTTATTTTCTCCTGGTACTTGGTTCGCGCCGACCAAAGAGCCTGCCTCCCCAAGTCTGCACGAACATCTAGCTCAAATAGAATTAAGTGTGGTTGCTGGCGCCAAAATCCTTCTGCTACGTTTGTACCTTCACTCAGATCCTCTCTGTGGAGCTGTAGAAAATTGAGAATTGATCTTCCTGTACAGCTCCCTTTTTGGATCACTCAGTGCATAAGGGGGCTGTCCTCTGCAGCGCCCACAATTTACTGCCCAATTGATTCTTACTCTTCCTGTGTCTCCCTTAATCCTCCAATAGTTAAATTCTCCTGCTACTGTTCATTTGTTCTCCTTGCCTCTTGTATTCCTTCAATCAGTGGAGTAAGTTTGCCAGACGTGGAGAAGGCCTGTGGTGTCACAACAGCTCTGCTCACCCCCCTGCTAGACCCCAGCTCTGAGAACGTACCCCTGGTGTCTTCTTGGACTTTCACTCCCTAGAGCCCGCACATAGCCTGGCACTAAGAGGGTGTTAACTACATGTTTGTAGCCTCAGAATATTCAAGAACACTTCATTCTATCATGCTTATTGTGTTCCCAGAGTTCACTTGTTTGTCATTCGCCTTTATAAAATCCAGTTTCTTGTGATTGTTTCTGTGCTGGCTAATTTTTAGAGAAAGAAGAAGGAAAAAAACCCCTAGAACTGACAGTCACCTGGGTTTGGCTGGCATTCTGGGAGATGGACTATAGCAAGAAGAACTTCTCTGGGAACATGGCTAAGTGAGAGGCCTGGGAGGTTTCATCCGGAACCCAGCCCTTTCCCTGGTTTGAACGCCTGTCCAAGAGCCACCGGAAAGCATCCGCCTCCCGTCCGTGTACCTTTCTTTTCCCAGCCAGATTCCACCCGAGGAATTTCAGAGCAGTATTACTTGAGGGCAGTTTATCAGGCGTCTATGAAAGCACGGGCCGGCGGGTTTCCGATGCTGGGCATCTGCTGTGTTCTCCTGCACAGCCTGCTTGTGGACTTGTCTCCTATGTGATCCCGTGTTTTCGTTTTTATAAAGCATCTTACAATTTTGGATATTCTTTTTCTTTCCCACGAGCCTTGCTGTATTTTTCCCCCACGTGTTCTGAAAGGCTTATTTTAGTGTTTTCTTTCACATCCCGTTCACTGTTACTCCCTATCTGTCCTGTTTCCATTTCTATCTATTCTAATGGTATTTCAATTTTTCTGTCACCTTTTTTCTCTCCTCTCTGCTAAATATTTATTGTTGATGGACAATAGATACCTGATGGGCAAAATTCAGATTTTAGAGTCAGACGAATCTTTGTTCAAACCCAACCTCTGCCTCTTACTAGCCGTATGACCAACTGCCTCAACTACCTCATGGGTAAGATTGTGACGAGAACCTACACGGCACGCCATAGTTGTGAGAATTAATTGCTGGCAGTTCAATAAATTCCAAACCCATTTCTATAAGCACCGTGACCGTCCATGCTAAAATTCTATTTTGATCCTGATTTTACAAAATACAATTATTTTTATAGACCGTTGACAAAGTGGATAGCTACCCGTGACTTAGATTTATCTTACAACTATAACTGTACCTGATAACGTAATTTCTAAAACTTTGCACGTGAATATAGTCACAGGTCAGAGAATTAAACCTCTAGACAGCAGGCATGTCTCAGGGTTGGGTTAGGAACGTAGGGACCAGCCTGGTCTCTGCTCATGGTTCCTCTTTAAGGATTACTGGCCATCCAGGTGATAAAGATGTGACCTGGGTGAGCACCTCGGGTTCAGTTTCTCCCCTGAATTCACACCCCTGTGCTTCCGCTGCTGTATTTCTCAGTGACCGCAAGCCCGGCTGTTGAAAGCATAGAGTTTTTTTCACTTTCTGTAAGCTCGGAATGAAGAAAATAGCCTTAATGATGATTTTTAACCTCCGTGACGTGTCCTTCACCACTAACAATCTGTTTGCCTTTCTAACCTGGGCACAAAAACGACCCTCTTCCTGTTCCTCAGGCTGTGCCTCGTGAACAAGCTAGAATGTTCTGTAGATTAGCAAGTGGGCTTTTTTAAGATCGGTGGAATCATACACGCTCACGTCTTTGTCACTTTAGTGCCCAAAGTGCTAAAATTGTACATTATTCACAAACTCCCAAGTGAGAGAGAATGAGAGACATAGTGTGTCTTGGCACCAGAGAAGAAAGTAAAGCTCTAAGAAGACCCAAACAGTTGTGAGCTGGGCATTATTACCAATGTACCGTAAGCGGTGGGATTTGCCTATTTTCGTAAATAAACCTGTCCGTCGGATTTTAACCAGGAAAAAAAAAAGGGGGGGAATTCATAACACGGTACATACAGCTGTCCCTTTTGCATTGCCATTTACGAGGGAAGGGCGCTGAGCCTCCCTTTCTTGGAAGGCTTTCCCTCACCACTTCTTGCATTTCTGTTTCTTCAAGTTTCATGTAACATATATATACCGAAGTTAAAATTTAGAATTCGTTTTTTGGGATGGATGGAATGAAATGCAATAGACCCTAGAGATAAGAAAAATGTGTTAAATCAAAGGAGACTCCCTTCCCTTGGAGGGAGTCTCCCTAAGAGATTAGTGCAGGTGTGAAGTTGGGGTGGGTGGAAGTTAGGGGAAGATGAATTCACCTGGCTTATGATCTGAGTCGGAACAACGGACTTCTTTGCAGGTTCTGCTGTAAAGGGGTTGAAGCTGTCGGGGGCCTGTGTCTGAGGTGACAGCCAGCCTCCATGCTAGCCTGCAGGACTCGCTGAGTTGGGTGCTGGGTCTTGGAGGGAGCTGCTTTCTGAGAAATGGACTGTTCCTTGGGATGTTCATTTTGGTCTCTGGGTAGATTTGTGGGCGGCCGAGAGCTCACAGGCAGCGGGACCCCGCCTTGGCCTTGTTGGTCCCAGGATTTCGATCCTGTAGAGTGAAGAGCGAACAAGAGGACAGGGGCTTGTCAGGGATGCTGACGGGGCAGTGCCCAACCCGCCGCTCAGGCCCATGTTAACAAGAGAGGCGGAGTGTGTTTTGTGCTTCCTCGTGTGTGTGTTTTAAGCAGAAACTAGTCTTGAGAGCTTAAATAGAAAACATCTTGAACAATCCATGCAATGGTAAACAAACCTGCTATTGAAAGGAAGAATGAGAAGTTGACAATTGCATTATTGTGATCCTGAGTGGGTTCATCAGCTAGGGTTGAGGAATAAAGAAACCAGAGATAAAAGACTTGAGTAAAATGAATTCGGTTGTGTCATTCCTTTCTTCCTTTGTCTCCAGTTTACACCTGGTAATGAACTCATGGAGGCTTGGAGGTATTGTTCAAGTTTCCTTTTGTTTTATTTTTGTGTGTGTGGCAGGTTTGTTTACAATTTCCAAAGGGGTTTTTTCTCCATCTTGAGGAATACAAATTGAAGAGGGGGAGGAGGAGAACAAGAAGGGAAGGTATTTTAGTATTTTGAAGACAGGAGGTGGCCTCACAATAAGGGAGGCTGCTCTGTTTTTGTTTTTCTTCTCAAAGAGGCCAACGGGATGGATGGTCCTGGTTTCATCAAATACGGGTTTTACAGAATTCCTCCGTGTCCTGCCTCGGGGAATCGTGCTTTGGAAAATTAAGTGTCCATCAAATCAGGAGGCTGGTACAGTTTCTATCCCCTTTCCCACCTTGCTTTTTGAAAGGCTTAAAAAAAAAAGAGCCCTTTGTTTTCAAGGAAAGTTACACTGAAATTCATCTGTGGGGTATTCAAAGACTTCATTTGCGTCATTCCTAGGCAGCTCTGGGTTGTGCAGGACAATGTTGCCGAAAGCGTAGCCTCAACATTCAAAGCAGCATGTTTGGAAAAGGGTCAAGATCTTTCTTTCTCCCTCTCTCTGATTTTTTAAAAAACCGAGATTTTCCCCCCTCCCATCTAGATCACATTTCTCCACCACATTTCTCCACTGAAGCTTCTCAGGGTTAA
Organism: Leptonychotes weddellii; assembly: GCF_054177405.1. Classification (NCBI taxonomy): domain Eukaryota; kingdom Metazoa; phylum Chordata; class Mammalia; order Carnivora; family Phocidae; genus Leptonychotes; species Leptonychotes weddellii. The sequence continues at coordinate 57,308,144 of NC_138382.1, forward strand.
GATTTATGGCTGTCATTTCCGACATTTTCCTCCGAATTGCAAACTTTAAAATACCTTTTAGGGAAACTTATTTGGAATTTCATTTTAATGGGATTTATGAATAAATCTCCATCTTAATGCTGACTAAGCTTTAAACATCCATTCCAGGAGAACACTATTAGATCTTTATATTTTAAATTTTAAATCACTTGACTGTGAAGACATAAAACATTTTTGTATTTGTGAGTGCCATGTGTTCGAGCATTTCTGTTAAAGACCTTCTTTCTGGGGGGCGGGGGATTGGCTTGAATAATTCTGGGCTGCAGAGGAGGAGATATGACATCATCTGCTTTCCTTTCTCACATCGGTGCCTGTGTGCTTTCTGTGCGTTCATTTATCTCACCTACAGGGACGGGTGGGTACTCTGTGGCAGCCGTTTCCTCTAGACAACAGTTGACTTTCTTTCTTCCTTCACTTTGAAACCTTTCACCTCAGCGTTTTAGTTTTAAATGCCACGAGCCCTCAACGTCAGATGAAAAGAAGCGACACTTCCTTCCCACCTGCCCTTCCCCAGATCTGTGTGGTAGGATGTAAATGAAGATGAAAGGTGGATCGTAGTCATCATCTGTAGGGAAAAGAAAAACAACTACTCCAGACTAATGTCGGGGGGTTTTCAGGGGTCAAAGCTCCACTGTGGTTCTCTGTGTCCGGTGTCCTTGTCCCCGTCTGTCCGCAGACTCCTCCTACTCAGAACCTCCAGATGTTCAGCAGCAGTTGAACCACTATCAGTCGGCCGCGCTGGCGAGGAACAACAGCCGAGTCAGCCCCGTGCCCCTCTCCGGGGCCGCTGGGGGTGCCGAGCAGAAAACCGAGGCTGTTCTGCACTGCGAATTCTGTGAATTCTCCTCTGGCTACATCCAGAGCATCAGACGCCATTACAGGGACAAGCATGGCGGGAAGAAGCTCTTCAAGTGCAAAGACTGCTCCTTTTACACAGGCTTTAAGTAAGTGGCGTGAAGAACAGCCTGGAGAAACAAAGTGGCTGTGCCTGCCCCACCCCTCACCTCACGCTTCCCCGTGCTTTCCTACCGGGAGCGCAGGGAAGGCCCTGCCCGCGGGATCCTGCAGGGATGGGGTCCAGTCTTCACAAAAGGAGGCTAGTTCCAGAAGACTGCTTTGGGGTTTGTGGAAGGGGGCTTGGGGGCGAAGCGCTCGCTCTGTCAGAACAAACGAGTTTAAACGTCAGAGCGAATGGGCAGCCAAGGAGTGTGAGAGCGTGGTAAGGGATTTCTTGGGCCCAGTGCATGAAGCAATGAGTGGTTTTTTTCCCTTCGAAAGACTATCCTCCCTTTTTTGAATTTGTCTTTGGGGGAAAAAAAAATCTGTGTTTTTGAAAGCAAAGTCAAAGCCAAGAGAGAACATCCAGCAATTGTGATTTCCCTGCTACCCTTATAGAAAATTCCTATTTCTTAAGATCATATTGTTGAGAGACACCCAGAGAATCAAGACTCCAGCACTGTGAAGACTAGAACTGAACAATTGTAGAGAGATTGTTCCAATCCAGAAAAAGATAATCCAAAGCCACCTCTGCTCCTGTGTATAACAGAATCGGTGAGCTCAAAGAACAGAGTGCTTCCTATCATGTGCTCTAGACTCTTGTGATTTAATCTCATCCTGTGCAATGCTGTTTAGGTCGGTGGTTATGAGTGCAGAGTGTGGAGTCTGACTACCTGGGTTTGAATCCCAGCTTTGTCACGAACTGGCTGTGTGACTTTGGACAAGTCCCTAAGCTTCTCTGTGTCTCCTGGTCCTTATCTGCAAAATAAAGGTAGTAATACTACCTCACTTACAGGACTCTGAGGAGGAGTAAATGAACCAATATATCTAGAGTGCTCAGAATAGTGCCTGGCGCAAAGGAAGTACTAATTAGTATTACAGTATCATTGAAAGCTATTATAATAATGTAATATTAGATGGCTCTATTACAGGTGTAAAGCTATCATTATCTCTTCCTGTTGCTGTTAGGCCCTGAGCCTTAGGCCACTCTAGTACTTCAAGACAGACTCCACGCAGCCAGGCTGGCAAAAGTAGGCTTCATGGCCAACAGAAAACAATCGGAAGAAGAACAAGGTTCTTTTCCACCCACACCTTAGTTGCTGGGATTCGATGGGAAATGTGTTACTTCTCTGACTATTAATATTAATTTGGTTCAGTTGTTTCTCAGATAAATACGTATGTGACCTTAGAACTGAGAAGAGGCTGAAGACCCAGATAACAAGGGCCCACTGACAGGTGTACATGTCTCCCCGGAGAGAAGCACTTGAGTTAATAAGAAGGGGACCTTGCCTATTAGACTCTTGGTTTCATCCATTTTTATGAGACACTGAAGGCTTTGTAAATGATGAAGTTTTGAAAAGGATGGAGGGGTAGACAACAATAATCGCTTTCCTCCTTCAAGCTGGTACAACAGCTTTGAGTTTAGTTTACCTGATCGTCGGCCGCCATGACGTCCCAGCCAACTTGCCCTCAGAGTCCCATAGGCAGCTGGGAAATGAACCTGACTCCAGTCCCTCTCCTTCCAAGCACAATGAGAAAGAGGTTCTCGTGGGGATTTTGGCTTTATGCTTTTAATAGGCAGCTTCTCATCTTCAAGAATAAAGTGTTTGGGGAAGTCCATTTCTTTTCAGAGTAAGCCCTGACCCCGGCCAAGTGGCAGAAATTTTCAAAGAGGAAGTTAGCACTGCATGACAAAGTCCAGTTAGTGGATGAGTGACCAAGGAGCTTGTGGTCAGCAAACATGATGAACAACTGTGCTTTGGGCCCTCAAGCAGGGGCGTCACACACAGAAGCCCCGTAGTGAGGTAGCCAGCAGGGGATGTGTGAGCGACATGATCCCTTGTCACACTCATCACCTCTCTCCCCCACCTCTCTCCCAGATCTGCTTTTACTATGCACGTGGAAGCCGGGCATTCGGCGGTTCCCGAGGAGGGCCCCAAAGATCTTCGCTGTCCTCTCTGCCTCTATCACACCAAATACAAACGCAACATGATTGACCACATCGTGCTGCACCGAGGTAACCTTCCTAAATGTGGTTTTCTTGGGGCAGAGGGCTGCGGGTGGCATTTCAAGGACTCCCCTCTCGAAGTGGCCACTTTGCCCTGGTCCCTGGTTCCTCAGCTTCTGTCCAGGCAGGAAATCACAGTGAATGACCACAGTGATGACAGCCCACGATAAAAACCCCTTCCTGCCACAAGATCTGCTCCACGTGGAGGGAGGCAAAGGTGATGGGTTTAGCAGTGGACACTTCTCTGGGGCTTCCCAGCGTGAGGGATTTTCACATTCTGATTCCTCTGCCCTCACCGCCTTGCTAAGGAAGGAGCGAATGAGACACAGAACGGGCGGGTGAGGACTCATCATAAAATGTCAGGAGCTATCTGATTGCAAGCAATTCGTTGGAGGGAGACCAAAATGATGATTTCCAAAGCAGAGCGTGGAGTTTCCCATGAAATGGTTGGAGAGAGAAAAATTCTTAAAAATAAAAGTGGTCCAATAGGTATTAGACATCCCAGAGGTTTCAGATTTAAGTTCTGGTTTTAAAGCCTCCTGTATTGACCTGCTCTCCCATCTGTAAGAAGAGAGGACGTGAGCCTATGAAACAATGCGCCAAGTAGCTGGTCTGGTGCGTTCCCTGGTGGATGCACACTGGGTGTCGTGTACATGTGGCTTCCTGTTGATAAACAGGGATGGTTCTTTCAAGTCCTCTTTGGTTTTTCTTTCAGTTGAGTTTACTCTTGGCCAATTAAAACACTGTTAAACAACAGGCTTCCTCTGCATTGGAAGGAAAAATATGTTTATGTAAAAACTTTGTCCAAAGAAGATTCGAGCCAGAGGTAGATGGAAAAAGGATGACCAGAATCCTGGTTGCCAGTCTCTCGTGCTGTTTCCGTCCACTGATCTTTCATCTTTCCTCCGTGCCTTCCCTCCCTCCTCGTCCCCCTCTTCGTTCCTGTCTTCCTCCCTCGGCCTCTAACCCTAGGACGCTTTTCCGTCTTCGCCACGTGGGCCTCAGAAACAGTGAGTGTGTCTTCTGCTGTCCTGCTGAGAGAGGTCACTCACCCTGACATGCTGGATATTTTTGGAGCATTTTCAAAAGTTTCCAGCATGTCCCCAGTGCCACAGTCTCGGGCCATTGCATTTTGTGACCATTTGCCCATCTCTGCTGCACACCCCGTGGAAGGCCCCGCTTAGCACCCTCAGATTTCCTTCCTCCCCAGGCCGCTCTGAGGAGACGTGAGGTCGCTGCTGGCTGGGACATCCGCCTGCGAGCTGAGAGAAGCAGCATCGGAACGTGGAGGCAGGAATTCTTGGCCAGAGTGGTGCCACCCAGTGTTTCACCTCAGTCACCTGGCTTCTGGTCCCCCAGCCCATGTGTGGTGGTGGCTCTGTGCCCCCCTCACAGGGTGGGGAGGGGCCATGAGTGGTGTTGCCGCTGAGCAGACAGAAACGATGAGAGACCTCACTTCTGTGGTCGATGCCCTCCGGCTTCCCATGCTGCTGCCTGGTGGGCTCAGAGCTTCAGTGTCTAATGCGCTCAATGATTTTCCTTCCCTGAGCTGAGGCTTCAGGAAAGGGATGGGGACACCGAGAAAGAGTAAAGCTAAAGCTGAGAAAGGCCCTTGGAGTGCTACACTTGACACGAAGTCACTCCTATCCAACAACCTCCTAAGGGCTAGGATTACTACCTGTGTTCCTGCTTCACGTGCGTGAAACGTGAAACTGAGAAAAACTGCTTTTTCTTTGATTTGGTGTAGTTATTTTGTGGTCATCTCACAAAGGATTTAAGCTATCTTAAAGATATTTGTGCAGAACCGTAGGATTAAAACAAATGGGAAATTGGGGCAAATGCAGAATAAGGAGAAACCAGTTGCAGGTGCCCTGGAGGTACAGAGACGTTCACCAAGAAGTTGGTGTCCAGTGAACGCCGTGGGGTGCTGTGCACCTGGAAGCCGCGGGCTGTGGGTCTGGCCCTGAGATCCCGGCCTCCCGCGGGACAGAAGAAAACAGAATCCGTTGGATTTCAAGTGTTTGTTAGACTTTTGAAATTGCATTCAGGAGATTTTCAGGAATCCTAGACACCGAAACCTGAGAGGAATTGCTCCAGTGGGGTCTCCGAAGGGGGGACCGTGTACGATCCGGTGTGTATTATGCCCACCACAAATGCAGTGCGAAGGCCCACAGGGACGATGAGAGCTGGCCAGCGGAACCAGACTGGCCCGAGTGCTCACAGTGCTGTGAGTGAGTCAACTCCGGGCCTCTGATCCCGTGACCCATCCATCATACTGCCCGTCACCGGTTACTTACAGTCTCTGCTGTGTATTTGTAGAGGTCATTTATGTTAAACGAGCCATCTAAATATCGTCCTTACCGGGGTTGGAAAGTGCACGATCTGGAACGAAGGGACGTTTGAGGATCGGCAGTAATAATGACAACATTAACAACAACAAATTACTGTCACTGAGTGTTGACGAGGACAGGTGCTGTACTAAGTGAGTCCAACATGTCATTTTATGGAACTCTCACAAAACCCTATATGGTGTGGGTATTACTGTTATCCCCCGAGAACAAGGGTAAAAGGTTCAGAGAGACTGAGTGTGACCCAAGATCCAAATGACCAGTAAGTGACCCAGCTGGGTCTGAACCCAGGCTTGTCTGCCCCACAGCCCATGCCTGTAGCCACCAGGCATCACTGTCTCTCCCCTGGGAGAGTGGCTGATGTCACCGTGTTGAGTGTTCTCGTGGTGTGGGCAGCTGCGTCTGAGGACGGAATCACCTGTGGGGCTGGAGGTCAGAGCTGAGGGCCACGGAACCGCAGATGGCAGGGTGTCTCAGGACAGCCGTGTCTGCCATCTGCGTCCTGGCCTGGCTTTGGTGTCCATCTCAACCCAAAATGGCATCTCAGTGGGAAGCTGGTCTTGACAAGTCAGGAGACAGGGCTGGGTGTCTGCCTTGCAATTTCGAGTCGGGGCTGATCTCAAAGTAACAAGACGTGACTCTTCCTGCACCTGGGCTCTCCTTGCTCTGGGGATGAGTAAACATCGTTGGTCTCTGGGGCCTGCAGTAAGAGAGCTTTCTGAGGCCTTGGGTAATTAAAATACTTGGGATGAAAGGGAAGAAGAAGAACTTCTGAACTGGCCCTGAGACTGAGATACTGCTGGCAAGAATAGTTGCCTTCGCTTTTTATCCCAACAGAACGATATATTTAAATAGGGAGGAACGGGAGGAGAATTCATTTCACTCATGGGAAATCTGAATGAGAAATGGTCGTGGGTTTATGTGGGTTGTGGCAAAAGAGCATACTGTGTGTCCATGCCTGCAGCAAGCATTCATTACTTGCTTGTGCCGCACTCTGCTGGGTTCTTGGGCAAGATGAAGTATATAGAAGACCCAGGACCTGCCCTCCTCAAGGAGATGAAGCATGTGCGTGAGTCTACGTAAGGTAGCGAGTGATGGGTATCTAGGGGTTTCACGGTGGCAGGTGTATTTGTGTTTGGGGTAGAGAAAGGTGGTGGGGGGGTGGCTTTCAAACTGAGCCAGGATGACATTTCAGCAGGCAAAGATGATTGAAGGTGGGGTATATTAGTTAGCTGGGTAGCTTAAAACAACAATGTACTGTCACTGCTCTGGGGCCTAGAAGTCTGATATCAAGGTGACAGCAGGGCCGTGCTCCTTCTGAAGGCTCTAGACAAGAATCCTTCCGTGGCCCTCCCTTGCTTCTGGTGGTTCCTGACATCCTGGCCTTGGAGCTGCGTCATTCCGGTCTCTGCATCTGTCCACACATGGCCGTCTTCCCTGTGTGTGTCTTCTCCGTGTCCTCTCCTCTTCTAAGAACACTACTCATTGAATTTAGGGCCCACCCCAAACCACTGTGACCTCATCCTGACTAGTTACATCTGCAAAGACCTTATGTCCCAATAAGGTTCCATTTTGAGGTTCTAGGTGCACATAAATTTCTGGGGGACACTATTGGACCCCCTACATGGCGGGGAGGAAAAATTTAAATCAGTCAGGTAGGTGGGAGCAAGATGTGTTGACAGTGTATTCAGGTGTTCTGAGGGGGGCTGAAGGGAACAGGGGACAAGGCTGGTAAGGTGTGTTCCGGCCAAATTAGGTAGGGCTTGGATACCAGTGTAGGAGTTCGAACTTTACTCAGTAGGCAGATGGGAAACCAGGGTACCTGCTGAATACCAACTTAGCAAAGATTGAAGCCAAGGATTGGTAGACCCAATTCTTTGAGAAACTTAGGTCAGATCAACATTTGGTGAGATTGGCCATGATTGGACCAGTTTGGAAAGGGAAAAATTAAGCCCTGAGATTTTTGTTTGCTGGAGAAGTTTGGAGGTAGGACTTTTGGTGGGTTTTCATTCAATGCAACAAATATTTATTGAACATTCACTATAATGCTAGCATTGTTTTAAGCTCTAGGGGTACAGCCATGAAGAGTCAGGCAAGATCTGTGCACTGAAGGAACTTGAACTTGATAGGAAGGGAGACCGTGAACAGGGAATAGTTTCATGAGTACATTTCCACTGAGTTTGTCAGTTTATCATCATCATTGGAAGCATGATGCCTCGTGCACAGACAGCTTTGCCTGTATGTACCTTACACACCTGTCGTGCACCTGGAAAATTGGGTACAGATTGAATTACAGGGATGAAACACAGTTTTGCCAGATATTTCTATTTATAATTCTGGAACTGTGTAATCTCCGATTCTGGTCTCCAGTTGGCATATTAACTTAAAGCTTCTGCTTCCGAGCCCATAACCCCAATACATGGGCAAACACTGAATTTAACTGAATCCTGCTGGTGGGCATCTTTTGGGAACAAAACTAATCTCCCTTAATTTACCTGATGGGTATCGTTTTTCTTATTGGAAAAAAAAAAAAAACTGCAGTGAGATTGCCAGTCTTTCATTTTATTCAGTGAAATTACACATTCCCTTCCATCCCCACCAAATACTTCTGCCGGTTAGAATGAGAGGTGTGGTTCTTTGGTGCTCAGCTTTCTCTGGCTTGACGGTGGCAGCCTGGCTAGCATCAGGATTAATAACGTCTTACCAGGAGCTGTTGTCCTTACGTTTATGTGTGCCTGTTTATGGTCATGTTTTAGAATAGTTGTTCTTTAGGAACTACTGTTATCTTCTTAATGGCTTTCTAGTTCTCAGCTTTTGTCACCCATTTGGCCGAGAGTAACGGGTGGGGCTTTGGTTTGGCCCAAAGAGGGTCTCAGGCCTGGAGCAGGATCATTTGCATACGGAGTTTGTTGGCGTGAATGACTTCCAGACCTCTCCCTGCTTCGTTCAGACTTGGCACGTTGCGGGGAGGAAACCCAAGTGTGTTGTGGTCTGCCTTTCAGGAAGAATTTTTACTTGGTGACTCTGGACTCCACAGTGATGTGGTTTTTCTCTGTTTTGAGCAGAAGTGACCCTCCGCCCTCCTGGTAGTTGCAGTTTGGCAGATTTTTCCACTGAGCATCTCGGGAGTTCGACAGCACGCCCTTGTAGGCTCTCTAGCACCTCAGTTCCCACAGGCTTCCGCGGGGCTTTCCCCCTGGGTTTCACGTCCAGCTGCAGCACCAAGCGGCTTTTGAGTAGGAAGAGATGAGAGACACAATCTATCTTGTAGTCAAACTGGTGAAGTCATAATATTTTTGCAGCCAGCTCTGGAAGCTGAGTCACAATGAGTGTGATTCAAGCCTTGATTTCTTACCCAAGGTAATTTTGAGAGGTGTGAAGTCAAGAAAGACCCACAGTTGTCGCTGCCTCCATAGAGAAAAAAAGTCCTGAGCCCTGGGCTTCTGTAGCCAAGACAGGGCTCCGTCCATACCTGGAAACATTCCAGTCTCTAACTTTATGTCCTTGACTTGCCTCAATAATGAATAACCTCATTCAGAAAACCCTGTCAGTGATTTGCCCACCTTTCCAAGTCTCTCTTGTTTTTTTTTTTATCTTGGTTGTGTTAGCCATGTGTTTAGAAAGGAGAAAAATTAACTTTTTTTCCCTAAAATGAAGATCTTAGTCAAAATCCACATAGCCCAGAGACTGGGAATGTTGGTGATGTCTTCGTTTGGAAATGGGAAGAAGTCTGATGTTCCAGAGTGAGTAAGTAAGCAGGAAATTACCTCTTATCTGATTGAGAAGATACTCGAAAGAAGTCAGAGAGAAATGGTTGCCTTAGACACTCCCGTAGCTTTGGTACTCTTTGGTACTCTTAAACGATTAGGAATCAAAGGCGCATAAATAAACAGCGTGCAGATCGGATGTTCCAAGAGAGTTCTTTTCGGGGGTGAAGGAGGAGGGCCCTGGCACAGGTCAGGCGGGGGACCTGTGCTCCCAGGTCACAACTTTGTTCTGAACCAGAGGCGTGACTTTGAGGACGAGTCCAACAGGCCAGTCCTCAGCTTCCACACCAGTAAACTACAGGTAATAAAACCGACTTTGCAGAGTGTTTCGAGAATAAAAAGTTAACCGTGAGGGTAGAATGCCTAACAGGGCTTGAAACAGTGAGCTCCAGGCAAATCGCCATGGTCATTTCCATGAATTATTATTATTTAAACTCCAGAGTATTTTGAGTGCTCCTGACTTTGTGTAAAATTCACTTAGACACACATAGTGAAATGGGAAACTGCAAAGAAAACTAACCAAGGTGGTAGAGGAATTGAAAGGGAGGCCTATAAAAAAAAAAAAACCCCAGTCTGAAAGAAGTGATTCTTTACGGGGAGAAGTGAAGACAGGAGGCTGCTTGCATGGCTGTCTCCAAGGTGTTGGAGGCATCGTCCCAGGGACTGTTATCCAGCTGTGGTCCATCTCCACGGAGGTCAGCAGACCCAGAGCGCACAGCACGGGCCAGAGACAGAGCGTGCACGAGGCAGAAATGACACAATCCAAAGCAGGAGCCAACACAGAGCAAAGGAGGGGTGCAGTCTCAGGGAAGGTGCCAGAAAAGTTCGTGTCAGCCCAGCCCGTGAGCTCCTCAGGCATGGGGCTGGTCCCAGGGGTTCAGCCTGCTCCCCTGTCTTGTGCCGTGGGCGCCGGCTTGCACGCGTGTCTTACCCAGAACGGCTGTGGGGGTAATGCTGGGCACTTGGTGTGGAGCAGTGGTTATCGGCCAGAGTCAGGGTGCATTTGTCTGGAGGCATTTTTGGTTGTCACCCCTGGGGAAGCGGGGTGCCATGGCAGATGGTCGATAGAGGCCAGGGATCTTCATAAACATCCTACAGTGCAGAGTACAGCCCCCAGAGTCAAGCCTTATCTGGCCTCAGAATGTAAATAGAGCTACTGTTGAGAAACCCCGGGCTGGAGGAGTTGAACGGCGTAGCATGGGCTTTCTTAAGGCTCCGGCTGGCTTCTGCCAAAGCATTTTTTTCCTCCGATTACACCAAACCATAGAACTGAATGGTTAGAAGACTGTTAAACATTTGCTATTCTAAGAAAATGTGTGGATTACATTATAATCATGTGTTTCTTAGCTGTCTGCTCTACTTTGGTTTAAAAATATTTATATTTCTAAATAAGCGACTGACTCTTTGTATAGGGAAAATAACATATGCATTAGAGCTCCGGGGAGTACGTAGCAGACATCACCTTCCACGCTCCCTCGGGCCAGCTTCTTGCGGGCCAGTTAATCGCCGTATTCAAGGACTCCCTCGGCAGGGACTGCCCTGCGGTGAGAACGGGGTGGCTGAGGCTACAGCATGGCTTTGGGTGGGGAGAATTCTCCAGGGGCCAACCCTGGCCAACAGCAAAGGGAGGGCTCGCAGGGAGCACCGCATCAGTGCACAAAACACTGATGTCTGGAAACGGTGCTACTCAGTGACTCCGAGACTAAATCACGCTTTCTTGACTTAATAATACATTGCTGTTTCTAAATAATATAAGTATATGTTGTGTGCGTCCATTTGTAAACTTCCAGAGTCTTCCGAAATCCAGACACAGCATGAAAACACACGCTATATTTGATCCTTGCATAAATAGCACAGATTTTAATTTTATCCCAGTTATGGATATCTGGCGCATGCGCCGATACTCTGGGCAGACTGGTGTGAAATTTAATTTGAGCAGTTAAACACAAGGGTGAGAGAGTGCAAAATAAACAAGCACACGCATTTCCAGCCCTACAGCATTTGGTATGTTAATGGGAAAAGCACCCAAATCCTCTCTCTTATTTTTTTCCCTTGTGACAATCAGATTACAGATTGTCTGAAAAGGCACAAATCCTCCCTATCTCCCACGCCACCCCCATCTCTCCCTCTACCCCCATCTCTCCCTCCACCCCCCGAATGTTGCCCGCAGCCATTTCATTTGTGAGCTTCTCCTACTAGAGCTGGAATTTCAGGGAATGAAAACATACAGGTCCTTTGCTTTCAGATTTGTTATTAGAGATTCCCTTGGTTTCAGGAAAAGGAAAACCGTCTCCTTGAGAACATCTCGGAAGGGGAAACAGGAGTGGAACTGGCAACAGTGGGACATGAAGGGTTTGCTTTGTGACAGGCAGGGATGCAGATCGCAGCAGGGCCAATTACAACGTCTGTGAGCTTTGGAAAGTTATTAAGAGCCCCGTTCCTTGCTTTACTGATCTGTGAAAACAGGAATACCTCCAGCCTAAGAGGGTTGCCAGGAAGGTGCATTGTCGGGGCACACAGGTGCTTGGGAACTGTCCGGTCCCTTTCTACTTAGGGATGTCTTCTAGGTCCAGCCCAGCTAGCACCTAGTGAGGAAGTGGGAGGTGCTAATAGTTATCATTACTGTGGATAAACCGTGGCCGCCTCCATTCAGGAATGAGCAAGCACCTTTCAGCCTGCCCACCTCGCTGTAAAGATCACCCTGGGGATTAAGTGCACCAAGGGCTGGTGGTCTTACGAACACTTACCTGGGCCAGAGGAAGATGCCGTTTGGGGAACGGAGGGCGGGGCGGCGTGCATGTGAGTTCCCGGACACGGGCCCGTGAGAGGTAGCAAAACCGGCTGAGTTTCTTCCTGTATTCCAAAGAGAACGCGTGCGGACCATCAGTAAAAATTTCCATCTTTCCAATTCAATTTGTTTCCACAGAAGAGCGAGTTGTCCCCATCGAAGTGTGCCGTTCCAAACTGTCCAAATACTTGCAGGGAGTAGTTTTCCGCTGCGATAAGTGTACCTTCACCTGCTCCAGTGACGAGAGCCTCCAGCAGCACATAGAAAAGCACAATGAACTAAAACCTTACAAATGCCAGCTCTGCTATTACGAAGCCAAGCACACGGAGGAACTGGACAGCCACCTTCGGGACGAGCATAAGGTACCTGCCCGTCTTCCTGCCCCCGACCCTCGGCAGCCCTGTGGGGACGGGCCTGGCGGGGAGCCAGAGCTCAGGGTGGGCGAGGCAGGCCCGCGGGCTGAATGTTGCAAGGGCGCTTCCGATGAAAGGAAGGAGGTCATTTTAGAAAAACTGGAACACAGAGATGGGGATAAGGAAAATCCCCCCTCATGCTGCCACCCAGGTCCACCTGCTTAGCGTTTGTTCTCTCTTCCCTGCCCATTTTCCCTTGTTTTACGTAAGTCTGGTGATACCACACGTGAACTAGCGTGTCACCCTTTAAAAAAAATTTTTTTTTTTACTTAACAACCTAACAGGAATATTTTTCCTGTTAAAATAATATTTTTTAAAATGTTATTTTAAATGTATCGTCACAGAAATTGACCAACTTTTTCTGTAAAGAACCAGAGAGTCAGTGTTTTAGGCTTTGCAGGCCAGAGGGCCTCACGGTAACCACTCAACTCTGCCCCTTGTAGCAAGAAAGCAGCTTACAGACAAGACAAATGAACAGGCATGGCTGTGTCTCCGCGACCCTTTATTTACGGAAGTAGGCGGCAGGCTGAGGGCCCGAAGTGGCTGGTCCCTGTCCTGATGGCCAGCCACCTTGTCCCTCAACCATGTAGGTCGTTTCCAGTATTCTTGCTAACTACAGAGATTTTCCAAAGCCTTGCTATTTGTGTCTAAACACTATAAGGGCTGTAAAAGACGTGTTTTGTTTAGGGAGGAGGATTGATAAAGAATAGATCAGTACCAGACCTAAAATCAAGGGTTTGTGGAAAAAACTTCTCTTCCAAAGGTCTGCTGATCAGAAGGCAGAATCCTACAGGGCAGCTTCAGAGGGCTTATGTGGCACATGGGGGAATTGAGGTGCTTGCTTCTGGTTTTGTGGATTGCCCAGAGTGCAGAGGAACTACAATTTGTATTTGTTTCTTGAAAAAGAAGCCCATTGAAATGTTTTCTAATTAACCCCAAAATATTGAGGGAGTGTTTACTTAAGGCACAATGAGATCGTTTCCTTTTTCTTTGCTCTGTGTCCTCCTCTTTTCTGGCCTTGCCAAACCCCAAGTTATCAAGACTTTAGTCCAAATCATCTGCGCCAAAGGGTTAGAACTTCTCTTCGGGGTGGGAAGAGAGAGAGAGAGAGAGAAGGCTGAGCTCCATCACCCATCCACAGTGAAAGGGTTTTGTGGTCACTTTTCTGCTTGGGAATGCATTCATTTTCTAATGTGTCTGCCCAAAAATGAAAGCAGAGAAGAAAAGCCTGAGTTCACCTCACTGAAAAACTTTCATAGCCTTTCTTAGTCAAACTTCCTGGGCATCTCTGCCCTCAAACTCAAAGGATAATCACTCATACATTTCAAACCAAGCTTTCTACAGTTGTGCACATGGATCTTATTTATGCACCCATCTCACATCTTTTTATTATAGTGTTCAAGGCTTTGGGATGGTATTTTGGGAGAGAGCAAACGAGGAAGATAAATTCTCCCGTTGTTACACAGTTGCTGTGGGTCACTGGTGAGAAGGTTAGAACCATACACGTGTGGAACCGGGGGCTTCCCGAGCAGGCATGGAAGGTTGGGGCTTCAGGATACCTGTCAGGCCAATGGGTTGCTCCGGAAAAGAGGGCCCCAGTTTAGAGCTTCTGGAACCAAGCACCTGAGTTTAAATCTTCTCTCCACTGCTTACTATACAACTTTAGCAAGTTACTTAAATTTCTGTATCTATTTTCTGGTTTCTAAATGGGAATCGTTTTATCTTTCTCAGAAGTTGTGTGAGACCAAACAAAGTCCTGGTATATCCCACACTTTGATGTGACCCAGTGTGTTCCTCAGTCTACTTACAAATTGAGCTGTGGTACCCATCAGAAAGGTAGTTGGGTTCCCAAGGAACTAAAATATATTTAAAAATCACTAATTATACCTTGCATCTTAGATACGGTCTTTGATGTTCTATTTTCACTATGCCATGTTATGTTCTTTAATTTTACTCTTTCTCGTGGTTGACCAGCTTAATAAGTCCAGTGAGCACCTAATTGAGGCTAAGGAATTGCCACTTCCAGCCTGCGTAGCGATTTTCCTGTCGTTTCAAGTGTTGTTAAGTTTATGAGACGTGTGCTTGTTACTGACGGCAGCACTTTCTATTTCTTCGTTTCTAAATGATGAGTACAAAATGTATTTCGAATTTTTAAAATAACTATCCAAACACTTATTTTTCAAAAGATTTTATTTATTTATTTATGAGAGAGAGCAAACACGAGCGGGGCTGAGGGGTAGAGGGAGAAGCAGCCTTCCCGCTGAGCAGGGAGCCATCGTGGGGCTCGATCCCAGGACCCTGGGATCATGACCTGAGCCGAAGGCAGACGCTTAACCGACTGAGCCACCCAAGGCGCCCCCAAACACTATTTTATAAACAAGGATAGCAGTGCTGCTGAAACGGAAGTTTTGACTGGTAGGCAGTGATATACACTGGTTAAAAACCGTCATTCATTGGGGCGATTTCAGCATTTATGAAAGCGGTATAAGAGTGTCAATGTACAATGAGCTAACGTGAAGTTTGCTAATAATCCAAATAAAAGTCAAGGACCTGGGCACCTGGGTGGCTCAGTCACTTAAGTCTCTGCTTTCAGTTCAGGTCATGATCTCGGGGTCTTGGGATTGAACCCCGTGTCATGCTCCCTGCTCAGTGGGGAGCCTGCTTCACCCTCTCCCTCTGCCGCTCCCCCCAGCCCTGCTCTTTGCCTCTCAGATAAATAAAACCTTTTTAAAAAAATGTCAAGAACCATAAAGCAAGAACAAGAAATTAAAGGCGTAAGAATTGGAAGGAATGAGACCACTTGCATTCACAGACAAGGTGACCTTTGCACGTAGAAAATCCTAAGTAATCTATATATTTAAAAAAAAAGCTGCAAGGATATTAGTGAGTATAGCAAAGTTGCAGGATATAAGGTCAATATGCAAAAAATCAATTCCATGTCTACATACTAGAAATGGAAATCTGAAAATGAAATTTGATTAATTTCATTTACGATAACATCAAAAAGAATAAAATAAGGATAAATTTAACATGGGAACTGTGAAAGCTGTAAACTGAAAATTACAAAATGTTGTTGAGAGAAATAAAAGAACTAAGTTAATGGAATATATACTGTATTCCTGGATGAGAGGACCCACTATTGGCAATTCTCCCCAAATCGATCTACAGATCCAACGGAATCTCTATCAAAATCTTTTTTTTTTTTTAAAGTTGACAAACTGATCCTAACATGTAAATGCAGAGGACCTAGAATAGCCTAAACAGTATGGAAAAAGAACAAAATTGGAGGACTTCACCCTTTCTGATTTCAAAACTTCCCTTAAAGCCACTGTACTCCAGAGCATGTGGTATTGGCAGAAGGATAGATGCATGGATCGGTGATGCAGAAGAAAAACTCCAGAAATCAGCCCTCATCTAGGTGGTCAGTTGATTTTTTTTTTTCCACCCAAAGGTACCAAAGTAATAAGGATAGTTCTTCCACAAATAGTGCTTGAACAATTGGATATCCACATACAAAATAATGATCGTTGACCCTTAATTCACTCCCAACACAAAAATTAAATCAAAATGGATCATTAACCTCTCAGTCTACGAACTGAAACCATAAAACTTCTGGAAAAACAGTAGAAAAACTCCCTTGGGTTAGGAGAAATTTTCTTAAATAGGATACAAAAGCTATGGACATTAAAAGAAGAAAAATAAGGGGCGCCTGGGTGGCTCAGTTGGTTAAGCAACTGCCTTCGGCTCGGGTCATGATCCTGGGGTCCCGGGATCGAGTCCCACATTGGGCTCCCTGCTCGGCAGGGAGTCTGCTTCTCCCTCTGACCCTCCTTCCTCTCATGCTCTCTGTCTCTCATTCTCTCTCAAATAAATAAATAAAATCTTTAAAAAAATAAATAATAAAAGAAGAAAAATGAGTAAATTAGATGTCATCAAATTTTTGCTCTTTGGAGACACTATTAAGAAAACAAAAAGGCAAGCAACAGATTGGAAGCATATATTTGCAAAGAACTTTTACAACTCTACAGTAAGAAGATAATTCAATTACGAATGAGAAAAAAATGTGAATAGACACTTTACCTGTGAGGATACACAAATGGCAAATGATCACATGAAAAGAGGCTCAGTAAGATTCATCATTAGGGAAATGCAAAATAAAACAACAGTAAGATAGCACTACCCACCCGCGAGAACGGCTAAAATTAAGAAGACTGATAGTGCCAAAGTGTTGGCAGGGATGTGGAAAAACTGGAAATCTCATACAGCACTGGTTGGAATGTAAAATGGCATATTCACTGGGGAGCACTTTGGCAATTTCTTTAAAAGTTAAGCATACACTTACCATCTGATCCAGCAAGTTTACTCTCACATAAAGTGGATGGATAAACAAAACGTGCTATATCCATACTATGGGATACTACCTATCAATAAAAAGAAGTGAGTCTATGGATACATGGAACAACATGGATAAATCTCAAGACCATCATGTTAACTAGACAGGAGCTAGACACGAAAGATCACGTATTACATGATTCCATTTACATGAAATTTCTAGAAAAGGCAAAACTATGGAGACAAAGCAGGTTGGAGGTTGGGAGATGGATTGCAGAGGTTATGAGGGAACTTCTCAAAGTAAGAGAATTCGTAAACCAGATTGTGGTGAGGGTTGCACAAATGCATACATTTACTAAAACTCACTGAACTATTGATTTAAAACGGATGACATCTATGGTGAGTAAATTATACCTCATACCTAAAAGATTCAAGTTTCCCAGGACCTGACCCATATAGTAGATCTTCAATAAATGTTAATTTCCTGCAGGCTTTTTTTTATAAACTTGATCCTGGGAACAGATTGATCTACAAGATGCTGGAAATCCAGATTATTGTGTAAACTGCCAAAAATAAAGCGTGCAGTAGACTTAGCCATTGGTTTTAAATTAAGGTTTACTATTTTCCCCCTAATAAGACTATGTGTTGCGTGCATTGCTCATTATATTCTTCCACTAATAGCGTGAAGTGATTTTGTGTGGTGGAGAGAATCTGTAGAAGAAACTAAGAGACGATGTAGGATGTGTTTTCCATCAAAGGATTTTATAGATATCCAAAGCTGGGCTTCTGAATTCTGCCTGCAAAGCCCGGAGACCTCAGGAATGCCTCTTATCAAGTTGTCACACTGTATCATTCATAGACTGGATGGAATCCTGGTACAGCAGGAAGGATCCTTGAAGTCAAGTATACCCTTCTAGTTAAGAACCAGACTCCCAACTGCACTGGATGCATGCTGCCATGTTTATCCTCAGAAGCCCAGGTGAAGTAGAAGAGGGATGACAGCATCTCTCATTTTGTACATGACACACAGCATCTTGTCTTCCTAGACCTTTATCTTTGCACCAGTGACCAAAGACTCACTTGCAATCTCTTGGAATCTAAAGTAAATAGTACAGGCTATTTAAAAATTTATTTTTCATCCTTCAGTTCCATTTTTTTCAATCTTACTAGGTCTTCTAGAGACAGACTGCTCTATGCTTTCAGTCCCTCCTTCATTCCTTCCCTCCCTCCAACCCTCTCTCTCACACACACACACATACTCCTTCCCTCCCTCCCCCCCCACACACTCCTTCCCTCCCTCCAACCCCCCCCACACACACACACACTGAAGTCCTACGTCAGTAGCACCGTTTATTAGTAATGCTGGTGAAAGATGAAGGGGGACAACATTTTTAAGAACCTTAAAGTCATGAAGAAAAAAAACCCCAAACCTTGCACTTCTCACATTTAAAAAACACATTTTTTTAAAGAAAGTTTTTAAGTATATGTGGTACCTTGTTAGTGTTCTTTATGGTTCTGAAGTCTCTTTGCTAGTTTAGGGAACATAAAAATACATTATCTCTAACTTGGTTTGCTCATAAAATTGTCATGTTCGCTATATTAAATTTAGAAGGATAGTCTATTCAGGCAATACACATTCACTAATTGAATTTACTTTGAAATGTTTTTAATTTTTTATACAAATGGAGCCTCAGGTGGCCGAACTCTAAGGAACTCGTATCTCTTACTCTTACTTTTTGCCAGTTTGGGGGAAGCAGCAGAACATTAAGCTCCGGAGGCATCACCAACATTTTAGTTATGCCAATAAAATTGTTCAGTTTTCCGGACCAGTGAAATCCATAGTGGCAAAAGAGTCACATAGAATATTTGTGTCCGGCAAAGGAAACGAGAAGAAATAAAACAAAAGAAGAACCTTCCCTTGATTCCAAATCATAAAATACACCTCTGGCCACATTTTTTGGGGATTGTGTTTAATTTTGAACCTGAGTGCCAGCAGCTTTATCTTGATCAACTCTGAGGATTTCTGCAAGCCGGAGGTTTCTCCTGAAGATTACGTCCCTTCAGCTCTGCTTTCCTTTATAGTAGTCTTGCTTCTTGGTTTGTCAACCACAGGCCCTGTTCCTTTCATGGAGTTTGGACATCAGAAATAGAGGAACAAGAGGTCTGACCATTTTTCAGAGGGATGTGCCTGGCCGAACCTCGCATGGTATTTTTCAAGTAGACATTTGAAGACGTTCTTTGCCTATAACTTTTGCAGTTGTCCACTAAATTCTCCAAAGTGACCTGCTCCTGCTTCCAAGCTTCCATAGGACTGTTCTTTCTCTGTGAAGGCACTTATTTCATCCTGCCTAAACTTCCACTTTTAACAAGTCTCTGTCTTGCAACTGGATGCAACGTCCTCAAAATGGAAACCATGTTGTTTTTATGTCTTTTCTTCCAAAATCTAGTCAGAGTACCCTGCATACAGTAAAGTATCCAGTAGCTGTTCGCTAAATAAATCAATGTATGAAATCACTGTTCAAATGGGAAATTTTAAGTATTCTGTTTGTTCATATAAGCAAGATGTGGCAGCACCATCCACATCTTTGCCTCTGGATTTCAAGTTCAAGAGATTGAACAGCTCAGTTGGCCAGCAACCGAGTTCTTTGACTTTCTTAATGATGCCTTTCACTGGGCTTTTTTTGAGTACTTGTGACTGCAGTTATCCTGAAATGCTCAAAATGACTTGGTTTTTGTCTGGGCTTCTGCTAAGTTAGGTCTAGCAGAAGCATGTTTTCTGCTTCTGACTCAGTGATTTACAAAAGAAAGTAGATATTCTCCTTGACCTCTGTGCTCTATACCCTCCTGGGTACTTTTGCAGCCTTTATTCTTGTTGTTCTTAGAAAGGTTTTTATTTTGAAGAAAAATTCTCAAAAGATTCTACTCCTCTAGTCCATCAAATTTTGCAACATTATAGTCACAGTACTTTTTTCTGCCACCTTCTTGTGTTCAGTTGGTATCCCATGGGTCATTTTTACATATTTTGTACGTAATTTTGCATTTCTGCAGGTGATTTGCATAATAATGGGGAAAGCTGGAGCCTTGTCATCTGAAGGTGTGAGTTCTAATCCTGGCTTTATCACTTAGCTTCTTTTGCATTGCTTTCCTCGTCTACAAATATGGACGGTAACACGGTTATCTCTCCGAGTGGTCATAAAGGTTAAGTGATCCATGTGAAAATGACTGGATTTTTAGTACATGATAGATATTTGATAAGAATGGAAACAAAATCTTTTAGAAAATGTCCAATCTTATTCTTACCAGCAAGCAAATTTTTGTCATTGGTTACGACATTATGAAGTTCTTCATACTGTATGGTCTCCCATGGTTTTTCTGTTACCAGTAAATTCAAACAACATTGACCAGGTGTCAACGAGATGACCAATCTCATACTCTACACTGAGCATATAAAGCTAAATAGGAAATAGTTGCTGCCTTGGAAGAGTTTATAAGGAGGAGACACGAGCTTAAATAAAGAACCACAAGCCAGCATGTTAAGGGCTTGATAAAGGTACCTATGAAATAGGAGGGCAGCATGATGCACAGCATATATGGTGTCACGGCTTATCTCCCATAGAACTTTAATATACTTAGCTGAATATCCCTTCTAGAAGCTTTTACGGGAGCTCTGATCAGAATGTTCTGAGCCGAGAATTCAAGATTTTTACCTGCACCTTTGACCGTCTTCCTTAAGAAAACGTAGAAACAGTGCTTTGCTTTCGCCTCCTGATTTCATTCCCATTCTGACTTTCAAAGATAGATAGGCAAAGATCACTGGGTAGACCAGCCGATAGCGTAAGTCAGAGGTTGGCGAACTCTGGTCCACAGACCAAATCTGGTGCCCCGCCTGTTTTTCTGTGGCCCACCAGTTGACATTTTTAAATGGTAGAAAAAAATCAAGAGAGAGCTAATTCGTGACACGTGAGTTGTCTTGGAGCACAGCCCTGCTCATCCGTTTCCGTGCTGTCTGTGGCTGCTTTCAAGCTACAGCAGCAGGTGAGTAGCTGTGACAGAAACTAGATGGTCCAGAAAGCCCAGAATACTTGCTTATCTGGCCCTCTGCAGAGTGTTTGCCTGGCTGTGCTATAAGATCTTCAAAATCTTTGCAGCGCTACACATCCTCGGTGTGGGCCTAAGATGGGCATTTCTGATGTAAAAGGCAGTTTGTCCGTGTTCTCTGGTGTCACTTTCTCTGGAAATGTTCACCCTGGCCTTTCTTTTTAACATGAACAGGCAATATTAGGTGATGTGCGCAGCCTGACAGCATGTCCCTTTTGAAGGTACAGATGTTAAGTGAGAAGCGGGGGGAGTTCTGGAACCCTAGAGGGATTCTTCTTGATCACGGTCTCCCCTATTTAGCGTGTGCTAAGTAATCTGAGGACAGGGGTGTCCGATTTCCTGCTTTCATTAGCCAGCAAGTCCACACCAGTCTTTCCTGTAAGACTGGGTTTGCCGCAGTAGTAGGAAAAGGCGTGTTCGCCTTGGTAGTGTTTGTAAATCACAGAATGCTTCTCCCCATAGAATAAGCCTCAAGTATGGAAATTCGTTCATATGCTAGGGAAATTCATTCATTTTGCTGAATGGTTAAAAACCAACAAGCAAAAAGACAAACAGAGTTGTGGAGCTTGAATATCAAGCACGAGCACGGAAGGGTTTACAGCGTCAGCTCTCCAGTGTTAACAGGGAAAGCCTCTTGCTGGTTGTTGGCACTTCATCTCACATTCTTAGGGGCGAGTGGCCTTCACAGGGGACTTTGGATTTGCAGGCAATCACAAATAACTTTCACAAGATATGAGGATCTATATATAGTTTTACAGTCTGAGGGATTATGTATTTGAACAGTCCAACCTTCAAACACATGTATGGTTACTTTTGCCTTCCAAAGGCTGCGAGGAGCCAGGTTCTAAATCTCAAACTCTTAGCCTTGCTGTTTCTCCCTCTCTTGTGGGCCTTTTGGGAACAAGGTAATACATTTCTGTGCACCTCCAGAGAAAGAAGTGAATTTCCCTCAATATGTCCTCTGCACCAGATACCCACCAATCTCCAGGTCCAGAAAGTAACTTACTGGTATGATCACTTGGGATGCCAACCTAGACATCAACTGGAACTTGAATAAAAGTCTATGGCCTTTGACTTTGAGCTCATAATTTCACATCTGGAAATTTAGCCTATAAAATTAAAGCTAAACATGAAAGAAACTATAATTTATATACAGTAAGATTTATTGTTGCATTTTTAATAGTGAAAAGCCAGAAATAGCCAAAGGTAAACTCATATGGGAGGAGTCAGGTAAACTATAATATTATTTAGTTGATAAGATACATACATAGTGAATAAAAATGGTATTTATACAGAGAATGATATTTTTACTGTGCCGGGCATTAAAAAAGCAGGAGACCCACTTGTGTTTTAGTATGATTACAGCAATTAAATAATCTATGCCTAGAGAACAGGAATACGGAAATACAATACCTTGTTGACAGTTGTACGTGTAGGTAGGTGGACTTGAAGCTTTCTTTGCTTTCCAATTATTCTTCGTGGCCTGTATCAGAAAGAAGGCTATATTAAGCTAAAAGGAAGGCATGCAGGTGAGCACAGCACCAACTCTAACAGAGACACAGCACTGGTCATGGAGCCAGCTGTGAACAAGATGCACCGAGTGTCTGTCTGTTCCCATGGAGCCTGCAGTTCAACGGGGGCGGCAGGCCATAGACAATTAACCACTGAGTGGGAGGAGTTACAAAAGGGGAAGGGAGAGCGCCTGGAAGCATAGAGTAAGGATAACTAACCAACGAGGAGTTTAGGGAAGGTCCCCCAGGTGTAGTGACCGACCCAGAGGCGGGGCTGCAAGGCAGGAGTCCCCGCATGAAGCAGGCAGTGGAACTTCAGACAGAGAAAGTGGCACGTGCGGAGAAAGGCCCAAAGTCAAGAGCACGGTGTATCCTGGGAACATCCGCCAGTTCGGGGTGGTAGCAGTGGGCTGGAGAAGGTGGGCAAGGTAAGAAGATAGCTGGCCACTTCTAACGACAGTGAGAAATTCAGATTTTATCCCCAGGGCAAGCAGAAACGGACATGAGTAGATTTACATATTTATTTTTACTCTCAGACCACACTGGGGAATAGAGGCAAGAAGGGGCAAGAAGGCATGCTGGGAAAGCAGCGAGGAGGGAGGGGGAGGGAGGCTTGCCTTATTCCAGGTCAGAGGTGGTGGCTCCACGATGCAGCAAGGGGTACCTAGAGGGTACGACGCTAAGTGAGATAAGTCAGACAGAGAAAGACAAGCACCAAATGATTTCACTTATATGTGGAATCTGAAAAACAGACGAACAAACGACAAGCAGAAACAGACCCATAAATACAGAGACCAAACCGATGGTTGCCAGGGAGGAAGGATGGTGGGGGGTGGGCACAGTGGGTGAAGGGGAGAGGGAGATACAGGCTTCCGGTCATGGAGTGGGTCAGTCACAGGGAGGAGAGGAACCGCATGGGGAATACAGCCAATGATACTCTGATAGTGATGTATAGTGATTGGCAGTAGCTACGCTGGTGGTGAGCAGAGCTTAATGTAGAAAACAGTCACTATGTGGTATGCCCAAAACTAATGTAGCATTCTATGTTAACTATACCTCAAATTTTAAAATCACTTATTATTTTTTTAAAAAATGAATATGATAAAGTTCTATCTTTGAGAAATAATTAAAATTCCAGATAGTTCAAAAAAAATTTTTTTTAATGCCACAAGGAGGGCGCCCCTGGTGGCTCAGTCGGTACAGCGTCTGACTCTCAGTTTCAGCTCAGGTCATGGTCTCAGGGTCACGAGATCAAGCCCCACATCGGGGCTCAGCAAGGAGTCTGCTAAAGTTTCTCTCTCCCTCCACTCCTCCCTGCACTCACTTTTGCGCACGAGCTCGCTCTAATAAATAAGTAAATCTTTTAAAAATAAGTAAATAAATGCAGCAAGAAGTCTTCCTTTTGTATTAAGATTAATATTGGATGGCTGATTTGGGGATCTGTAGTAAGAACCCAACACTATAAAGGGTTTTTATTTTAAAATTTTCTAATTAAGGGCACCTGGGTGGCTCAGTCATTAAGTGTCTACCTTCGGCTCAGGTTATAATCCCAGGGTCCTGGGATCGAGCCCCGCATCGGGCTCCCTGCTCTGTGGGAAGCCTGCTTCTCCCTCTCCCACTCCCCCTGCTTGTGTTCCCTCTCTCGCTGTCTCTCTGTCACATAAATAAATAAAAATTAAAATAAAAAAATAAAATCTTCTAATTAGATAACAAGATTTTTAGTTTTTACTTTTAAATCTTTTAATTACCTAACAAAGATTTTAGAAATCTTCAGGACACATAAATCCTGGGTTAGCCCCGGATGAACGTCATAATGTGGAAATGTCATGTACTCTTTTAAAATCGTGCAGAATCCAAAATGTTTCCCAATGAAGGGATGATGGTGATGGGAAAACGGGCAAATACAGGCCTCAAAAAAAAACCCAGAAGGAGGAAAAGAAAAAAATAACATTCGGTTTTGTGACAGATCTCCTTCTGTCACCATGAGTTCCTTGAGAAGCAGGGGCTCCTGTACTTCCCATGGGGCCGGGGGCGTGGGGGTGTACTTGTGGAAGGAAGGAAGGAATGAA
Source organism: Leptonychotes weddellii (assembly GCF_054177405.1). NCBI lineage: Eukaryota > Metazoa > Chordata > Mammalia > Carnivora > Phocidae > Leptonychotes > Leptonychotes weddellii. Next base: position 57,332,513 of record NC_138382.1, read on the forward strand.
CGAATAAGCGAACAAATGAATGAATACATACTGACTAAAGGCGTTTGAGGATTCTTTCTGATCTTTCTTGGTTTTGTTATTTTCATTTCCTGGCAGGGGCCACCCCTCACGCCTCTTACACACACCTGCTATGGCCCCGGCAGAGATGGGAAGTGGAGAGAGAGGCGGTCAGAAAAGGCTCCCTTCTACGTATTGGTCACTTAAGGATGTGTTACTTTGCACATATTTCAAAGTTAGGTAAACTGGAACCTTGCCTCGTTTTCCTGAAAAACTGGCAGCCCAGAAAACTTTTATTCAAATATTTGTCATAAATGCTATTTGGTTAAAATGTAGACTTTGTGGCTAAACATAACTTCATAAATATGCATTTACGATGCTTGTTGTAAGCGTTTCCAAAAGCCAAAATTGGAAAAGGCCACATTCCCAGAAAGGAGAAGGAAACTACATTTTGGGGAACTATTGTGTTTCAGGTAGCACGCTGACCCCCTTTTACGAACGGGGCATGGAGGCTGGATGTTGAGCAACTTACCCACAATCGCGTGGTTAATGGCAAACTCTGAACTTGAACTCAGATCTGTCAGACTTCAAAGCCCATGCTCCTTGTGCTCTTTTTGCTTTCATGTCATAAAAACAAATAAAAGTCAGTATGGGTCTTGTAGGAGTGAGGCATAGTAGATAAATCCAGATAAGAAGGTACTACAAGCCAAAGCTCTTTGAAGATTGTTACTGTGAACTCTTAGGAGGGAGGAATGAGAAATAAAGATTCTGAACTCGACTCTTCCTCCTTTGCACCTTAGTCTATTAATTTTTAATTTTACAAATGACCAAAATAAGACCTTGCCTTCCCTGAACGCTTAGCATTGAGATCGACAAAAACATCTCTCCTCCCTCCTGTTGACTTGTTTTCAGAGTCAAGTGTTAACAGAATCCATGGATTGCATTATTATAGTTAGATCAATCCATTGTTTCTCTCATTTAAAAGAGCTCTTATCCTGAGTTTTCTTCCTCCTTTTAAATGCTGCCTACCTTCTACAGGATGTTGTTGGGGCAATATTAAGTCTTTTCACAGGGCTGTCTCTTGGCCCTGGTACTCTCAGTCTCTTTCTCTCCCATTTGTCACAGTTGATGAGGATGTTCCCATCTGCCAGGCATATGGAATTGGTGGTGCTCAGCAAATCTTTGTTCCAGTCTGGTCCCAGAGAGTATTTTGGGATTATCTTGTAAATTCTCTCTTTCCTCTCCTGTGCCCTCAATATGCTCTATCTCTACTGTAGCAGCTATGGAAATCTACCTTGGAATCGAATTGATGATGTCTGCTTTCCCTCTTCAACTCAACTGTGAGCCTCTGGAGGCCAGGACTGGGTCTCATTCATCTTTGTGGGTCCCTTTCCTGACCCCCAACAGGGGGAGCACAGCACATTCCACAGAGGACTAAGCCCATAGCTGTTGATTGGCTTGAGACATTTTGTTGGCTTGAGTCCGTGCTAACCTGTCATTCCTAATAATTCTATGCACAAATGGAGAGGTTCTGAAAATAGATTAGTCAAGAAGGTGAATTTTGTGCTACTGCCGATGTGAGACCCCTAAACATAGCATCATTATAAAGTTTTCCTGGTGTGGATTTTTATTTCCCTTGGGCATTATTTGGAAGAGAGTGTGGATTCCCACATTATTCTAACCATGTATTACATAAATAAAAATAAGCCGTAGTTAACACTTAGAGGGCTTTTAGGGGTTACTCTAGATTTTTCTCAGGTAATCCCAGCCTAAATCAATAGGTTATGGTCAGCTTCAGAAACAGTAATACAGTAACAGTGTTGTCTTCATTTATGGAGTCAGGAGTCAGATAGTGGTCACCTGGCCTAAGCTGGGGCAACCCTCCAGGTTGATAAGATCATGGAGAAGGTTGTGACTCTCATGCTAGTTTTCAGGATACTTACAGAGCCTTTGAATTCAACTCAAAAAGCATTACTGGACACCTACTCTATACCACAAGCTTTGTGATACTTAGATTTCCTGCCGACTGGAGCGCCTGTTTTTTACTGCATTTGGTAAGGAAGGTCCAATGTTCCTTTAAAAACATTGGAACGTAGGGGTAAAGGACAGATCCACCTCTGAAACAGTCCAAGGGAGGAAAAGAGCCTCTTAGGCACTGGTGTTGTTTGGTCCTGGTTCCAAAAACATGGTCAAGGGAAAATGATGGTGGAAAGATCTCTCCCCCAGGGAGAGCCCCATTTGGTCTGTGGTTCATGATTCTGTTATTTGTTTGGACCTTTTTCAGGTGAGCCGTAATTTTGAGCTGGTTGGACGGGTTAACTTGGATCAGCTGGAACAGATGAAGGAAAAGATGGAGAGCTCCAGCAGTGAGGACGAGGACAAGGAAGAAGAAATGAACAGCAAGGCTGATGACAGAGGTTAGTCCCAGCCCTGCCCTCGGAGGCCCAGATGGCATCTAGCACGTCCATGGTGAGACAGAAGGGAGGCAGAAGGTTGTTGGAGGAGGAACAGAAGGAATGATCCTCCTTAGTTAAGTAGCAGAACAGACTGACTTAAGAAACATGTCAGGGGCCATGTCTTCGTAAACTATTACCAGCTATAGGAACTCCAAGGAAAACAGACATTTTCTAACTATAGCTATATGTTTGTTAAAAAGTATATGGGGGTGATTTGTTTTTAATAAGGAAAACTGGTGTCTAGGGAAACTTCACAGTAAGGACAGGCAGAGAGAGGACACTAAAGCTATGGGGGAATGTGAATGAACTTCCTATTGAGCACTTAAGTAATATTGCTGCTGCTGGGGTAAAATTGAGGCTGTGTGAGGAGGGGTGGGCTGCAAAGGACTTGAGCCCTGAGCTTTTCCAGAAGTCCCTCTGCCTGGCCCTTTTCTAAACCCCCTCGCTGCTCTTTTTGCTCTGTAAAGAGGGAGAAAGAGGCCAACAGTTTTCATTCAGCCGTGTGTTTACAGGGACAGGTTTCATGGGATTTTTGTACTATTTTTCCAATTTCCTCTGAGTCTATAATTACTTTCAAAATAAAGTTTTTCAGAAGTATATTTAGCTGTAGACATACATTTATATGGTCTAGAGTTGGTGTTCTGTATTGTTCAACATAGAACATTGTGAAATCCCAGGAGGGTGCATATAAGAATATGGGTTTGGGATCTGTTAGGTTAGTTACTGTAGATTCATCAAAAGCACATGGATAACAAACATGAAAAATAGACATTATAGATAGGAGAAGAATGATGTTAGTTACCAGCATTGAGCTTCCTTATGTGCCAGATCCAGTGTTGGTGGGTTTTATATAACCCTTTTTTCTTTAATCTTCTATAATGTAAAGGGTTCTGCAGTTGGCTTGCCTGGATTTAGCTCCCAGTTATGCTACTAAACTAGCTGTGACTTTGGGTAAAGTATTTTATCCCATGTGCATTCATCATCTATAACAATAATAATATCACCTACCTCTTAGAGTTGTGGAAAGCTTGAATGAGATCATGTACAAGACACCAGCCCAATTCCCAGAACATAGTAACCGCCACATAAATGATAACCCTGCAGTGTACATGGTATTATTATCATTTTACAAATGGAGAAATAAAGGCCCAGAAAATTAAGAGCTCATTCAAAGGAAAGAAAAAAACATCATACCTTGGAGGCTGAATTTAGGTCTTCTGGCTCCAAAGGCAAGATCTCTTTGTACTACATCCCCTTTCCCCAACCTTTTGGCAGTGGAATGTTCTTCATCGAAGGGAACCTAACCCTGAATGCCTTCAGGCCTCACTCTGAGGTGCACTTCTGCAGAATATCTTTGCTTTTCCTCCTTGCTCCGTCTACAGGCCTATGAAAGCCTATTTGGTGGCCATTTCCCTCGAAGGTTCTCCCTGTTCTTTTTCCTGACCTGCCCCACTTCCACTCCATTCCCACCATGACACCATAGCAGGAGACCACAGGTTTGCAACATGAGGGGCCAATTGGGCCCCTCGATCCCTAGTGAAGAAAACAGCAGGGACTGCCAACTCTTCAAAGCCCCCATGCCCATGGGCAACCTGAAAAACGAACGGACAAAGAACACATCCTACCATATAGGTTGATTGCCCTTGTAAAGTTACAACTTTTATTAGGAGAGGCCACAGTGATCCATTTCTTGGAAGGAAAATGGCTATGATCTAAGGAAGCATGGTTCCCAATTTTTTTTTTTTTTAACATTTCACAAATATGTTCTTAGTGATGAATTCTTTAACGTCTGTGCACTGTTACCAGAGTTCTCTGGAAGAGGATGCTTTTGACAGAGGGTACAGAGGCTCCTTTTGCTTCATGATGCTCTGTGCCCTGCTGTTCCTCTCCAGGAAATAAATTATTCCTCGTTGGATGCTATGACTTTTTTTAATCTCTGAAGCTGAGCACATACGATTTTAGAGGTTATAAGCATGGCAGAGGCAAGAACCCCCTTTAGTCCTCCCCTCCTCTGTGATTCCTCCAAAATGAAAGCATCGCAAGTTAGAAAAATAGATGGCAGTTAGGGATGGGGGGCACCAGGCAAATTCCCTTGCTTGCCTGGCTTGGCTGTCCCCTTCGCTTGGGCACTGGGGCATCAGACCAGTTCCGTTTGACTGGAAAGAATTTCATGGTGTCTGATCGCTTCTCACCGGGAAGTGTAGTATCCACATTCGTGAGCCCTAACCACATGGGGAAAAAAAGAAGTCTTGGGGTGGAGGAGCCTGTATTCCTCTCTCTGAGGGTCGGGGATCTATGTGAGTAACTTCTAGTGATGCTAATGGGCTTTCCAAGCCTACCTCCCCATCCCCCTCGCCATTCTTGAAAGAACAGCCTCCTTTGTCTCATCTCCTTTGAATCAATTTTCCACCACCTAGGTATATTCTTGCCAACAAGAAGAAATGGCAAACAATAGCCTTGGGGTGTTTTTGCCAGACGGTCTGTCTTCTAGGAGTAGAGCGGGAGGTGGCTTTAGTACAGCTCTCAGGGCTGATGGAGAGCTATTTGATGTGTGACAGGTAATGACTGGCCTCGTCCTTTGAGGATGAAACAGCATGAGCCATTGGAAAGAATAGATGACTGGTTTCATGTTTCCTAAGGGTAAAGGAGCAAATGTGCCAGGAGCATGCCCCTCGTTGGCATTGTAGACTTTCATCAGGCACACTCAGTTCGGGGGGCTCACGTCCTTGTAGCTCCCCCACTCTCCGTGCCCTTTCCAACACGGGAACTGGAGAGGAGACTGACCGCCGCCACGCTGCAGGTCCTGCCTAGGCAGCTCGGAGGGAATTTGAAAGAGAAGAAGCCAGGCATGAAGAAATCAAAATTAACCCAAGCAGAATCCTCCCCACCCCCTCTCATTATGCAGTTGGGAGGAGTCAGGAAGGCATTCTGTTGATTTCTTGCCCAAGATAATCCCTGCTAAGGAATTAATGCGCAGAGCAGATGGTGCTGTCTCATTTCCAATGAAAAGAATCAAGGAAGATAGTCTGTGCAATTATTTTTAATGGCTTGTGTGGTGATCTTCTTAATTTGTGAGAAAATGTTTCATCTTTTGTTAAAACTGGCCCTATTCACATAGCTTTTTGTGCTAAAGATTAAGGCAGCACAGAGACACCTATCCTGTTAACATCATCCTGAGGATTTTATTAGATGGAGTATTTCAACCAGGAGACATCCTCCTGTACCATCTTGTATGTACAGGCATAGAGTGATCAGATATGTAGAGATGATAGACATTTCCTTGTCCACTGCCCTCATTTTGCAGCGTGGCCACAGGCCTGTCTCGGTCCTGCTGTTATTCCCCACGGGAGGATGGGCCCTCTGTGGTATAATGAAAGACATATGGGCTTGGGACTCAGGAGAACACAAAGGCCATGTGATCTCTCCTCTTGGAGTTTGCCAGGAGGAGTGGTCTGTGAACAAATAGCTGGCCAATCCGCATTTATCAGACCCCTAGCATGTGCCCAGCGCCATGGAGAAAACAAAACAACAGTCAATATTTGATGTTTACAACAGGCCTGTCCAGAAACGTCTATATGCCCACATTCATGAATACCACCAATTGAGGAGTAGATACCAGGCAGCCAGCCAGGGTCCCTCACCAGCTGAGGACATGCTTTCACATACCGGCCTTCCTGTCCAGGATTCTCGTTCACGCTAGGCTCTTTGCTTGCAGATCTCATTCAGGGCTCGTAGCCACCCTGTGAGGTGTTGATTATGACATCCGTGACAGGTGAGCACAAGTTGTGAGCCCCCGGCCTTACTTGGAACCAGCCAAAACTCTGAGGTCTGCTACACAGAACCTGATCCAGTGCCTTTATGTTCTTTTTAGTGAGCAAAGATAGACCTGTGTTGGATAGAAAATGAATAGGTGCTAACCTGGGAGGCCCTGACAGAGCATCCCAGAAGAGATGTGGTAGATAAACCTGCTGAGACACCATTGGAATGGACAGAAGGGGTTCTTCGGGCCAGAAAGCCCCAGATTATTTGTGATGGAAGCAGGTGGGGCCGTGAGAAGACATGGGGAGGCTGGGGGCCTGGGAACCAGGAGCAGTTCTTGAGAACTAGCCAAGAAACACCCTTAGGTGAGAAGCCGGTAGGAGAAAGAGTAAGGAATCTGGAAATTGCCTTCACAGATGGTTTTACAAGTGAAGGTAGGAGAGGAGGTTTCCTAATGAATGTGGACTAACCTCTTCTGCCTCCTCCCACAGCACACAGGTAACACTTCTGCTTTCTCCTCACAGATCTGATGAGATTTTCTGACCGTGGCACTGCTATTAACACCGAGAAGCGTTTTCCATGTGAATTTTGTGGACGGGCGTTTTCACAGGGCTCTGAGTGGGAAAGGCACGTGCTGAGACACGGCATGTAAGTTGAGCCATCCCAAGCCATCACTTGCCCAGAGAAGTGAGAAGTGTCAGGGAGAGCAGGTTCTTTTTGTTTTTTCATTGTTGTTGTTGTTTGTGGGGTTTTGGTTGTTTTTTTGGTTTTTTGTTTTTAGGTTTTTTTTTTGTTCTCCTGACAATCCATAGACCCCTCCCTCTGTGTCACACTTCTGGGCATGGGAGGAGAGGCAGTTGTCAGGAACTAGGTTTTGTTCTTTTCTGTTGGTTTTTTAAATGGTCACCCATACACAAGTCAAATGAGGAAAAAATCATCTTTATGAATGACAAATCCCACCCAAGCCCTCACGTGGAAGTTTAGTGCTGTTCTCCAGCCAGTGTCCCTTCAGCTTTCATTAGCGTGACATTCTCTGATAGAGCGTGGACCGGGGTCAAAAGATCTGGCTTCTGTTCCTGCCTCTGTGATGACTCATTCCCTGAGTGGCCTTGAACATGCCCTCGCACCTCTTGGTGCCTTCAGTGCTCTGCCTCGGGGACAGAGCCAGCTTCTGCCTGCCTCCCAGGTAGGTGGGGGCATACCCGTAAAACACTTAAAAAAAATCCTTGAACATAAAATCGTCCCCTAGACAAGGCATTCTTAGCCCATGAGACACAGAGAGAACCTAGGAGTTGGTCCTCGGGTAGAAAATGCCCCAGAAACCCCAAGCATCTAAACTTCAGAGAAGATTAACTAAGCTTCCTGAGACCTGGGTTCCATCTTCAGGTTTTTGCTCTTTGTTTCTCTGATTTGTTCCTGGACTTGTCCATTAAATCTTTACCTGAGTTCCTCTTTTTAGTCTTATTAAATATGGCCAATCTCCAAGTTTGTGGGTTCCATGGATGAGCTTGAGTGAAAGACAGTTCTTGCTACTACCACTTGTGACTTATGACCAACCCAGTAGATGAGGGGACATAAAATAATTGTTAATGTGTCCACATTACACATGGTATAATTAAAACATAGTATAATAATGGATACTTTTGTAGATTCACATCTTCAGTAAGATGCCAGAAAGAAATGACCTAAGCATAACATGTAACAAGGATAAATCACTGACAATTTAGTCCTACATTCATGGCATTTATGCAAAGGAAACCCCAAGGTCTTTTTAGGATCAGGGAAATAAGGACACTTTTTGGCTTAATTAGGAAAAAATGCATACTCACCCATCTCTCCCATCAATGTTTTTCCAGGGCATTGAATGACACCAAGCAGGTGAGCAGAGAAGAAATCCACCTGAAAGAGAGTGTGGAGGACAGTATTAAGATGCCCTCTATAGAGGAAAAGGAAGATGACGAGGCAATCGGGATAGACTTTTCCCTAAAGAATGAAACAGTAGCCATCTGTGTAGTAGCTGCTGACAAATCTCTCCTGGAGAATGCAGAGGCCAAAAATGAATAAGCGTTTGGTGAAATTCTTAATCAAACCGTACTTGAACCGTGATGAGAAAGTGGGAGGGCCAGCTTGGGCTGAGAAGGGGGAGGGGGGGAACAGAAAAGAAGACAGAACAAAGCTGCTTTTTAGGACTGAACAATCTATTTTCAAAGCACTGGTACCTGTGTGAGTGAGTATGTAAATTAAAGTTATTTAAATGGTTGGAATATGTGGCTCCTTTTCCATCACTACACCTTTCCTTCCGGATCTTCATCATGGAAGCGTCATTTGTTGTGGAATATGGAAGCACCTCCCGTGCGCACGGTGTGCTCCGTGGCGGTCTTTGGACAGGATGCGGAAACAAGCTCCATGACAGTAGAAGACTTCTCTTAGGGGAACAACTTTTTGACGCACATCTTTTGGTGCGTTTTTCTAGTTTTAATACCTTAAGCTTTTTCAAGACCTAACTGCAGCCGCTTTGGGAAAAAACAAACAAACAAACAAAAACCACAAAAAAAAAAAAACAAAAACAGAAAACAAAAAACTGCTTTGCATAAAACAGTCACCTGTTTCCTAGTACCTCAAACTTAACCAAGGGAATTCTCTGCATTTGTCAGTACTACCTGTCGTCGTCGTGGTTAAATGTAGAGAGAACTGCTGGGCAAGACGGTGAATGGATTAAAAAAAAAAAAAAAAAAAAGAGTTTTAAAGAAAGGAACACAAATTGTGCTTAAAATCCCCACGTGGGTTTTATTTCTTAAAATACTGTGATTTTTTTAATTATTTTAGTAAAAAACAAAACAAAAAAAAAGAAACAGACTTTAATTATTAGATAACTGTTTGTGAATTGTCATCCTTTATTCCAGGTAAGCTGTTTATTAGCGTTCAACTATAATTTAGAATTTGGTAGATTCATGTGAGCTAATTTTACGGTGACTGTGGATTTTTGTTTGCCATATGTTTATTTTCTATCAATTTGAGTGTTACAAACACAGCACAATTCAGTTTTCACATAAATTGTTTTTTGTGTGCGTGTTGTTGTTATTGTTTTAATTTGGGGGGCAAGGGAGATTGAGTTTTTTTGTGAATAGGAATGTTTTTATTTTAAACATGGAAATAACAAAGAAGTTAACTTTTTTTTCTTAATTTAACTAAAGAACCAAACTTTTTGGCACAGCTATGCAGCTTGTGGGCCAGACGAGGAAGTCCTCTTCACCCTTTTGTTGCTTGTCAAATTAACACGTTATCCGTCTCACACAAATAATTTGTAGGATGGGCTGGCTTTTGTGTGTGATTTTAAAATGTGTGTTCTGTTTTTGTTTGCATTGTGTTTGGGGGAGGGTTTTTCATTTATTTTGCGGAACAAGGGGATGTGCTAGAATCCCATCCCTTTGGTGAGAGTGGACAAGAAATACTTATATCCTACAAGGAGCCTGGAGAACTTTTTTTTTTTTTAAACTCTAGCTACCAGCTGCTCTGTTTCCCCATATTAGCTTTTTCAGGAGGGAGCAGCTTAGACTAAATCTAAGTCTACATTTATAATATGTTCTGATTGTGAACAAAGGGTTCCATTCCAAAAAAGTAGAACTTTCCTTGAAGCCTAGATTATAGAGAAGCCTGTGTGCGTGTGCACTTGGATGCGTGTGTGCTCGTGTGCGTGTGTGTGAGTCCTTTGGTTTTCATGTTTTGTTTTGTTTTGTTTCTTACTTGGAAGGGTTGCGGGAGGGGGAGGGAAGAAAGGGACAGGGAATTGCTGAGATGACAGTGTCCCACACAGCTTCAAATAAAATCCATGGAAAGATAGTGCATTTGTGGAATAAGTGCTTACTTGAAAAGCATGTTCTTCTTTTATTTTCTTGCTGTTAAGAAATTTTATTTGTAGGGAGTTTAATTTAATTTTTTTTTTTTTTAGGGATGGGGGCCATCATGTGGAAACCAGAAAATGGGGAAAGTGTGATCTAGACAAAGATAACATTTTGTGTCCATATTTGTTTTTAATTGGCCTCATTTCAAATGTATTAAACAGTTGCATACCTGGATTGGGTGTTTGTAATGGTTACCAAAAAAAAAAAAACAAAAAAAAAAACAAACAAAAGAAAAAAAGAAAGAAAAAGGAAAAAAAAGAAAATAATTGTGACATGCTTTTATCACTACTTTATTTTTCAAATAACATGTAAATATTGTAATCCATTGGATTTTGTTTTGCTAACCTGTTAATAAAAATATGGGACCATTATCCTTTTAACAGGGCTAGAATGTCATTTTTTTCTGTTTTCAAACATATACCTGATATTTTGTGGCCACACATTTTGGATGCATTATTATAATTCTGTTGACTGTAATGACATAGAATTTACAACATTTTTTTTTTGTTTAATTTATACAGAGGACATTTTTTTTCAGAGCTTGAGAGAAGAAAATAAATAGCAAAATGAGAACCTGTTGACTCCAATAATCAGTGTTTCCCGACACTTGATAGGAGAGAGGGAGATTCTGAGTTCTTGAAGCCAAGGGTTTTAAAAACAACAAAAACACACAAGTAGGTTATTCAAGTTGTTTGCAACATACATTTTTGTAATGAAATGTGAGAAATTAATAAAGAATTTTTTTCACATGTGTCTATGTGCATCTGTTGTAGATCATTTACAGATATGACCACAGATATGAAATGTAGGAATAACAGCACAGTGTTGCCTTTCAGTGCATGTACATGAGAGCTAATTCAGGCCACTGAATCTACACAGGTATGGAAAACAAAGGTCATATTAAAGTGAGGTGTGAGCTGGGGTTTTAAAAGTTAGCATTTCTGCATCAGATATTTATCACCAATTGGAATTTTATGGAGGGAAGAAAACGTTTTCTATCAAAAATGTGAATCAAAATGTTGTATGAAGCTTCAGAAAGAGGAAGTACTAGTGATTAAATGTCATCTGGGGACCCTGAATCCACGGGGAATTATTTTAAGCTAACTGCAAGACACAACCACTGCCACAAACTTACTTTGCATCCTGCACCAGTAATTATTATCGTTAACATATTCTTTGAGCTATGCTATTATAAGCCAAAGGAAAAATTAATAGTCATGAAAACTAGAGGAAGAGTAAATTAAAATCATCACTGACTGTTAAACTCAGAGCTGATTTATACTGTCTTGTCTTCACCAGGGTTAGGAGAAGAAAGGTTCATGGATCTCTTGTCCAGAGCTTGTTCTAAAAATTTGGTTCTCACCCTTCCTTGTCCTCTTTATCTCTTCCACAGAGGAAAGTTTTTAAGACACTTAACAGGAGTATAAAACAAAATGGGAAATTAGGTAAGTCAGAACCCAAAGGGAAAATGAGGACTAAGTAGCAACATGATTATAGTAGAGAATTGGCAAAAATGCACCCCAAGAGGCCGTGCATAAGCCATATATTTGCCTCAGAGCTTTCTGGTAGGCAAGGCAATGAAAGATCAATCAAGAATCACATTCTTAGTAACTTTTTATTACCCAATGCTCAAGAAATACTCAACCTTTTCTAAATCTGCAGATTGGGAGTTTCTTCTGTGTGTTTTTCTAAAGGAGAGAAAGCTATGTAGAACTTGTCCATTGCAAAACAGCTCTTATGGCCGCCATCAAATATTTAATGAACAGTGTTTTTACTGAGTTGATGTCTACTCCATATTCCCACTTTGTTTTGTGGAAATGAAGTAGAATTTACTGATACATTAGTCATGGTAGGGGCTGCAATAAGGCAACTCCTTGGAACCATAGAGGTACGCCTCCATCTGGTGACTCAGGAATCCATGCTCCCCCATCTGATACTGCCATCTCAACACATGAATCCTGGGATCATTGTTGAGAGCTTTGGGTAGTCTACTTACTTATATGCCTCACCCAGGAAGTAGCACACATCACTTCTAGTCTTGTTTCAAAGGCTAGATCTGCTCACAAAGCCCCACCTAATCAGGAGAAAGCTAAGAAGTGTGTGGTCTTGTCTACCCGTGTGCCCAGGAAGGACACATGAACTGACAAACTACCACAATCAGGAACTTAATAGAAGTTTCCTTTGGAAACAGGGACAGAAACCCTCTATTCTTCATAAAGCACAAGATGCTGGTCTCATCACCCATGCCCTTAACCAACATTTTTGAGCAAATATTTCGTGCTAGCCACTGCCTAACAACAAACGACCAACATGGCACCTTTCTCCTGACAGCTCATGAATAATGAGGCCAGAGTTGCAACGTGGGAAAAATGAGCAGCACAGGAGGTTCTAGGGCTTGCTGGACCATTAGCTACCTCTGTGGGTACTGGTAACCCTGGGGAAAGATGGCCTTGATTATGAATGCCTTTTCTCTGTCCGTCTAAAATCTCACATTTGATTTAGGGAAAGCATACGAGAAATTGGTTCCCCATACACATTTGGAGGGTCTTTAGCCCTAAGTTTAACAAACATTACTATAGGACATGCTCTTTCCTTGCAACTCTCCCTATTTCAGGGCCAGGGGTGTGATAGGGGACAGCACTCGGTCACAGAGACTGTAAGACGCTTCAAGGTACTGTGCTCATTATTCCCTGAAAATGTCAGTTCTTTTCCAAACACCCTGCTCTGCACATGCCATTCCCTCTGCCTTCAGTGAACTCCTTTTATTACCCGAAATTACCTGCCCTTTAAGACCCAACCTCAATATAACTTCTGATGCGACGCCTTCCCTGACTCTACAGTCACCCTACTTATCACCTGTCCCCTGCCTTAATAAACATTTATTGAAGACTCTTCTCCCCACCCCCCACCCCAGCTCAGACTAAGTAGCTGAGACACATTGCTGTCAGATGCAGCTAGCCTTTTTAAATTCAAATATATTCCTGTTGATACCAAGTGTTAGTTCTCATCTGATTTGGCATCAATGTTACATTTTCTTTCAGAGCCTGGGATTGCTTTTTTAAATATCTAAGTAAAAATAGGCAGTTCAGATGAAAAACGTCTTTGTCTGAAACTCTAGGCTCTCTCTCTGAAAAAACATCAGAACACTGAACACCAGCACTCCCCCTCAAGAGGTCACTTTGGCCATCCCCCTGCCATCTTGCCCCGATGTGAAGAGGAAACAGATGGGGAGGTCTGCTAGGTCTGAAGAGTAGGCATCGGTGGTGCCTGACCAGGGTATGGGGTAGGGGAGGCAGAAGCCAGAACTGGAGGTGTGTGGCAGTAACAAGGGGGTAGACTGTGTGAAGATGCAGAGTAGTGAAGGCAAACCTCAAGGATGGGGAGGGTAGCTCCAGAGGCAGGGTTGAGGGAAGACATTTCCTTGGAATAGGAGAGAGTCAGACATGTTTATCATCCTGAGGGAAGGAGCCATGGTAGCGGTAGGGTAACTGGCAAGCGGACTCATCTTGGGATCCAGGCCACAGGAGGGCAATGGACTTTGCAGATGGAGAGGGACTCTTTCCTCCTGGGGGGCGGCAAAGTAAGAGGAAAGGAACGTGCTCTCTGTGTGCATCCACAGGTGGAAGATGCAGGTGGGGACTGGGTTCATGCTCATGAACCTTGTCTTTGAGGTGGGATCCAAAGTGACAGGTGGGGAATGACCTGGCAGATAGGTGGAGATCTGGAGCTGCTACGGAGGGCCACGTAGAACTGAGGGGAGGGGTCAGGGAAGCAGAACAGAACAGAGCACGTTTATTATGTTCTCCATATGACAGAAACTGCTTACTCCAAGGGTCTGGGGTAATAGATCTTTTGCTAGGACTTCCCTCACAACCCCCACTTCCTCCCCCCCCCACCCCCCACACACCACAACCACCATCACCACCTAATAAAGAAAGGAAATGGGGAGACAGAGAGAGTCAGCTCTTGGAATCAGAAGGGATACTTCCTTTCTCCGCCTACTTAATTATCTGGCTTTTTGAATTAGCCGTGGAAAGCAAACTTGCCTTGTTCCTATTCACAATTTCTCTCTTGAGTTTGCTTCCATTAATGAAACAGCTTAGTTTGGTTTAGCTAACTGCATGCATGACTTCCAAAAACCACATCACAATGCGGGAGGAATGCAGCCTCTAGCAATGCTACAGCAGCTTAACCACATTGTTTAGAGAGAGGAGCAGGGCAGTGCCAGTGGCTCTGAAATCCATTTAAGATGTGTGAAAACACAAGATTGAAATTCTGACCTTCCCCGAAGCTGAAAGAACCTACTCCAGGGGGCTGTTTGGATGACTGAGGCTGCAGGCCTGGGCCCATCCACAGATCCCCAGGACCCTGGCTGCCAGTGGCCCATCCAGCTGGGAAGCCCTGCCTCTCTGTGTCCATCTGTCCCTGATGGGGGCACCAACCTGAAGGCCACTGGGCACTTTGGACGGGGAGATGCTGCTGAAAGAATAGCATTAAGGCCAGAGGAGGAGGGAGGTCGTCAAAGGGCAAAGAGAGGAAACCCTTATCTAAACCCTATGGGTCCAGGTCAACGGTCACCAACTGCCTTTTCAGATTTGCATCAGAGAGGAGATGCTACCCCATGGGCTTGCTGATGCTAACCCAGATGTCAAAATGTTTGCGGCATCCTGGGGCAGGAGGAAGGGCATGGAACTTGGAATTAGTCACATAAATGGTATGCACTTAGCACAGCACATTTCTCATAGTCTGTGCCCAACTGATATAAGCCATCATCGTCCTCGTCATGTAGTCAACTCCTTAATGACTTGGAATCTTTGCTTCCCCATCTGTTGAGGCCAACGAGGTCTCTTCCTTAAAGTGGCTTCAGATGAACGTAGGTGAGAGAGAATATGATATGTTTGGCCCCTGAATCTATGAGCTACTGATTTTTCTCCTGCTGGACCCTACAAAAATGTAAAGGGTATGGGTTCTTTAGACAGAATGTGTCGTAATCGAAGATCTTTAGCTCACGGTACAGGCTCTGGGGTCAGACAGAGACAGGTTTGAGTGCCAGCTCCTTTTCTTATTTGCTTTGAAAGCTTTGACACATCCTCAGCCTTTCTGGGCCTTGGTGTCTTCATACGGTGAAGATGAGCAGTGTGTACTGTGAAAATGCAAGGAGATGAGGCAGAGTCGAGCAGAGGAGGTCCATGTGATGGGAAATACTGCTTCTTGAGAGCAGGGGCTCTCTTCGGCTTCCTGTGGTATTCCTACACCTCTGAGCACACCTGGCCCATTGGAAAGGGGCTCAATAAGAATTTATGGCCTAACTGAGGGATGGGGCAGGAGAACATTGGTGCCAATTTCTGAAAAGAGGCGTGGCCCAAGGGGATCTCTGAATTTTACTAGTAACTCAGCTGGGTCAAGGCAGTGTTTACACCCTCAAAGCCTTTGGTATGTGCCTGAGTCTTTTTATTTTTTAATGCAATTCTTTTCAAGCCTTCTGAAAACAAAAGTATTCTTCTGCAAGCCTGTGTCCTGCAATCTACCCAACTCACTTCTTAGGGAAGTGGTGAGGGCAGATGGTAATACAAACGTTTGGGATCTGAGGGGTCTGTCTTAGAATGCTGGCTCCACTATTGACTAGAATTGGGACCATGGGAAAAATTACTTACCCCCCCACCCCCGCCCCAGCCCCATGAAGGAAAAGTCTTTTTTTTTTTTTTTTAAAGATTTTATTTATTTGACAGAGAGAGATACAGCGAGAGAGGGAACACAAGCAGGGGGAGTGGGAGAGGGAGAAGCAGGCTTCCCGCCAAGCGGGGAGCCCAATGCAGAGCTCAATCCCAGGACCCTGGGATCATGACCTGAGCCGAAGGCAGACGCTTAACGACTGAGCCACCCAGGTGCCCCGAAGGAAAAGTCTTCTTTTCCTTACCTGTGGAATAGGGTGTTCATAAATAAAGCACTGCTGGGGACTAGAGCAAGATGGTGGAGGAGTAGGGGACCTAAATTTTGTCTGGTCCCAGGAATTCAGCTGGATAGGGATCAAACCATTCAGTACACCTACAAACTCAACAGGAGATCAAAGAAAAGAATGGCAGCAACTCTATAAACAGAAAAGTGACCACTTTCTGGAAGGTAGGACGTGTGAAGAAGTGAATCCGAGGCGATATTCGGGAGGATAGACGGCAGGGGTAGGGGCCTCTGTCAGCCGCTACCGGCAAGTGATAGAGCCGCGGAGCACAAAATCGGAACTTTTAGAAGTCTGCTCCGCTGAGGGACGTCGCTCCAGTGGCTAAGCAGGGGGTGGAACCCTCACGGGACAGTGTGGTCTCAGGACCCTCAGGGTCACAGAAAGACCGGGGGTGCCTGAGTGCGGCAGATCTCCCAGGTGCCGGAGTGGGAAAGCCGGCTGCAGAGACGGAGCCGAGACGCGGGCTCTCAGCTCAGGGTTGCCATAAACTGTGATCCGTGGCACAGTCGGTCCACTGCTCCTCCAGCAGGGACCCAACAAGCGGCAGATCCGGGGAGACCCCCTTCCTCCCCCGGGAGGAGCAGCACAGGAGCGCACCACAGGGATCTGCTGGGTTTGGAGACTCCAAACTGGGTCGGGTGCCAGAGATAGAAATGCTCGGTCACAGGCCGGGTGAGCACGGAGTGCGGCCGGAGACCGGCGAGACGGGGGTGACTGACTGCTTTTCTCTGGGGGCACACTGAGGAATGGGGCCCAAGCTCTTGGCTCCACCAGGACCAGAGATTAGGAGGCTGCCATTTTCACTCGAGTCCTCCAAAGCTGTACGGAAAGCTTGCAAGGAACAAAAGCTACTGAGAGCAAACCCGAGCAGATTACTTAGCCTGGCCCTGGGCAAGGGCGGTGCAATTCCTTCTCGGGCAAAGACATTTGAGAATCTCTGCAACAAGCCCCTCCCTCAGAAGATCAGCAAGAACATCCAGCCAAGACCAAGTTTACTGATCAATGAGAACTGCAAAACTCCAGCACTAGGGGAATACAGCACATAGAAATCATGGCTTTTTCCCCCCATGATTCTTTAGTCTTTCAAAGTTAATTTTTTTAATTTTCTTTAGTTTTTTCTTTTTCTTTTTGAATTTTTCTTTCCTTTTTCAACCCACTTATCAATGCCTTTTTAAAAATTTTTTAATTTTCATTTTTACAGTCATATTCCATCCCCTCATTATATTTACCCTTATTTTTGTATATATATAAGTTTTTCTTTCTTTAAAATTTTGGGAGGCAGTTTCGTCTAACAAACAGACCAAAATACACCCAAAATCTAGTGTGTGGCTCTGTTCTATTCACCAGTCTGATATTCTTTTTTTCCCCCCTCCCTTTTCCCCCTGGTTTCGGGTCTCTTCTGATTTGTTTAGTGTATATTCTTCTGGGGTCATTGTTACCCTTTTAGCAGTTTGTTCTCTCATTCATCTATTCTTCTCTGGACAAAATGACAAAACAGAAAAACTCACCTCAAAAAAAAAAAAAACAAGAAGCAGTACCAACTGCCAGAGACCTGCTCAACATGGACATTAGTAAAATGTCAGAAATAGAGTTCAGAATAACGATTATAAAGTTACTAGCTGGGCTTGAAAAAAAGCATAGAAGACACTAGAGAATCCCTTTCTGGAGAAGTGAAATCTAACCAAGTCGAAATCAAAAAGGCTATTAATGAGGTGCAATCAAAAGTGGAGGCTCTAACTGCTAGGATAAATGAAGCAGAAGAGAGAATGAAGGATATAGAAGACCAAATGATGGAGAATAAAGAAGCTGAGAGAAAGAGGGATAAACAACTACTGGATCATGAGGGGAGAATTCAAGAGATTAAAAAAGGTGATACCATAAAGAGAAAAAATATTAGAATAATTGGGATCCCAGAAGAAGAAGAAAGAGAGAGGGGGGCAGAAGGTATATTGGAGCAAGTTAGAGAAGAGAACTTCCCCAATTTTGGGAAGAAAACAGGCATCAAAATCCAGGAAGCACAGAGAACCCCTCTCAAAATCAATAAAAATAGGTCAACACCCTGACATCTAATAGTAAAACTCACAAGTCTCAGAGACAAAGAGAAAATCTGAAAGCAGCTCGGGACAAGAGGTCTGTAACCTACAACGGTAGAAACATTAGACTGGCAGCATACCTAGCCACAGGGACCTGGCAGTCCAAAAAGGACTGGCATGATATATTCAGGGCACTAAACGAGAAAAATATGCAGACAAGAATACTATATCCAGCTAGGCTGTCATTGAAAATAGAAGGAGAGATAAAAAGCTTTGAGGACAAACAGAAACCAAAAGAATTTGCAATCACCAAACTAGTCCTATAAGAAATATTGAAAGGGGTCCTCTAAGCAAAGAGACAGTCTAAAAGTAAAATAGAACAGAAAGGAATAGAGACAATATACAGTGACAGTCACCTTATAGGCAACACAATAGCACTAAATTCATATCTTTCAATAGTTACCCTGAATGTAAATGGGCTAAATGCCCCAATCAAAAGACAAAGGCTATCAGATTGGATTAAAAAACAAGACCCATCGATATGCTGTCTGCAAGAGACTCATTTTAGACCCAAAGACACCCCCAGATTGAAAGTGAGGGGGTGGAAAACCATTTACCATGCTAATGTACATCAAAAGAAAGCTGGGGTGGCAATCCTTATATCAGACAAATTAGATTTTAAACCAAAGACTATATTAAGAGATGAGGAAGGACACTATATCATCCTTAAAGGGTCTATCCAACAAGAAGATCTAACAGTTGTAAATATTTATGCCCCTAACATGGGAACAGCCAATTATATAAGCCAATTAATAACAAAAATCAAAGAAACACATCGACGATACTACAATAATAGTAGGGGACTTTAATCGCCCCCCGCCCCACTGAAATGGACAGATCATCTAAGCAAAAGATCAACAAGGAAATAAGGGCTTTAAATGACACACTGGACCAGATGGTCTTCACAGATATATACAGAACATTCCATCCCAAAGCAAAAGAATACACATTCTTCTCTAGTGCACATAGAACACTCTCCAGAATAGATCACATCCTGGGTCACAAATCAGGTCTCAACTGGTACCAAAAGATTGTGATCATTCCCTGAATATTTTCAGACCACATGCTTTGAAACTCAAACTCAATCACAAGAGGAAAGTTAGAAAGAACTCAAATACATGGAGGCTAAAGAGCGTCTTACTAAAGAATGAATGGGTCAACCAGGAAATAAAAGAAGAATTTAAAAAATTCATGGAAACAAATGAAAATGAAAACACAACTGTTCAAAATCTTTGGGATGCAGCAAAGGTGGTCCTAAGAGGAAAGTATATAGCAACACAAGTTTTCTCAAGAAACAAGAAAGGTCTCAAATACACAACCTAACCCTACACCTAAAGGAGCTGGAGAAAGAACAGCAAATAAAGCCTAAACCCAGCAGGAAAAGAGAAATAATAAAGATCAGAGCAGAAATCAATGAAATAGAAACCAAAAGAATAGTAGAACAGATCAATGAAACTAGGACCTGGTTCTTTGAAAGAATTAACAAGATTGATAAACCCCTGGCCAGACTTATCAAAAAGAAAAGAGAAATGATTCAAATAAATAAAATCATGAATGAAAGAGGAGAGATCATAACCAACACCAAAGAAATACAAT
>NC_138382.1:57352771-57473586 GCF_054177405.1 Leptonychotes weddellii
AGCAACTTCTTTCTAGACACATTGCCAAAGGCAAGGGAAGCAAGGGCAAAAATGAACTACTGGGATTTCATCAAGATAAAAAGTTTTGCACAGCAAAGGAAACAGTCAACAAACCAAAAGACAACTGACAGAATGGGAGAAGATATTTGCAAATGACATCAGATAAAGGGCTAGTATCCAAAATCCATAAAGAAGTTATCAAACTCAACACCCAAAGAACAAATAATCCAGTCAAGAAATGGGCAGAATACTTGAACAGACATTTCTTCAAAGAAGACATCCAAATGGCCAATGGACACATGAAAAAGTGCTCAACATCACTTAGCATCAGGGAAATACAAATCAAAACCTCAATGAGATACCACCTCACACCTGTCAGAATGTTTAAAATTAACAAGTCAGGAAACGACAGATGCTGGCGAGGATGCGGAGAAAGGGGAACCCTCCTACACTGTTGGTAGGAATGCAAGCTGGTGCAACCACTCTGGAAAACAGTATGGAGGTTCCTCAAAAAGTTGAAAATAGAGCTACCCTATGACCCAGAAATTGCACTACTGGGTATTTACCCCAAAAATAGAAATGTAGTGATCCGAAGGGGCACGTGCACCCCAATGTTTATAGCAGCAATGTCCACAATAGCCAACCTATGGAAAGAACTAGATGTCTATCAACAGATGAATGGATAAAGAAGAGGTGGTATATATGTACAATGGAATATTATGCAGCCATCAAAAAATGAAATCTTGCCATTTGCAATGATGTGGATGGAACTACAGGGTATTATGCTAAGCAAAGTAAGTCAATGAGAGAAAGACAAGTATCATATGATCTCACTGATACGTGGAATTTGAGAAACAAGGCAGAGGATCATCGGGGAAGAGAGGAAAAAATGAAAGATGAAACCAGAGAGGGAGACAAATCATAAGGGACTCTTAATCTCAGGAACCAAACTGAGGGTTGCTGGAGTGGAGGGGGGTGGGAGGGATGGGGTGGCTGGATGATGGACACTGGCGAGGGTATGTGCTATGGTGAGCGCTGTGAATTGTGGAAGACTGATGAATCACAGACCTATACCCCTGATACAAATAATACATTATATGGTAATAAAAAATATAAATGAAGGAAGAAAGGAAGACAAAGAAAGAAAAAGAAAGAAGAAAGAAAAAGCAAGCAAGCAAACAAGGAAGAACTGCCTCCCTTACCTCAAAGAATGGACTTCTGAAAACTGCCAGAGTAGAAAAATTGTGGTTTGGAGAAATAAAGACCTCCCAGAGAACTGGGGAGTAGGGAGGGGCCACATTAGCAGGAAACCTATGAAAAGTCTTATATACATTTTTAACTTTTTCTAAAATAGAGTATAAAAAAAGACACAAAATGTCTGTGACATTTAACACATATTAAAACACTAATAGTAAGTGCTATCCGATTAATTTCTATTTACCATCCCTTGCTTGTAAGAAGATTTGCAAGGGCTCCTTCCCCTTAAGTTTTGAGGAGGATGCTGAAAATTCAGATGGTGGTTCAGAGACAGATGAAGGGGAGTCTGTTGGTTGGCTTGTTTGTGTTCATGTTCAGGTCTCCGTCCATATATGTATTATCTTCTCTTGGTTTCCCTGGGCACTGTTCTCTCTGTTCCCCTGAGACCCAGGCTCAAGGCACCTCAAAGAACAAACTCCAGGCACCATCTGTGCGCACAAGGCGTGTTCCTCCCCTGAGGTACCCAGCCACCTGAGGAGAAGCCTGGCCTCTGGCCCTGGCTCCTCCCTCACATCAGCTCTTCACCTTCAGTCCCCAGGCACAGTCGTCCACAGTACAACACCCCTTGAATCCATCTGCCACTTGAACCCAAGTGCTATAGCTTAGATGTCCTTATTTATCAAGACTGCTATGACCACTTCCTGTCTGGTTCCTCCCATCTAACCAGGCCACATGAGGCAGCCAGAACGGGAGGCAAATCCAACTCTGTCATTTCCTTTCTTAATACCTCTCAAACCCCTCTAGCTCCATCCAGCAGGCCCCTGCCCTACAGACGCCAGTCACAACCAACACTGTGCAGTCTCCTGGTTACTCCTTGTGCTCTACTGATGGAAGCTCCACACTTGCCCACGTGCAGCTCCAATTGCTTGCAACTCCTCTCTCCCCCTCCAACCTAACTAACTCCTCTTGCCCTTGCATACTCAGCTCAGATTTAACCACTCTGGGCTTCAGGTTTTTATCCCATAAAATGAGAATAATGGTACATACTGCACAGATTGTTGGAAGGAATAAATGAATCAATCCATAGAAGGCTCAAAGATCCGTGCCTGGCAGTTTGACAAATGCTAGCTATTATGTATCCTTTCCGGGTAGCCTTGACCCAGAACCACACTCCCCAGGTTATGTGTTTCCATATTGCCCCACACTCCCCTCCTCACGACCCTTAACAGATGGAACTCAAACAATCACTGGAGTAAACATTCCTTGAGATCCTGCACGGGGTCGTATTTATCTCTGTCATGGCTCAGAGTGGGGCGAGCAGCCTTGCAGGGATGTACTCAATGTTAGTTGAATGAATAAATGTTCAGGCCAAGAGGCCCTTTTACCATGGCCTGAAAGTCAACCCGGACGACTTGCAGAAACCTCTTCTCACTAGGGCTTCTGACAAAATACCCTGCCCATGCTTGAGCTCCTGCCCCGGCTATCCCTAACCAGAGACAACCTTGTCAAAGTGCTGTGTTGGTGACATGATAGGCAGGGTTAGCCTCTCTTTCCCTTAAAAAAGGAAAAAAAACAAAACAAAAGCCACGAAGAGGAAGATGACTTAGTCATCACTGTCAGCCTTGGCAAATAAACATTGCTATTACATACAGCAGAACTCAAGGAACAACACATAATTAGGCACAGGTTCAATCAGCGGTGAGATGCAGGATGGGTGAGCATGGAGGGTGAGTGGCTCATTTGCACTGCAGAAGAGGTGGGAATGTTGATTTTCATGCAAACACTGTTTCTAAGATTCCCAATTAAATAAGCGCATTAATATTTTTAAGGCCCAACCTAGATGAAATGTTTTTGCTGAGAAAAGCAGCAAGAAAGTTATGTGGCTGTGTTTCTGAGTGGCAGCAGATTTATTAGGACTTTACCTGTTTTTCTGATTATAAAAGTAATATATTTTCATTTTAAGTATCTTCAAAATGAAGAAAACATCAAGGAGAAGATAAAAATCTCTAATAATTGTATACTTACGGTCCTATCATCCATTCGATTCACTCTATTTCCATTCAGTAATTCACTCAGCAAATGATCTCATTAGTCCTGTGGTTTTAAATGCCATCTTTATGTTCATGATTCTCAAATTAATATTTCCCATCCCATACACTCCAACCAGCTCCAGGCCTAGATGTCAAAGAGACAGAGCCTTGTGGATATTTCATAGCATCAGAAGCTCAGATGGACCACAGTAAACCTCTTAATCTCTACCTTCTCCATGAAGAACTGTTTCTGACTCTCACCTGCACCATACTGGTAAATGCCACCCTTATCCACCTGGATGCTTCAGCCCAAAACTAGAAATCACACTGAGGAAGGGACAGGTGGGGCTAGGTAGGGAGCCACGGGATCAGGCTCACAAAATTCCCCAAAAATGTGGAGGTGAAAGGAAACCAGAGATAAAGAAACAAATCAACCATCCTGCCCTAGGTGTCCTAGGGGTTTTGTTATAACAGCTACTTGTGACCAACAAAAAATTATCGGTCCCTAAAAAGCAAGTAAGCCATTAAAGATGTTAAATCACTAATCCTTGCTCAATGGTGATTTCAATAGAGATGTTTAAAGGATTGAAGTTCCCTGATTAGCTTTCACTGAAAGACCAACCCTAAAAGCCCCCAGTGGCAACCCTGTCAGGAACCCTCTCACTCCAGAGAGCTTTTTCTGTATTCTCAAGGAATAAAACTCTATCGTTTTACTCACTCTCCTTTGTCCACAAGATTCATTCTTCGACTCTGAGAGGCAAGAACCTCATTCTCCCACTTCAACACCCTACTCTTCACACCCAGTTAGCCCATCATAAAGTCTTAATTCTAAAGAACACTCCAATCTCCTACGTGCCTTCTATAGCCATTGCCATCACCCAAGTGCTGGAAGTCAGTATTTGGCTCGAGGGATAGGGTACAACCAGGGCCCTAACTTGTGTCTCTGCTTTCTCTGTTCTTCGTATGGCAGTCAGAATGATATCTGGTTATTTTCTAAAGCCTGATACCTCAAAAGTAGGATTGCAAAAACAAATAATTTAAGGCCCTGATTATATATATATAGATATCTGAGCAGATTTACAGAAATCACCTCCCAGTATCGACCGCTCCAGCAGGGTCTGAGGGTCTGAATTTTAAGATAGCATCCATCCCCAGTTGTACCCCACACTTGGCCAAGAGCAAGCTTGGTTCTTTTCATTGGTTTACATTTCTCTCTCTGCTACTGATGGAAGCAATGATTACCTCTTTGATCATTTCCTATCTATATAGCAGTATGAATTTTCAATCTATGGCACAAGTGAATCAAAACTACAACTTTTAAAATATTTCTCCTCATAATCAAACTTGGCATCTGTCTGGAACCCCCACAAAACTCAAATCTATTTAATTCTAGATAAACTCAATCACTTGCGGGTTTTCTCTGTCTCAAGTTTAAATGCAGTCAGTTTGGATTTTCTCCAACCCTTCTGCTCATGACCTGGGATTTATCTAAATCAACTGGGATTGTGGGATGGGGAGGGGCTTTATAGAAAATCCCCAGACAGAAAAAAAGGGAGGTGATCTGGGTACAGCTATCATCTGCCTTTGCTGGAATCTACTAAAAAGAACTTTACCTTTTGTGAGCTTTAGTGAATCCCACTTTTATCAGCTGAGATGTCCCCTTCACCACTATCAATTCCAGTGTCCATTGGCCCAAGCAGTCCATACCTGAGCCTCTTCGGGTCACAGAGACTTTTCAGACACTCCTCAACGGCAGTCTGGGGCCATGCAAGACAGAAGGAGCTATCTTGGGCTCTCTGTGCATCTTGAGGCCATTTTCTCTTTACTTCCAGCCCACTATTCTGTCTCTCTTGGGTTAAACTTGGGATGTTCTGCACAGGTCCTTCCTGCAGGTTTTCTAAACCTCTCTAGTTGTTCTATCATCTCCCTGCCTAGCGTTAAGCTCAGGGAGGAAAGGAGTAGTGTGGTAGACCTGGAGACCCACAGCTGCCCTGATCCTTCTTTATGGAAGGACCAGCTGCAGGGAGTGAAGCCAGCAGATGTCTCTAGCTCTCAGCTCCTCTCAGATACTCTTCCCACCTGGTGCAAGGTCATGCCCTTCTCAGAGCGGCTTGCACCAAAGATTGAGTAAGTTGAGGGTATAAGGTCTGGCCATTCTGCCCAGCAGAATCCCCTTAGTGAGTAATATTTGCTCCAGAGTTCCCTACCAGCGAAGGCTTGTCTCTCGGTTTAACTTCTCCCTCTGCAATCCTGCTTTCTTTCCCTTCCTTTCTTACGTGTTAATTCCTAATCAGCATTTTGCACCCCAAACTTCATCTCAGGGTCTACTTGCAGAGAACCCAATCAGTAACGTTCACTAAGCTGAGCCATATTCAAGGTCCCTTGTCAGAAACACTCACTGCAACTCTCCTTCCCCGTAAGAACCACCCCCCACTTCTCAGCTCAGCCCCTGGAATCTCTACAGATTCTATAGAGCTAGATCATTCACTTCAAAAATATTTTAAATGTTTTTATATTTAAAAAATTTTATATATTTCTTTAGTTTCTATATTTTTATATATCACATTCTCCCCAAATCTATTGTAAATAGCATAGCATATGGCTTTTGGCACAAGAAAAGCCAAGCTTTTGAAACTCAAAAACCTTTTCTATTAACCTGTTTTCTTTGCCAGGACTCTGAAAAGGCTCTTTTTGAAACTCAAGATTGAGAATTGATGCCTTTGTTCTCTTTTGTTTGGCTATGACCTGCCTTCCTTGAGGCAATGAATTTAGCTGGCCCTAGCTGGTGCCTGCTAGGATGGAGGGTTCCCAGGGTCTAGTAGAAAGGTGGAGGTCTGTGTGTGTGGAATATGGAAAATACTTGGGTTAACTCACAATCTTATCCTAGCTTATTTGCCAAATACCTGTTGTCCTCTAAACACCACTGAAGTCAGCTAGAGCTCAAGTCTGTGCTGGTTCTGAAAGCCAAACATGGAAGGTGAAGCCCCATCAAGAGTGCGAGTGTTCAACAATCACAAGTGTCAGTAGTTAAAGCTAAAAGATGTCCTACCAGAAACTTGGAAATAAATTTTCTCCCGAAAAAGATATGCAAAGTCACCTGAAAGGGACCATAGCATTCCAAAGAGTAGAGCTCTGTTATATCTCAATATAGATAGGAGAGATGGTTCAGAAGATGGAGTTAGAAATGTTACAACAGGATCAAGAGAAAGAGTCTGAGAAGCAGAAAGAGGCTGAGAAGCAGTCGTATTGGAAAGCCCTTACCTGTTGTGTAGGTTGATGGATGCAAAACATTTGTAGGATCCTGTTACAGGATCCCTCAGTGAAGCTGTTTCACCTCTTCCCTTGAATCTGGGCTGGTCCTGTGACATGCTTCAACCCACAGCCAGCAGAAGTGATTTGGTGCCAGTCGTGGGCTTAAGCCTGAAAAGATCTATCAGCTGAGCCCTGAGCCCCCAGGGTAGGGGTCTGGCAACACTGCTGGGGAGACCTACGGAAAAGCCACATGGAGGGAGGGCTCCTGAGATTATATGAAAAGAGAGGAGGTCCAGCCATCCCAGCCTCCCAGCTGAACCAAACCCCCACTGAGCAGCAACTACAAACAGCCACCTGTGTGACCTTCAGCAAGACCAATAGAACTGCCCAGCTGAGCCCAGCCCATCTTGAAGAATTACATGAATCAATATCATGATTTAAATGTTGTGGTACTTTGTTATGTAGCTTTAGTCAACTGCAAGGAAGTTGTAGCTTATAGACCTCAAGTCTTAGAATTATGAAGTGGATTTATTAGGCATCTTAATGCCATTAGGTAATCAATTCACCTTACTCCCTCTGTGCTAATTCCTGGTTCACCCAACAACCTTTCAACCCATCCCCAATCCCTCCAGTCCCTGTCCTGCCAAGCAGTTCTGATTTAGGGGAAAGAAATCACTGGGAAAAGACTGGTGAGAGCTTTCTTCCTGGCTTGCAGATGGCTGATGTCTGTCCTTACATGACCTTTCCTCAGTGTGTGCTGAGAGAGAGACAGAGAGAGAGAGAGAGAACACAAGCAAGCTCTCTATTCTCTTCTTATAAGGACACAATCCTATCAGATCAGTGTCCCACCCTTGTGACCTCATTGAACCTAACAACCTCCTCATCAGCCCTATCTCTAAATATAACCATCCTGGGCATTAGGGGTTCAACATATGGATCCCGGAGACACATTCAATCAATAACAATGGGTAAAGACAGAGCAGTTAGAAGCAGAGAGAAAGGGAGTTAAAGAAGTTCCTGTTTGGTGGCCATCATCTTCTGTGACCCAGGACGCAAGATTGTTGACAATGAGTGGTATCAGGAGGTGACAGAGGCCAGAGGGAAGGAACAAAGTGTTGGAACAGAGCAGTGGGCAACAAGGGAAGGAGGAGGCAGAGAGGATTGAGAGCCCTGTTGCAGGTGAAAGCATAGGTTTGAAATGAAGCTAATCCAGAGCACTGCTAAGCACTTTAATTCGGGAGCGATCAACAGTTCAGATGCAAGAGCAAGGGAAAGAGAGCAGTAAGTGTATCCCAGATAGAAGAGCTGTGTGTGCGTGCGTGTGTGTGTGTGTCTGGGGTGGGGGGTGGAACGAGGGGGTTAAATGCAGTTGAAATACAGTCCATGGGATCCAGGCTAGGTTAGGAAAGGAGCAAAAATGAGCTGGGATTTCTTAAGAGCAAAAATTTGGATGGGATCAGAAATATTGGGATAAGAGTAAAGAGGCAGTTTAGGAATACCCAAAAAATAGCCTCTCATTTCACAAGAACTCAGGAAGGTTAATGGTTCCATTTGTCTCCACCTGACAAAGGTGGGTCTGGAAGCTGCTTGATGCCCCGTTCCTACTCTGTGCCTTTCTCTCCTTAGGATGGACTGCCTAGCCTGCGTACTCATGCACTGGATCATTTTTATTGCAAAGCCAAAGAGCTAATGGGAGATTCGTATGAAATTGTATTTATAAAGAGAGGCTCCTCAAAAAGAACAATTCTTGACAATTTCACCAAGTCAAAGAGATACATTTCTTCAGCAGAGAGAGAGGATTAGTTGAGGTGCTTGTGATATAATAATTATGGGTCAGTGGTGGGAGACCTCTCCCTGGATTGCCCTCAGTCATGCCCGGAGCCCTGGCATCGTTTAGAGGCCCCTAGCTCTCCCACTCTAGACAGGTGACCTCAGGTAAGTCAATTAACTTTCCTAAGTCTGTTTCCTCATCCTGAAAACAATTTCCCTCCCAGGCCTGTCACGTGGGCAGAATGAGATAATGAATATGAACTAGTGCAAGGGTGAGTCGTCATTCCTTTGTTCAAGTGGCCAATCCTCATAGGTTTCTTTGAGGCTGATCTTTTTCAGAGCAGACTTACCTAAAAGGATGATGGGGGATGGGTTTTCTGCTTTAAATGAAGTGGCTTCATTTCCCATCCAGATCCACTGACGACCGCCAAAAGGTAGTAGAATCCGTGAAGGAACAAAAGCTTGGTACCCCTGTCCGAAGCAGCTCCTGGGTCGAAAGCAGGGTTTCTCAGCTTTAACATGCCTCAGAATCACCTGGAAGGCTTACTAAAGCATCGAGGGCTGCACTCCACCCCCAGAATTTCTGGGTCAGTAGTTCCGGGGTGGGTCCCAAGTATTTCCACATCTAACAAGTTTCTAGGTACTTCTGCTGTTCAGGAGACCACACTTTGAGAATCACAGACCTGAACGAACTACAGCTCTGAAACAGTGCGTTGTTCCCATGCTGCCCCTTTCCACAGCAGAGCCAGAGGGAGACGTGTTTCATTTCACAAATTAGTAAGAACGCTGGCTCCTTCTCTCCCAATCAGTGGTCAGAAGTGAAAGACGCTGGCTCTTAGTGATTAAACTCTAGAGCTGGCTTGGCCAGTCAGCCTGGGAAGAGGG
The DNA here is from genome assembly GCF_054177405.1 of Leptonychotes weddellii. NCBI lineage: Eukaryota > Metazoa > Chordata > Mammalia > Carnivora > Phocidae > Leptonychotes > Leptonychotes weddellii. The sequence continues at coordinate 57,361,906 of NC_138382.1, forward strand.
TTTCACCACTCACCTAAATGAATGGGTTTGATCAATAATTAAGTGAGCTGTTTCTGGAATGATTGTGTTGGGGCCCCGGTCATGCTGCACAATGTAGGAGGCGGTTAGGAGCGGTTCTGTTTGTTCATGCTGGGTTCAGAGGGGCTTTGGGAGTCACAAACTGAGCCGCCCAGAATAAACACGGTTTTTAAAGCAGGGAAATCAGCACTACTGACTGGTGATTGGTGAACGAAATAGAAAGTGTTGCTAAGTGTTGGCTTCTAAACCTCTTTCTCATGCTTGAAAATTACCAAACTTGTGAAGTTGTGTCCAATTCCCACAAAACTAAAAATACCAGTGCTTGCCTCCCTGGCCTTCCCTGCAGTTAGGGGACCTGCTGGGGACTCTGTCCTTCAGTGCACTAATTTCAGACGCCCCCAGAAGTTAAGGACCCACGAAGCAGGAATCATTGAGAACCCACCTGTCAATGGGCGGGTCAACTCTACTGAGTTTCTAGAAGCATCCGGGCAGCAGTCCCAGAGACATCACAAGGCATGTTGATGGTTTCAGGCGTGCGAGCCATGGCCCCGAATGCCCAGGGAAGGCTGCACCTGTGCGTTCACTGGGCCAGGGCTGGGCCCGTTTGGGCGGTGGTATTCCTGCCCACAGAGTGCCCAAGCCTCATGCCAGAGGTTTTTTGGGTTTCTTGTTTTGCTGTCGTTTTATTAACTTTTGCTTGCAGTGAAGAGCCCTGTTCAATTCAGAATAAGTTCAAAACAAACTCTGAAATAAAAAACCTAGCTTTGAATTCTGCTCTTCCATATTGGGGCCATTTTGTACAAATCTCTTAGTCTGTCTGAGCCATAACTCCTTACACAGTAATAGGGAAGAAGAGGAGTTTTTTGCCTCTAGGTAGTGGGAGAATAAAATGAGATAAATATGTGAAAATGCTTTGAAAACCAAATTGTGCTATAAAAATGTATTTTTATATAAATATGGACTGACACACATGGCCTCTCTGAGACTTTATTTTGGCCCTTCCTCAAAATCAGTGGTCCTTTGCTTCTCTGTGTCATCCGTACCTCAAAGTGTCTCTACTGAAAGCATTTTCACAGTGAATTTTAGTGAGTTGTTTACTATCTGTCATCCGACTAGACTATGAGCTCCCCAAGAGTAGTCTTACTGATCTTTTATTTTCTCTCTGCCGTCTATTGTTATATAGTAGGTTTACAGTAATTGTCAACAGGATGAAAAAAATAAAAAATAAAAAATTGCTCGGACCTCCATGCGTGTACCAGGAAGTTTCCAGCTCAGGTGCAACTCTCACTTTCTTCCTTTGCAACACTTTTGAACCTGTCGCCAAGTGCCCCAATGGACAAGGGAGAGATCAGAATGGAATATGCTCCTGGCGAGGCGACCAGTTGTCCTACAGGTGCAAGTGACGGACACAGCAGAGGAAACGCATCTTAATTGGTAGTGTGAAAAACATTTCCCAGGTGCGAGGCTGGGTTGTAAGTGCCATCTGTCCTGCCACAGAGGATTAAAGGAAAGAATACCTTTCTCTGGATTTCAGGGACAGTGTAGGCATCAAGATGAGCTGTTGATATTAACTTGTCTGTGCTCCACCTGGATAATTGCAGGCGAGGGAATCTGTCTAGGGTTTCCATTTTGAAATCAAATGGATGATGCAGTGGCAGGTCTCTCGTTCCCAGGTGTTTGGTTGCATTTGTTAAAGGGTTTTCTGGGGAGAACAAGAATTAAACATTTTCGGTCTTTCCTGGAAGGTTTTATGTCAATATGTTCCACACTATTTGATGTTTGATCTCCCAGTGGCAGAAGAAATGAAATGTACTTCTTCATTCTTGCCCTGTCTTTTCTTAAATAGCCTTTTTCATTCATTTTATTCACCCTACTGTTGCTGAGCTCCCATGAAATGCCAAGTGCTGTATTGAGTCCTGTGGTCACTAAGGAAGATATGACATTGTTTCTAAAGTCAGGAAATTCACTGTGTTGGATGTTAAGAAACAAAACAGATGAACATAGAGGAAGGGAAGGAAAAATAAAATAAGATGAAAACAGAGAGGGAGGCAAATCGTAAGAGTCTCTTAACTATAAGAAACAAACTGAGGGTTGCTGGAGGGGAGGAGTGGGGATATGGGGTAACTGGGTGATGGGCATTAAGGAGGGCACTTGATGGAATGAGCACTGAGTGTTGTATGCAACTGATGAATCACTAAATTCTACCTCTGAAACTATTAATACAGTATATGTTAATTAAATTGAATTTAAATAAAAAAATTTTTTTTTTGAAAATGGGTCCCTCTGAGATTGGCTATAAGGGCACTGAGCAAGAGAGGGTTGCCGTCTACTGAGACTGTGCCCTGTAGCTGGCCATAGAAACGGAGAGCTGCTGGAGGCCTTCTGTGTTAGGTAGGACTGGCCAGGCTACATTGTGGTAACAACTTCCAAATCTTAGTAGCCAGTAGCAAAGAATTATGTCCTGTGCATACTACCAGTCCACTGTGGGTCAGCTGAGGGCTCTGGTCAAATCCCCTTACGTGGGACTCAGTAGCCTCTAATTCAAATTTTGCTGGTCACTATAGCAGAGGAAAAGAAAAGATCACTGGGTGTCATGTGTTGCCAATTAAATGTCCTGCCCAGAGGTGACACATATCCCTTCTGCTTACAACTCATTGGTCAGAACTATTTATATAATCCCACTCCATCACAAGGGGTTCAGGAAATGTAAATCATCCCTGTTCCCAGAAGGGGGGATAATCAGAAATACTTGGAGGACAGAAGAACTGATATACGGGAATCTGTGTGTGTATATATAAATGTACATGTATATATAGATGTGTATGTATATTTGTGTATATGCATATGCATCTCAACATATATATCTCTTTATATAAATAAATGCATGTGTATATATATGGGGGAAGAATAAGAGAGAGAATGAGAGAGGTGTATATGTATGGACGGATATAAGAGGGAGAAAGATCCCTGTTGGCATTATAAGCTAAAAGATCCCTTTCGGCTACTTTGGCCAATAAATCCTCTCTTGTCTAAGCTAGTTTGCTTTTGATTTCTCGCATAGACAACTCAACGAGTCCCGACAAACACAGGAATCGCATAAGGTGCTCAGCTAAATCCACGTTTGAGCTTCAGGTTCTCACCTCATGGAGGGTTGGGTGCTCCAGAAACGCGAACGGCAGAACAGCACCACGAGAGAACGAGATGCACCTCTGTACTGCGGAGATGTTTCATACGATGGCATTTCCACTGCACGGTCCGGATGATTCTGAACATGCACGAGTTTGACAACCTCTGCTTTAGAGAATACCCAACTCTTCACATCTCAAGAGTCTCCTGACTCTGTTACTTCAGTACAGCAATATCCTAAAAACTTCATGTCCCTTATCCATCCCACTGACCCTGTGAAAATGTGCCTTTTAAACAAATTTAATCACATAGCCTTGGATTTCAGTGACTGTCAGCTTCTTGAAAGAAGGGCTAAACAATTTATCTCCTTGTTTTTCCTAAATTAAGGGAATTCCTTTCTCCGAGACAAAGGCCGGCACCTGTGGTTGAGCTAACGCTTTTCCCTGATACCCACAAACGGAGGGTCAATGAATAATGAATACCTGCACACAGGTATCACTGCTAAGTTGTTTCGGTTTGTTTTTTGGTGGGAGGGGGCATCATATGCATTCATAAACATCAGGATGTTGATGCCCCTTTGCCTAATCCATGTGTGACCCTCATGCCTTACACCGCGTAAAGTAAATAAAACTCAAGAACAGCAGCTTCATCTTTAGTCATGGGAATAAAAATAATAACATCCATTTATTATGTAACTTCTCTGTGCCCAGCTCTATGCTGGGTGTTCATATGCTTGATCTGATTCTGTTTTCAGAGCGCTCCTGTGATACGTATGGTCATCCCCATTTTAGAGATGAAGAAATTGAGGCCCCAGAGCGTTTAAATACTCTGCCTGCAGCTTGTGGAAGTCAGGATGGGAATCCAGGTGTTTCCAACACACTTACCTCTCTGCCTCTCCAATTCCCCAATTCCCTAGCTCCAAAATTCACTCTCAGAGTGCACTGCTAGGGGCGTGAGCTTCTGGCATTTTCTGCGGTGGGAGGTGAGCTTCCGGCAAGGAAGCTGGGGAAGAGAGGGGATGGCTGTTAGGAGGGGGACCAGCAGCAGCTGCCCCTCCACGTCACATGGGACAAGGCTGAAGATACTTGAAAGTGTTTACTCCAATGGGGAGGATAATGAAGAAGGGTGGCTGTCCTCTTCAAACATCTTTAGTCTCGCCTACAAGCGCTTTAGGAGGTAAGCCTAGGACAAAGGTGGAGATACCAAGGAGCATCTTCTAACACCCGCGGTGAAGAGAATGGGCTTAAACAATGGGGAGGTAACTCAAGGTGTTCAGAGGGACAGAAAGGGGGCAAGCCATGGGGAAGGAGTGAGCATTCTGCGGTCAGACTCACCTGGATTGATCCAGGTCCGGCACATCTCAGCTCTGCAACACAGGACAGATCATTTAAACTTCGAGTCTCTTTTCATTAAAAATTAAGCCCAGGGGTGCCTGGGTGGCTCAGTCAGTTAAGCGTCCGACTCTTGGTTTCAGCTCAGGTCGTGATCTCAGGGTTCTGATATCAAGCCCCACATCGGCTCTGCACTCAGCGCAGTCTGCTTAAGATTCTCTCTCTCCCTCTCCCTCTGCACCCCCACCACCCGCTTGTGCTCTCTTTCTCTTTCAAATAAATAAATAAATCTTTTTTAAAAATTAAGCCCAATTATACCTATTCTACAGGATTAGAGGTAATACACGTTCAGAACCACCATAGAGCAATGTGAAGAATGATACTCCAAACATTGCCACAGAGCGGACCTGCCTCTCTGTTAGCACAGCCGGTTTACATTTGAGAACCGAACAGGAAGAGTGCAATACTGAAATGTATTACCTCTGGAGATCCCTCGGGGTAAAAGGTCTTTATTAACCACAACTTCCCAAAATGTGAACAATTTTCTTGGTGATTCCAGGACACTTTTGAGAGCCGATGGGGGGGGTGGGGGGTCTTTTTACAAGAACTTTTCTCTTTGTGTGTGTTGTGGGAGAGGGTGGAGAGGTTCCCCTATTATGTAAACCTTATCTCCAGTAAGGGATCAAGTTACTCTTGGACATAACCGCAGTGAGCCTGTTATCTATCCTTGATCTCTATAAAATTCTCACCACCGAGTTTACAGTTGATTGATTGTTCATTCCACATACTATAATTGCTTCATTAGAGGCTTCAGATGGTTCATTGTGTTGGCAACTTCCTATAAAACTGTCTGCACAATCAGGGCCAGACACATGCCACTTGAGTCATCAGGAACTGAAGCGTTTGTTTGTTTGTTTGCGTGCATGTGTGTTTATTTCCAAAAGGCAACCTATGACACGGGATTTAATCCTAAGGCCAGGTGGGATCCCACCAGATGGGGAGCAGCCCGTGGGCATACAGAGTCCCTCACTGCGTGATCTCAGCCACTGCGGGGCGGCAGCCTCCATTCACTTAGCGATGACTCCCTGATTCCTAGCTCCATGCCTCATTTAACTCTGCCTCCCAAAGGCCCCACCTATAAATACCATCACACTGGGGGTTAGGGCTTCAGCATATGACTTTGGGGGGATACACAACATCCTTCTGTCCTACCTTCATGCTCTACTATGCCTCTCCCGAATGTTGCACTGAGATAGACGCATACCTTCAGACGATCCCCACCCGCCCGCCCCCCACCATCACCTGGATTGCCCCACAGGTGTCCTCTACTCAACATCTGCACTACTGATTGCGTCCTACCCCCCCTCCCCCAAAGCCTGTATCATCTCCAGCTCCCCACCCCAGGGAGCCGAGCGGTCCTCCACCACTTGTGCACAAGCAGGTGTCTACTCATGGTCTACACAGCCACCTTTCCCTTGTGCTCTGTGTTCAAGCGCCAAGCCCTGTGAACTACTTCGACTCCATTTTTCTCAGTGGGTCCTCCTGCATTTCCATGGTCACGTCCTTGGCCTAAGCTACCACTTTTTCTTCTGTGGAATACAGCGACAGCCTCTTCCCCTTCACTTCCCCTGGAGCCACAGAAGGCAGAACCATCATGTGAAGCCCTTCCCAAACTTTCCAACATCCTTAGCAAAAAGTCTGAAGAGACCATGTTACACCAGATGATACTTTTTCTTAGCACCATGCATTCCTTCCTCTCCTTCCTTTAAAAAATTCCTTATTTCTCATAACCCTCTCTACCCTGACGTTGGGGCCGCGTCTTTCTCATTCACCTCAGATTAACCTCCGGATTAGCAGGCTTCCAGCCACGGAGAAGGAGCCAGTGACCTACCCCCTGACCTGTGGTCGTGAAGAGCAAGCAGGTGGTATTCCTGTGAGCCAGCTCTACACCCCCTGTGCCAAGGTGACTTCAGGGAGGCAGAGAGGGACACTTTGCAAATCAAGTGGGCAAAACGGAACAAATCAGCCTACTCTGAGAGTGGGACACAAGGCTCCTCACAAATGTGCCTCTCCGGCCTCAGCCCTGCCAAGTCCCACCCACCTCTATCACTGTGCGGTGTGTGCTCATGCGACAGGAGCGTCTCTGTTCCACAAGCACACCCCATGAACTCCTAGCACTCCAGCTTCCACATATGTTGTTCCTCCGCCAAGAGGGCCTTTTCCTTCTTCCCCACCTGTGGAAATTCTAACTGTGCTCAAGATGTCGGCTCGGTTCTCCTCCCGTGTCCTAGTCAGCTTGGGCTGCCAGAAAAGAATACCATAGATTGGGTGACTTCACAGATATTTATTCCTCACAGTTCTGGAGGCTGGGAAGCCCAAACTCAAAGTGAAGACACTGTGCGCTTCCGGGGAGGACTCTTCCTGGCTTGCCTTGTCACTGCCTCCTCACACGGTGGGAGGGGAGAGAGACCTAGCAAGCTTTCTGGTAGCTCTTGCTATTAGGGCATGAATCCCATCATGAGGGCCCCACCCTCATGCTTCATTTAACTCTGCCTCCCAAAGGCCCCACCTATAAATACCATCACATTGGGGGTTAGGGCTTCAGCATATGACTTTGGGGGGGATACACAACATCCTTCTGTTCTACCTTCATGCTCTACTATGTACAATCATTCGAATGCCTATGAAAATCAAGCCCTTGCTATGGGCTTCATGTTCTTTATTTCATTTAATTCCCACTGCTATCCTAAAAGGTGGTGCTTTTGTCTCCACTCTAACTAAAAGTGAGGACAAAGTTTCCAAGTGGATAGACCACTTTCCCAAAGTCACACAACCACCAAGTGGTGGCCACAAGCCTGGAATCAGGAGCTCCTGACTTCACAGCCAGGGTTCATCCACTCTCCCCGAGCGCCGAGAATAGGAGTTTGTGTTCATTGGAGAGGCCCAGGTAGATGATAGTTTGGGCTTTGTGGTCCATACATTCCTTGTCACAACTACTCAGCTCTGCCATTGTATGCAAAAGCAGCCATAGATAATAAATAATGAATGAACATGGCTGTGTGCCAATAAAACTTTATGGACTCTAGACTTTGAATTTCATATAGCTTTCATGTGTCACGAAATAGTCTTCTTTTGATATTCCAGCCAACCATTTAGAAACATAAAAACCATTCTGAGCTCACAGGCTGTGCAAAAACACACAGCTTGCGGATCCCTGTTCTAAAGAACGACAGTGAACGTGAATAGTAATTATTTTTTGAACCACGTCTCTCCTCTCCAGTATCTCTTCATCCCCTCAAACAGGGACCCATAATACTCTTGCCACGTCTCCAACGGCCCTCTTAACATTTCCCACCTCAGGGTCTTTTCACTTGTCACTCCCTCCGCCTAGAATGTGTGCCCCACGTATGCATCAGGGCTCCTTCCGCACGATCTGCCCCCCCCCCACCCCGCTCCATTCGGAGTGGCCTTCTCCGTGAGGCCAGCTGGCTGCTCTGTCTAAAACTGTGGCAGCCCCCTCTGTCACTCCTTGTCTCCTTTATCCTGCTTCATCTTTCTCCTTAGCACTTACCATCATCTAACCAAGCATGTATTTTCCCCATTTGTCTTGTTTATTGTCTCACTCCTGTTAGAATGTGGGCTACCTGTAGGCAGGGACCTCTGCTTTGCTCACTGCTCCAGAAACTAGAAGGGTATGCAGCACATAGTAAGAGCCAACAAATATTTCATTAATCCATTCATGCATCTAAGCCATTCATGAACATCCAACACGGCGTAGATTCTCAAAAAGCTTGGATGAATAGATTGATGAGGTATGTATCAAGTTTCTCCAGAGATCTTACATTTTGGGTTTGTAGAAAATCTCTCTCATTTTCCGTGGAGTCTGTACTGGGCAGAAACAGAAATACTGGCCTTATTTCTCTGGCCTCCCCCTTAAGCAATGATCTGTGCTGAGATTTCTTTGAGGTGTGAACTCCTGACCCTGATGCTTCTGGAACGTGGAGCTGGAGGCTCTCAGGGAGAAGGCAGGACGTGACTGGGGCCTGGGCATCAGCCTCAGACGGGAGCAGCAGATGGAGCTGGGGACAGCTTGGTGAGGGAGGCACAGAATTCTGGCAGAAAAGGGAAAAGGTATGTGCCAGGGCTCCTGGGCGGGCTGGCAGAGGAGGACGGGCTTCTTGTTAAGTTAATTGAGGTAATTTTTGCTGCCACCTTTTGGATAGTAACAAAATTCTCCTTCTACCAGCCACTGATCATACCTCTACCTCCTGCCACATTCCATTGTAAAGAGACCGTACTCTAAATTTAGCTACATTTATTTAGCTATTCCTTAAAACTTTGTCACTTAAAAAATAATTATAGGATTTCTCTGACAGACTGTAATACATGGAGTGCACCAAATTACAGGTATAATTTGGAGATCCAGCTGAGATCACCAAATAAAATTGACAGCAGCAGACTAATTCCAGAATAATCCATGGGGCAGCTGGAGAGACTTTGTTCCTTAGGCCCCTCTCCTTCATCTGCATATTGAGCCAAAACGTCAAAGGAACCGGAAGAAACTAAAAAAAGCGGTCTCCAGGCCAAGGAATGGAGCTCAGGGATGGCCAGGCTTTCATCTGCTTATCAGAGCCGAGAAGATCACTCAGTCTCCAGAAAAATCAGATGCACTCACCCTGAGTGCAGAGAAAGTTACAAAGAGTGACCCTCTGCCTTTCTACCCAGCCAAGGCTTTGACATAGATGACCTCTAGAAGCGGACTTCTTTTCCTCTTCTTTCAAACAAACAAACAAACAAACAAACAAGTTCCTTTGCGTTTTCTATGATTGTTAACTGCAGAAACCAAAGTTAGTCTCCCAGGGGGAAAAAAAAAATGATGCCCAGGAGGAAAAGAATGGGTCCCTCTGGGAAGTGACGACCCCACTCAGCAGAACCCTGCTGGACATGAAAGCCACAGGGAGATGAATAATTCTGTTTCTGATTCATCCCGCAAACAGCGCTGAGCTCCTGCTGAGCTCCCACTTTGGTACAGAGTCCCCCTGCCCCCACCACCCCCAGCAAATCAGAGGGATACGGGAGATCCATTCAATCTGAAACCTGTAGACTCCACAGAAGAAGGGCTCAGGAGGGGCAGAGAGGGCCCAGGGGGTAGTGCCTAGGAGAGCAGTTGGGTCTAGAGACAAGGAACTGGTGAGGACGGAACCACCCAGCTGTTGATCAGTGAGATCTTTGGCTTTCCCCATCTTTAAGTCACACTCCTTTCTTCACAGAAGGTTCATCATGGCTTGCTTTGGGGTAGGAGGAAAGGGCTCTCTGGCCAGGTGTATTTCCTGGGGTTCTGGGTAGAGGCTAGGGTCCAGCGCTCTGACTAGCCCTTCTGAAGTTACCCCAGCCACACCTGGTGGCCCAGAGCGCCCCCAGCATTAAGACTGCCGGCCACACCAGTTGGAAGGAATCTTCTGGGTTTTCTAATCCAAGCTCTGTGTTTGGCGGGGTGGCTGACTCAAGCCTAGAGCAGTTAAGAGACTTGTCAGACCACAGAGCGAGGTGGTGGCCACATCGTGAAAAGAAGGCAGCTCTCTGTGTCTACTATTATTTTGTTTTAAAAGTTTTATTTAAGTTATCTCTATGCCCAGCGTGGAGCTTGAACTCACGATTCCGAGATCCGGAGTCGCACACTCTTCCAGCTGAGCCAGCCGGGCACAGGGCTACCTTTTTACAGCAACTCCTGGGCTTGCAGAAAGAGCACCGACATTGGAGCCAGCTGTCCTTCGGTGTGAATCCAGACCCTGCCACACAGGCTTGGGTAGGTCTTCCAAAGCTGCTGCTTTCCTCATCTGTAGAGTGGGGATGTCATCCCTGCCGAGCCTCCTGCACACTCCTCCTGGATCGAATGATCCAGCTCTGTAGCCGGTAAAGCGCTGAGCAAACACTGCTCACCGTTGTATTTTCTCATCCCTGGCTCAGATCTCAAAGGGACCCAACCTGCTGACTTCAGCCGGAAAGAGAACAGCACGATGCAGCAGAGGTGTGGTGGCTGGGTGGTGATGCTGCCAGAGCAGCAAAAGGAAGGAAGCAGGTCCCTGCACCATTCGCCGTCCATCCCTCCCTCTGCCCCTGCTTGTCTCTCCCAGACGGGGCAGGGGTGAGAGAGAGTCACGAAGCTGTCCACATTCTGGAGTGGCTCTGAGGCCCTGGCTGGGCAAGAGCCAGGAGACAGATCTTGGGCATTTGACCAGTTCTTTCCTGCTGGTGTGAACATCTCAACTGTCAGCCTTTTCCTCCTGACTGTCCGAGGGTTGAGGACGTGCAGAGGACCCTGTCCCCGGCTATCTGACCCCTATCAAACCTGAAGCTACTCTGGATTCTACCCTGTATCCTGGGAGGGGTAGCAGCCACCCCAACTACCTGAGGGTCCCAGGTGGGGATGACTGATGGTTGATGACCGGCCCACAGATTTCCCCAGCCCCGACCACTGCTTCCGCAGTCTGTGACCAGAACCACCAGCCCTGCTCGGGGGAAGAGGGGTGAATTGCAGAAATCCCAGGACTCCATGTGGTCACAAACCCCGCTAGTATCTGAGCAAGCAGAGGAGGCTCAGGCTGCCCCTGCAGACAGCCTTCTAACCAGCGACCACCTCCAAGTCCGAGGTCCTGCTCTAACTAGACGCAAAATTAATACTCACTGAGCACCGACTATGTGCACGACCACATGGGTCCCCCAGTACCTGCTGAGTAAGACCCTACTCCTGTTCACAAATGAGGAAATGAGGGTCCAGAAAGGTGGTGAAATTTGCACAAGGTCACGTGGCTAACAGCAGCATTCATAACAGGCACCATGAGTGCTTTTAATGAGCCAAACGTTTTATGCACCTTTCCTCACCAGGACCTCACAGTAACCCTGCCGTGGTCGTTGCTCTCCCTGACTCTCAGAGGAGAGAGCTGGCTTGGAAGCCGCTGAGGCCCTGCCCCACCACACAGATAGCAAGCAAGTGGTAGATCTAGAGTCACACCCAGACCCCACTGGTGGCCTCCTGCTCACGTGGGCTGTGGCTGGAGATGGACACATGGCCCCTGACTCTGAGCCCGGCAATCATGCTACACTGCCAGTCTTTCAGGATTCTCCCTGTAGAATCACCAAGGGACCTTTTGACAGACTGGGTTCTCAGGCTCCACCCTCAAGATTCTGGTTCCGCCGATGTGGGAAGCCCCTGTGACCCTGTGTCTGTGACACACGCCCGGGCACGACGTTCCCATTGCTGCCTACTGAACCGTCAAGGTCTCTAACTGCAAGGTCTGGTTGGGCTCCATCTTCCATCCTCAACTTCTGTCCTCACCCCAACTGGTGCTTCCTTGCCTGTCACTGACAGACTCCCCTCGTTGTAAATCCGGGGGCCTCACCCCTTCCAGCCAGCACCAGTGACCACGCCTCCTCCGTGAAACTTTCTCTATAACATCCCTTTTCTCATGGTTTTCCTCCACCACTCTGGCCTCCCCCTCTTGGCCTCTTTTTAACTTCTCTGCCTCCTCCTATCCCTTTAATTTTGCTGTTCCCAGAACTCTGTGCTCAGCCGCCTTCTTTTGTCATTTTCCTTGCCCTTGGTGACCACGTCCACCTTTGTGGTGGTGATGCATCTCACCTACTCCGAGCTTTAGTAGAGCCCCAAGCCCATGGAGGCCCATGTGCATCTTGACTGTCCACCTGGCTGTCCCACGGGCCCCTGGCAGGTCTGTAATGGAATGTACCATCTTCACCTGCTCCTCCTGGTACCTCCTCTCTGCGAAGGATCATTCTAGGTCACTGAAGGCAGAAAACTGGTGGTATTTGGGGTGAGGGTACATCCCTAACTCCTCCTGTGTCCTGCTATTACCAAGGTCTAGAGATTCTAGCTTCTAAATATCTCAGAATCACCCCAGCTCCCCATCCACATGGCCACCATCCCATTCTTCCTGTCTTCAGTGCTCTGGTGCATGACTCTGGTGTCTCCCTAACCAGGCTCTCAGCCACCCAATCCACTCTCCAGCCAGAAGCCAATTAATAGGGCTATCCCACTTCCTTACTAAAAACCATTAAGTATTCCCATTACCTTCAGCGTAAAATCCGAGCCTTTGATTCCCGCCCCCCCCCACCCCCGGCACTTCCTAAGGGGCTTTCCTTCCCAGCCACATCTACAATTCCCCACCAAACAGGCCTATCTATGCTCAGGCACTTAGGCCTGTACATAGTTCTGGGAAAGCGTCAGGGTGTTTTGATTTCTTTGCACATGCTATTCCTTCTGGCAGGAAGACTAGCTCCTTCTCCATGCTCATCCTGCCAGTCTCCCTAAGGAGGCACCTCCTCCAAAAGCCCTCCCTGACCACTGGCTTTCAGCAGGCGGTACTCTCACCTGCCATAGCATCTAGGCTTAGCTTTTTGTCAGGTGCTTAGCACCAGTCCTGAGCTATCACAGCTGGCCTGCCCCTCCCACCAGACAAGCAACATCCCATCTCCTGCACCTTCTACTCTCCAGGGCCCAGGATGGTACCAGGGGCTCTTAATGTATGCCTGTGGACTAGTAATGATAAAAATAAGAACCACACCATTCACAGAGGATGAGACCATGATGCTATGCCCATTCATCGTATCACGGAACCTGCACAAGAACCCTAGACAGTACCTAATTTTTATTCCCATTTTACAAATGAAGAAACTGAGGTGTGGGAATATTGAAGGTCACATGTTTAGCCAGTGACAGAGTGGAGACCAGAGCCCACAGCCCAAGTAAATGAATGAATCCATGACTAAGGAAACCATGATTTCAAGAGGCACAGTGATAGAGCCTCTGCTCAGAATTTAGATAGGACCACATTCCAGGAGTAAGTTAGCCATGTCATCTTGAGTATGTCCCTGGGAAATGAACTCTGAATTCACCATGGCAGAGAGAAGACCATTAGCTCTTTAAAAGTAATCAGCCATCCCACAACTCTGAGGGCCTGAGGTACCCATATTCCTAGGAGAAACCAGATGAGAAGGCTCTTCCTCATCCATTCCCATGCCTGCCCCAGCCCTGTCCTCTGTCCTCCTGCCTGTCCATGTGATTCCCCTGGAAGCAGCACAGGCTGTAGGGCTGAGCACCACAGACCCCATTGCTCTCTTCAATTACCCCCAATTCCAGGCTATGCCAGGAACACACGAGGGCAGAAAAGTCTTGAAATCTGTGTGCGGGAGAGGTTGGGAAGGTTGAAGAGAGCAATTTTTGTTTCACATCATTCCTTTGTATAATGTTGTATCCTTCTGACAAGTCCGCATAATACAGCTTAACTTCACCAATTGCCGCCTTAAGAGAAAACAGTGAAGACCTATCTTTAATGTCAAATGAACAATGGGCAACCTTCCAGAGGAGGAAAATGACTTGCTTTGCAGGAGCTGGAGAAGAAAAGTGCACGATGTTCCAGCTTAACGTGAGGGGGGAAGAAAGTCAGCAGCTGTGTGTTGGCATGTCAGCTCCCCGGCTGCAAGACGAGGGCGGCCTCCGCCAGCCTCATCTGTCTGTTGAACCACAGGCTGAGGAGGAAATCTCCTAGCATGGGTGGGTCTAGACAGAGGGCGTTTATTCCTGGGGAAAGTCGAGCTAGTGCCCCTCAGCCCAGGTGTGTCTGTGGGTAAAGGCATAGATGTAGAACTTTCCCTTCATAAACAATGGATACTGGAAGCACAGGGGGAGACCCTGGGGACTTTAGCCCCTGGTTCTCCTTCTTCTGCTAGAGCATTTTGTTTGCACCTGATTCTCCTCACATGTGGCCACTCTCCATGAGGCACTGAGATGAGGGTAGATTCTGACCAACCTTGGCACAAGGGCTTGGTCAACAGAACAGTATTTAAGTGATTTAAACTCTTGAGGCTTTTCTCATGAGATAGAGAGCATCTCAGGCCACCTTTCTAGATTCAGATTCCATACCTGCCACCTCATTTCTGATACTTCAACCACAGCAAGCTTCTTACAATTTCCTGATGGTGCAATGTCATACGATCTGCTGTATGCCACGGTGCCTTTGCACGCGCTGCTGTTTTGGGTCTGAAGAGCCCCTGGAAAAACTGATTCATCCTTCAAGGCTCAGATCAACTATTTCCTCCTTTAGGAGTTCTATCTGAGCTCCTTGGTGAGTTTGCCACCCCTCTCCTTTGGGCTCTAGGCTACCTCTATCAGAGCAGACATTACCTTGTATGAAATTTATCAATGTACATGACCTCTCCCCTATCAGGTGATGTCTGTTGCAGGAGCAGAGACTTTTAGTCATATATACATGCACATAAGCATATGAATTCACATATATATTCATAATCATGCCCTGGACCTGGCTCAGTGCTTGGCACATAGTTTCTGCTCAATAAATGCTTATTAGAGAGTCTAAAATTCGGCTTCTCAATCCTGGCTGCAAATTAGAATTACCTGAGGAATCAAAACAAAACCAAACAACCACAGCATCCACAACGACTTGTTAGAAATGCAAAATCTCGGGGCGCCTGGGTGGCTCAGTCGGTTAAGCGTCTGCCTTCGGCTCAGGTCATGATCCCAGGGTCCTGGGATCGAACCCCCGCATCGGGCTCCCTGCTCATCGGGTAGTCTGCCTCTCCCCTTCCCCCCGGCTCATGCTCACTATCTCTCTCTCTCTCTCTCAAATAAATAAAATCTTAAAAAAAAAAAAAAGAAGAAATGCAAAATCTTGGGTCCAGATCAGACCAATTGAATCAGAAAGTCTGGAGTGGGGCTCAGCCATTTGTGCTTTTATAAGCCTTCCACATGATTCAGATGTAAGCTAAGTTTCCTTTGTCTAGACACTCAGAGCTAAGTGACGTATTTCATCACCCCCAACACATGACACACAGTGGTAATGAAAGAAAAAGGTAAGTACAATTAAAAGCTCCTTCTTGGATAAGAAGGAAGAAGGGGCAGCACTATAGTGTAATCACTAGTGTACAGCATGTTCACAATAGCATGAATGGGTGGGGGTAATAGAGGGAAGACAGCGGGATCACCAAGATGCCTTTGCCCCATGATGGGGGATGTTCCTTGGCCAAGCAGGCCACCCTCCCCTGGTTCTATCTTCTGGCAGAAACTCCCTCGTCTATTGACCCTTAGCCGGAGCTAAGGTGGGTAGCTTGCCCTTCTCAGGGCTGCTCACGTTCTCTTAGCGAGTTCATGGGTCTGGGATGGCCCTTGGAGTTGGTCACTTAGTTACAGATTATCATTGGTCAGGCTTTGTGTTTTTCAGGCATCACAACTTTCTAGAACCTTAAGAAGCTCTTGGTTGATTTGCATCCAGTCAAATCCTAAGTCAGAATTACAAGTCCTTGAATCTGGACCCACTGTCTGAAGATTTCTGTCCCTTAGCAGCAGGCACTCCTGTCCCGTCTACTGTGCTAATGATGCACTGAGGTGGGGGTGTGGGTGTAGGTGTAGGTGTGTGTGGCGGCAGCACTAAAATTCCTTTTGCTTCCCTCTGCATCCCAGAGGATGGCTTTTTACACTCTAAAGATATTGGGAAAGGTTGGAATGTCGTGCTACTTCCAGGTTCCCATCTTTACCCCCTCTGTGTTTTAACCTCCCGTCACTTCACTTATGCCAAGGTTAGCATGGATAGAGAATTTAGCTTTTCCCAGTCACAGCACTCCTCTCAGCCATCCTGGACAACTGATGGAGACAGTGTGGACTTCCCTAAGAAAGGCTGTTTCCTTCCCACTCAGCTTGCTTTATCCTTACAGGCTATTACTGAAGGCCATAAGAAGTGGCCAATCTTCTTGGGGCGCCTGGGTGGCTCAGATGGTTAAGCACCTACCTTCAGCTCAGGTCATGATCCCAGGGTCCTGGATCGAGCCCCGCATCAGGCTCCCTGTTCAGTGGGGAGCCTGCTTCTCCCTCTCCCTCTACCATTCCCTCTGCTTGTGCTTTCTGGCTCTCTCTATCTCTCTGTCAAATAAATAAATAAAATCTTAAAAAAAAAAAAAGTGGCCAATCTTCTCCAATATAATTGTATTTTCTATCTCTAGAACATAGTTTGATATGTTCTCAACATAGTACATGGGACAGTTCAACCCAGCTGCCGTGGAAGACCTGCCCGGGATTTCTGACTTCCCAGCCAAGAACAGAGGAGTTCTTGGTGCTCTGCACCCCACTGTGATTCAGCCAGTTCCACACTTTAGGGTATCATGTATAAAACCCCACTTCCAGAAACCAGTGTCATTATTATTTAGGACTTATTTTGTTATAAGTGGAAGAAACCCAACTTTAAATGGCTTAAGCAAAAAAGGGAATATATTGGCGTACCTGAATGGGAAATACAAGATGTCTGCTGCCTTCATATGTGGTTATACCTAAGGCATGGAATTATGCCATCAGTCCATTCTCTCTTGTTCCCTTAAAACTTGAGCTCTGTCTTCCTTTGTATTGAGTTCACTCTCTACTGCTAGTCCCAGGTTGCTATTTAACCAACAAAAAAGAAAGCACCACTTTCCTAATAGTTCCATGAGAAGTGCCATTGCTGACTCTCATTAGCCCAACGTTGTCACAGGCCCATCTTTAAACCAATCACTGGGGCCAGAGAGGATGTAATACAATGACCGACCATGTGCCCAAACTTGGAGCCAAGAAGTGAAAAGAGGCCCAACCTAAAACACACAGTCTGAGCATGGGAAAGATATTTTCCCAAGAGAAAAGAGTGGTTCTGTTAGCAGAAGAAGACGAAATGGTGGGTGGGCAAACAACAGAAGTTCACTTAAAGGATCATGACTGTGCTGGCTATTGTGTCCCCAGAACTCAGTACAATGCCTGCCACATAGGGCATGCTCTTTCAGTATTTGTTAAATGAATGAATGAATGAATTCAGACACTACCTTTATATTCCATTTTCTCCTGGGGGAGCTCAATGGAAGATGAGTTCTTCAAGAGCTTCCAGGAGTTCTAGTGGATGGCCTAATTTTAATGACCCCTGGATTTGCCCAGTTGGAGAAACAATCTTCTTCTCCCCATAGGGATCCATCCCTTTTCCCAGCATGGTCTCAGAAGGAAAATCTGGCAATATTCCTCCAAACTTAAAAATACAACAGAAATTTCTCTGAAGCAGCTGAGTAGTACACTGATTCTTTTTAAAATTCATTTATTCTGCAAGTATTTACTGAGCATCTATTATATGTCAGACACTATGCTAGGTACTAGAATATAGGTATAAAAAGTCATAACCTCTTGCTTTAAGAAGCTGCAGCCTAGTGGAGAGACCAAGTGATCAAAAAACTGGAGGCAGCCTATGGAGTAAAAGATTATGGGCTTTGGTCCTGGATTTGAAATCTGGCTCCACCACTTAATTACCATATAACATCAGGAGAGTTATTAACCTCTTCAAACCTCTTTTTTTCTTATCAGTAAAATTAGCTACAATAATATCACCAACTTCACAGAGGTGTCGTGTGAATTAAATGATAATACATGTGTACAACATGTAGCTAGAGCCTGGAACAAATGAGAGTGCTTCTAGTTGATGCTATAGAAGTTCCGAAAAAGAGCAACTCATCCCGGAGAAGTCAAAGGTCTGATGGCAGAGATAAGGTTTGAACTGGTTATTAAGAATGAGCTGGGGATCACAAAACAGAGGGCCTAAGGAGAGTGCATTCTGAGAGAGGGAATGGTTTATTCAAAGCTTTGGAAACCTGAAGAAAATTGGTCATTTACAGAGCAGCAAATATTTCCTGATGCCTTGTATATTGCTGGGATAGTGACAGTCGTAGAAAGATATGAAATACTGACATTCAGAGAAAGAATAAGGATCCTGGGACTTCTTTGTCCACTGGGAGTATAGGGCACCTGGGGATCCTTCCCAATTACCGCAAATCATTGGTGTCCTAGGTAAGCGGGTGTCAAAATCGCCAGTATCTCCTGTACACACCCTAAGATGGTGCCTTGCAGATGGATGGAGAAGTTGAGGGTCCATTTAAGGTTCCTTCCAAATGACTTGCAGTCCTTCACAATATTCATTATTCAGAATCTGAGTGAAGCAGGGATGGTGAGTTGGCGGAAGTTGGGGGAGTAGGGGATGGCTTGACTCCTAGGGGAAAGGTTGGGGGGTTTAACGAGATAATATCCATAAAGCACTTAGATCACCCTGAGGCGCCATGACGCACCTCCTGTTTGGGGACTATGAGATCTGGTGAGAGTGTTTCTAAGTAGAGATGCCAGAGTAAGGAATGCTAGACCAAACAAAGGGGAAGAAAGATTTGCTCCTTGAGTAGTTTCCCTCATCAGCATCAAGGCTAGAACCAGCCATCACAGAAAGCACAAAAAAATGCCAGTTTGCCAATTCAGGGCCTTGGGTCCAGACACTCAGGCCGTGTAATGGCATCTTTCACCAGGAAGGAGCCCACCCCTTCCTGACGCCAGCCAAATGCCAGGCTCACATCAAAGAGACTGACAGGGCTCTTGAGCCTTCCTTTCAGCTCTGGTCCTGACCCTTTCTCTCTAGCCCAGCTCATATCCCTTGTCCCCACCTAATTCAGATTGCCAGTTGTGACAGGATAAGAGGGCCAGCTTCCAGAATTCCAAATTTCTGACTAGCTGGGAACTGATGCCAGAGGTCCCTCATGGTTGCATACCATAGCAAGAACACATGCTTTGCCACCAGGATGGGTGGAGGAGGGTTGGGCTGGGCTGTGTGAGGTAATGGTCTTCTCTTCTCTTACCCTGCTGCGTGCCTCCTTTTTCTAGACCATTCCCTCATCCCTGCCTGGCATTACAGAGACACAGGAGCAGCTCCAGTCCCATGAAACTCTGGATGCTCAACTGTGTGCCCTTCGAGCCACATTCTCCCGTCATGTTCCATATGAATCCTTTCAGATCCATATCAGGGCAACTGGCTAGCTCTTCATCCAACCTATTCATGTGTCCTGGGGAGAAACTGAAAGGGTGAAACAGTAAAATATTCACAAGGAAGGGAGAAGTTTAATTCTCTTTATTCCCTCACCCAAAGTTTGCCCCCTTTCACCATGACCCAGTTTTATGTCCCCAATGACTCAATTTGAACAGGATCCATTTTAGAATCCCTTCTTACACATTTCTACCAGTTAGAATGAAACTAACTGCTGCAACAGATGAACTCCAAAATTTCAGAGGCCTGACTTTGCAAAAAGCTTGTTTTTTATTCACAATGTGTGTGTTTTTCTGCCATTATGGGAGCATGTCAAGGGGCAGGGAGAGGGGGTGGTATCACCGAATATGTCCCCAGCGTCATGGCATTAAGAGATGGGCTTTTGGGTGGTGATTAGGTCATGAGAGCAGAGCCCCCAAGAACAGGATTAGTGCCCCAATAAGAGACACAAGAGAGATGATCTGATGCTCTACCATGTGAGGACACAGCAAGAAGACATCTATCTGCATCCCAGGAGGTGAGCTCTCACTAGGAACTGAACTGGCTGGCACCCTGATCTTGGATCATGAGGAAAAGATTTCTGTCATTTAAGCCACCCAGCCTATGGTATTTTTGTTATAGCAGCCTGAAGTGACTAATACAGAGGGGGGCATGTTTCCTTCAGAAATTCAAGATTGTCGCCTTGAATAGCTCTGCCATCTTCATCAGGTGGCTTTCAAGATCATCCTGGGTGTCAACATTCACTTTGCAAAGGGGGAGGAGTATGAAGGGTTAGAGATAAGAGACCATTGCAGGCCAGGCCTTGAAGGGGTGCCGCTCATGCCATTCATACCCCACGGACTAGAATGCAGTCACATAGCCCCAGGTAATCACAACAAAGGCAATTCGTTGCTGTAGTCTTGCCACAGAAGCAGAAGCAAGAGTCAATAGGTTGGATGAAGAGCTAGCCTGTTGCCCTGATACAGATCTGCAAGGATCCATATGGAAGATGATGTGAGAATCTGGCTCAAAGGGCACATAGTGGAGGTGTTGGAAGGAAGGCAGCAGCACCTGCAGATCTGAGTTAAACCCGTGGTAACCAGCAAAGATGTAAGGAAGATGAGATGTTAGTCCCAGGTCTCAAAAGCTGCTTGCAGGAAACTTGTGAGCTGGGGAGTTGGACACAGGGCTGAGGTCCTAGAAGCCCAGGGCAATGGGGACCCGCCACATGCTGATAGTTCCAGGCAGAAACAAGAAGCGCAGCCACAGAGACAGTGGGACAAGCTTAGGGCTCAATAAAGGAACTGGTTAAAGAGCTCATCCTTGCATATTCTAAGTCTTTGAGGAAGATGACAGACATGTGGGAGGATAAGAGGTCTGTGAGTAGGTACAAAAACCCTCTATGTGTGAAGGGGAGTGGCACGGGGGTTGGTAACTAACATCCCTGGGGTTAGGCAAAGAGCAGTGGGATTGCCTTAAAGAAGGAGGTGCAGAAGGAAAGAGTCAGACGATGTTCTGGACAGGTGAGTGGGAAGGTAGGGGGATCCCAAAGCCATTGATGGTCCTGAGGTGGAAGGGGTGAGAGGGCCTTCGCTTGAGAGGGCCGTGGAGCAGGGCAGCTGCCCAGGGTCTGGGTCCAGGTGGGGCAGTGGAGGCTCTTACAGAGCCCCAGCACAGAGCTCCAAGGGGAGAATGGCCTGGCAGTGGGCCAGGGCTGAGCTGGGTGGGACTTGGAGAAAGTGGAGAGTACAGGTCCCCAGGTGGACCTTGGGCTGAGGGAGGCCATGAGCCCAGTGGGATGATCGATGCATTCCACCATGTGTAAATTACACCGATTTATTAAAGAATGGAATAAAAGCTCCCAAGGGCAATTTTTCAAATTATGTAAATTACATAGAAAAGTATCAGCCACTTCCTCCCAAATGAAGAGGTTTGTGTTATATACACATTTCTGTAAAGGCATAAAATGTGAAGAAGATAAAATTACTTTAAAAATGTATATAAACTGCTAATAGGTGAGCAATAATGAATATTTTAAAAAGACCCGAGACTCAAAGAAACAAATCGTTCTGCTGCTCTTTTTCTCACTCACATTAGGCTTATCCGAGCTGGCAAATGTTTCAGCTCAGGTTGGAAATGCCCGACAGAGAAGTAGAAAGCGACTTTCATTGGGGGAAGGGAAAGGATGGCTTCTACTTTAAAGATTAAATTTCGATCTGGGAGCTGTAACAGCACTGTCAAATAATTATTATTGTTATTTTTACAAATCTATTTCCCTTTAAAACAAGTTGGGAAATTTCTGACTTAGTTTAAATGAGACCTCAATTCTCCCAGGCCTGATCAGCCACCTGAGGCAGGGTCTCCTGCTGGAAAAGTGCTGTGCTGAGTCATTAAAATGGCAGCTCCCACTGAGAGAAATAACGGAGCCAGATTCTCCAGGCAGAGCTGCTGAGCGGTAGGGGGAGGGAGGGAGGGAAGCTAATTTTTCCAGGCAGATCTGAATGCTTCTTTTTCTTAGGCACTCTTAGTCAATATTTATCTAGCTATTCATGGAATTATAACTAATCATTTATCTCTTTTCCTTTTCATTATATTTCTCTGCCTCTTTGTGGTATGCTGAACTTAAGCAACAGAAGGAAGTTCTGGCTTCTTCGTTGCACATCTGAAGACGTCAGAAGTTAAACTTCTGGCTGAGGCATAATCAAATTGTGTAACTCAGTTGGTGCAAGACCTATGAAAAATAAGCCTTATCCATCCCCCTCCTTCTGTGTGTGGATTTATAGAGAGTCAAACTTCAGGAAGTATGATTTGTTTTTCTAGAGTCTTTTTTATTTTTGTTTTTTGCCATGATACCATTTTGGGGTATTACTAGCCCAGTCGTTCTCTGACTTTGGACATTAGAATAGTTTCCCTGGGAGAAGAAATTTTGTTTGCCATTGTGAAGTGCAGCAGGATGCACTGCAGATGTCATCTTGACAGTAAAAGGTCGTCTCAACTTGCATTTCTCTAAGAATCCTGGAGGAGCCAAGGCCTTCGACCAAGCCCTTTTGGAGGCGGGGGGGAGACACTGAAGTGCTTGATCATAGTCCCTAGAGGACAAGAAGCCAGAGGATAAGAAGTTAAAGGTGAAGCTCCCCGGGAAACACTGTGAAAGGCAGTTTGTGCACAGATGTTTTCTTGGGAAGGAAGTGAAGGGAGAAGGGTTGGGTGAGTGGAAGGGAGAGTCAAACTGGGATGCAGATCCAGTGGACCCTGGGGGAGCTCTGAAGTGACTCTTCGGTGAGGTCCAAGATGGAGAAGACAGGACTGGGCCTGTGTCCCACCCTGACCAGTGATCGGAAGGAGGCTTTCCCAGGGAGGAGCTACCTTGGGAGAGGCAGCTCCCTCTAGCTAAGGACCATTTCCGTAGATGGCAGGCATCACTCCCAGCAGCTGGGGGGAATCCGAGAGGCACATCCCAGCACCCACTATGGGACCACTCTTTCTGTACACAATGTTGACTGCTGAAGCCTTTCTTGGACGCTAAGTGACTCTTCTCTGTCATTTACATGATCCTTCCACCTCTATTGTCTAGTTTCATAAAGCATAATAAAATGCTAAATGGGAAAGGAACATGATCTAATTCAACAGCCTCATTTTATACATGGAGAAACGGAGGTCAAGAGAGTAGAAATAACCTACCCGAGGTCCTGTAGTTGTAGCAGAGCTGGGGCTGGAATCCGGGTCTCTGACTTCCACGCACCCAAGCTCCTCCCACTCTCCAGGGCCACTGCTGCCATTTGATTCCCACAGCGCCCCTGAAGCCGAGGCAGGAGAGGCATTGCAGATGGTGATGAAACAGATACAGATAGAGATATATGAAGACGAAGGGACAACAAAGCTCACTCAGCGAGAAAGTGGAAAGATTCCCAGCCAAGCCGTTTGCTGACAGAGCTGGTTCTCTGTCCACCACAGCACACTGAGGGCCTCTCCCACGGGGCCCCACCTCTATTCAGTTCAGCTCAATGATCTTTTTTTCTTAGCACATGGACATTGTGCTAGGTCCTGGTGATATAAAGATTAATAAGCTACTATATCAGTTTTCAATGAGTTTGCTGCACTTAAGTGGGAAAAAAGAACAAAACTGCAAATCAGTTATCTGTCACTCAGGAAATGTTCTGTTAGAACTAAACAATGCGGGCCACTGGGTGGCTCAGTCGGTTAAGTATCTGCCTTTGGCTCAGGTCATGATCTCAGGGTCCTGGGATTGAGCCCAAATGGGGCTCCTTGCTCAGCGGGGAGCCTGCTTCTCTCTCTGCCTCTCTCCCCCACTTGGGCTCTTACACTCTCTCTCTCAAATAAATAAACAAAATCTTTAAAAAAGAACGAAACAATGCCATCAGGGTATGACAGATGACCCTAGCTCAGCCTCAGGGCTTCCTGGAAGAGGCATACCTGAAGGTGTTCACATTTGAATAAGAGACCCAACACCTCTCCACCTGATCTTCCTTGGCATTCCCTAGCTCAGGCAGTGGCTCCATCATCTACTCAGTAACCAGAGCTGGGGACCTATAAGAGGGGGCCAGAGCTTGGCTTTCTTCCTCCTTCACCCTACCTGCAACAAGCCATCTGCTGCTGAGGACTCATTAAGCTGTCTCCACACCTCCCACCAACCCTCACCTCTGACCTAGTTTATATACCATGACTTTTTAACTTGATGAGTAAAACGACCTCCTATCTGGTTTCCTGCCTCCAGTTTTGCTCTGCCCTTTCCTTTCTGCCTGTACCATCTTAATAGGGCAAATAGTGTCTCAGCCACTTCCTGTTAAAAATCTTATTGCGGTGCTCGCTTTGGCAGCACATATACTAAAAATCTTACTGCGACCCCACACAGCTTTCTCCTAACATGAAGGCCTTGACACTTCTAGGGTTTCAGATACTGCTCATTTGCCTGGAAAGCCCTGAATTGAATCCCCTCCTGCTCTTTCTTCAACGTGCTCCTCAGACACCACCTCCTCCAGGAAGCCTTCCCTGATGTCCCCATTGCACCCTGTGTTTAACTCAATTGAGCCTTTACCACACCCTTCTGGACTCATTGGTCTAGTTTCATGTCTCTCCGACTAAGCTGTGAGCTCCTGGAAGGTAGGAGGTTGTGTGTGGGGGTGGGGTAGGGAGTGCTTATTTGATGTGTATTCCAAGCCCCTGCACGTGGAAGTGGATTGGTGGTTGTGCAAGAGAGGCAATTTTGGGCAGCAGGAATAGCTTGAGCTAAGGCTTGATGGCATGCAATGATGGTGCACTTAGGTTTATATGACAAAAAGTATCATGGTAATGTAAAGCAGGAGACAGTAAATTTTTCCTATCATGGCCAGAGAGTACACATTTTAGGTTTTTCAGGCCAAGAGACAAAATTGAAGACACTGTGTTGGTACTTGTATAACCATTTATATATAACTGTTCAGAAATGTACAAACTATTGTTAACTTTTGCTCTGGACTTGGCCAGATTTGGCCCATGGGCTGTCATCTGCCAGCTGTTGCCACAGAGGATGAGTAGATGAGGTCCACAGTGAGGGAAGAGGCTGGAGAAGTAAGCAGTTGCCTGATGTGGAGAACTAAAACGGCAGGTGTAAGACCTCGGATTTGATTCTATCATCGATGGCAAGCCCTCAAAGGATTTTAGGCATGAGAGTGAGCTGATTGGATCTGTATTTTATAAAGACTCAGTTGTCTGGAAGGGAGAAGGAAGTACCTTCATCTGGGCAGGCAAAACTGCACCAACCCAGTCACCACCTTCTGACTCCAACACGCAGGCATCTCAGATGGATCCCAACACCATCTGTTCTCCTGAATGAAGCAGTCCTGGAAGGAGCTCCCAAGACCATAATCTCTTATATCTTCCTATATGGACTCGGGGCCTTGGGTTGGGAGAACATGTGGAATGGATCACTTTCCTCTGCCCAAGGAGAATGAATCAGATCATTTATCACCAATGGGACAGGGCCCACGAAGAACATTTCCTGTGGATCTGCAGATCCAGTTCTGCCTGGATCTCCTCATGACAATGGTTATGTACCTGACCTTGACTTCACATCAGTCCCAACTCCCACACTTAGTTCCAAAACAGGTCTTAAATCACTCAGGAGCCAAGCCAAGCCAGGCTGAAAGAGGAAACAGCTTTGGCCAGGTCTGTGTTCCAGCACAGTCTACAGACATCAAAAACAAAGACAGGCTAAAATCTAATGAAATCACTCTCAAACAATGAAAGCAAGATGTTGACATCCTCTTCAGGGTCTGGCCCAAATTAAGATAGTAATGTCCACGGATAAGACAGGCAACTGAGTCAGAAGCCTTTCCAGGGGGAGGTCTTAGCCGCTTAATCAGATGATGGCAGTTACTGGATATTACCCATTTGTGAGTTAAATGGTTATCTGCTTTGGGATGTCTGTTTTGACACTGTGAGGCCACCCCCAGAATGATTAACTTAACAAAGGCCTCTAGGGTGACCACACCCACTTTTATTGCCTATATTAACTTTCCTTTACACACTTCCCTCTAAGAAAGCGACCTTGAACCTGACTCTACTGACTGGCTGAGGTCGTGGTAAGCATACTTCACCATTGTCTTTCTGCTTCTGCATTCATATTCAACTTCCTATAGAGGAAATGCATTTTAGTGCTGATGTGAGATCCAATCTGTTAGCTCCAGGCTACAAGGAGACCAAATTAGTCATTCAAATGCTGAGTCTTCACCAACTCGTTCCCTCCCATCCCCCCTCACTTGATTCAGGTAAAGTGGCTTCCTTAGGGTTCTGCAAAGATCCTCTGTAGATTACGTCACCAAGGAAGGACAGAGGTCAGACTTGACCAATGTTCTCTCAAGAGCTTTTGGTTTTCTGAGTTCTGTTCAGAATTGGGCTTTAGAAACATGGCTAATATGTATTAAAACTTGAGACTGGCCAACTTCAAAAATTTCAAATTATCTTAAGAAAGCCATCATGAGAAGTGTCTACAATTCTCCCTGAGTAACCTACCCAATATTCTGATGGTCAAATATTTAAGATGAAATATAATAACAAGTTGCTAGGTCCCTTAAGGATCTTATAGTCCAGACCCTCCTATTTTCACATCTAATATCAAACTTTCAAATGAGTATCCTGGTGGGGAATGTGACTGAGAGTTTGAATTAAATGGAATCTGGGTAAAATACTGTGACTATAGTAGATTATCCCACTAAACCCTTGGCTACTTGGTGACCTGCAGAGCATTTATTTATTTTGTGCTGCAGCAAGATTTCTTCTGTACATCTTCAAGGAGAAGACCTTGTCTGACCGGTTACATTTAGTTGGCGAGTCTTTCTCAGAATCACAGGGCTCTGGGAGTGAGAGGTATTATAGGACATTTGTAAAGGATTATTTCTGGATTGCTAAACCACTTAGTGACCTATTTTGAGGTTATCCGGTTAAGACTAGGGTACTATCCTAAGAGGAAGAGGAAGCTCCTGGGGTAAAGATAACCCAGACATCCCCCACACACTACTGCCACCAGTCTCTCAAACCGTTTGAGAACTGGTGAAGGGAGGCCGGTGACCAGGTATTAGAATTCTGCCTTCACAAGATTTTGCTAAGTCCTTATTTTATACCCAGAGGTCAGCTTTGAGGGCCTGGGCATATATTATAGTAGGATAAAAATGAAGAGAAAAGTCTACAATGCTCACTATCAAAAGCCTATATAAATGAGAGACCGGGTCCCCAACCCACAAATCGGAACTTCTGGCCTTAAGATAAGGAATCATTCATAAGTTTGGGGAATCTGTGCAGTGGGTCATGGGGCGCAGTGACTCAGAATGGGAACCTGCACTGGTTCGCACATCCTCCTGCTTCTGCGTCCACTGGCCGGTAGATGCAAGGAGCCAACACGTAGGAAATACGTGGGAGATGATAATCACTGCACCCTCTATGCCAGGCTCAGCCCACCATCCAACGTCACCCCGAATGTAGGAGGGAGATTGTTTTTAGTATGTGAGTTCAACACCAGAATTCACCTGATGCAGGAAAATGCTGAATGCCACTTGCTGGGAGAAGGCTGTCAACTACAGGAAGTACAGAAGTCCGAGAAAACCCCAAAGTGGAGATTGTGGCTTCTGCCTGGCAGATGCAACTGTGTTGGTCTCTGTGGGGGCAGCTCTCCTAACCAGATCTCTGGACGGTCCAATATTTCACAGAATCACCGTGACTTCCCCTGGGCTCCTTTCCTGCCGCTGAACACATACAAGGGCCTGAGTCTCTCTCACCTGAGTTAGGGAGCTGTCCTCGGTAGTCAGCTCTTTTGTACTCTCTGTGTCACCCCAGACTCTGCAGCAGCACTGGTTCCCCTTTCAGACGTCTCTTGGTGCCTCAGCTTGGGGTCCTAACTTGAACGAAGGTCATAACCAAGAGCTCTGGTAGACAAAGGCCCTGACCACGGGCCCACAGACTGGCCAGGGCAGGATGGGCCATTGTGGGAGCGTAGCCATCATTTAGCTTGGCAACTTTGCCGTCCCCCTGAAGGAATGTCACCAACACCCGATCTTTCTAGACCTTGCAAGACAAAAATCTAGTCACTGCCTGAGGGCACCTCCAGCTACACCACCTGGCAGTCATCGACTCTGAGGGGCACTGCATCATCTCTTGGTATAGGAAAGAAGCTACACTTTGGAGCTGGCCCGGTTCACCCAAGTGGCCCTGAGTTTGGAATGGAGGGAGTGGACACAACTCTGACACAGCATGAACATGAGAAGGCAGGTGGAGAGCAGGGCAGTTCTATTGCTTTGCAATGATGGCAAGCATGTGTCAAGTGTTTAATACGGGACAGGCATTGTCTAAGCATGTAGGACGAAGTCATTGGAGCCTCCCAACAATCAGACAAGGTAGGTACTGTTTTTGTTCCTACTTTATAAATAAGAAAAGTGAGGCACTGAGCAGTGAAAGAATGTGATGCAGGTAGTGAGGGTCCGTTGGGGAGTCAACCCCTGGCTGGTGGCTCTCGCACCCCTACTGCTATGTGATCCACCCCCCGTGAGGACTCTATTTCACCTCTACCACAGAATCTTTCCAAGTATTCTAGAGCTTTACTAGCCCCACTTTACACAGAAGAAGTTGAGTTTCAGAGAGGTTAAGTAATTTGTCCAAAAAGCAAACGGGTAGACAGTACCCAAGCAGGGATTTTAATCCCTGCCTCCAAAGCCCACACTCCTCGCCCAGCCACCCCCTACCATACAGCACACTCAATAGGTTCATTTTCCAGAAGTTTTGAAGCCAATGAGGATGAGAGAGAGACAGGGGCGGGGCGGGGGGAGGGAGAGCAACTGAGAAGGGAGGGAAAAAAATAGCTATTTAGGGAACAATTAAATTAATGAAATATTTATTTTTCACACATGTTCCGGATCTGAAGTTATATTGCATGAGGTTGGGGACATAAAAACATATTATGTGTTACTTGTTTGCAAATCAAATGTCCATGCCTCATTCACTTAATGACATAAAAGCCTAGAAAAGGATTGAAACAAACTGGGACAATTTAAAAATAAACAAAAAAATAAGCCCCTAAGGGGATGCAAAAAACCCCAAAAAATGTTTTCCGCTCATTTAAAAAAATGGTCATGGTTTCTCCTCTTTGGTTGTTAAGGGCTCTGCAGCAATCACAGACAATTTGCCGTTGACCGTTTGGGAGAAAGGACTTTGGCCCCACTGTGCAGCCTCCCTGCCTCACCCACAAAGGGTGGCACACTACGGGGAGCTACTGCCATTCATCAAATGGGATCGGCTTTTAGACTCAGCTTTTAGAGCCACCCCACGGGGAAGAGTAATTGTTCCTCATGGTCTCAAGGGAAGACATCAGTTTGGCG
Source organism: Leptonychotes weddellii (assembly GCF_054177405.1). Classification (NCBI taxonomy): domain Eukaryota; kingdom Metazoa; phylum Chordata; class Mammalia; order Carnivora; family Phocidae; genus Leptonychotes; species Leptonychotes weddellii. Next base: position 57,391,114 of record NC_138382.1, read on the forward strand.
GTGACAGTCCCCGAATCGCATGCATAATTGTTCTAAGGGAAGTATTATAGGACCAACAAAAAAGAAATCTGTGCTGTATTATTTTGCAGGTTCCAACTGGTTGGATATAAAACAAAACAAAAAAAGAAATTACATACTTGATGCGAAATTAGAGCATTTAACATTTCTGTTTCTTTTAGACATTTTAATCTATTCCTCCATGAGGATAGCTAATGGTTGTCTAAAAAGCTTTTGCCACTTTCCTACTGCATGTTAAGATGCCTATTTTCTTTAGCTGGTCCTTCCAACAAAACCATGTTCATTTTGTTCTTAGGATTTATTTCCAAGGATACAGTTCTTAAGAGTAATTTAGGAATTATCCAAAGAATTATTAAAGGATTTAAGAGTCTTAATATAGCAGTATTAATTTACTAAGGGATCCTTCAGGAAATTTTTTTTGAAGGTCCGGTGGTGAGAAAAATCTTAGAAAAAAATATCAGAGCCATAGGCTTCGAAATAATTAATAATAAGAGAGATGGAGAAATATAATTGTTCTAAAAAGAAGTTTTTTCATATACAAATGTATATGTGTGTAGATTACACTTACATCAGGCAAATTCCCTTGATAGCATTGGGCTAATATTTTTCCCCAAATACATTATATTTTTCCATCATTATGAAGAGATCCATGATGTGTAAGGTGATCCACAAGGAAGGGTGATGGGCTTATTCATGAACACTTTCTCTATTTACAGTTCTACTCCTAAAGCTAATTCAGTTCTCCTTTGATCCTAGGCCTAATAATAAGAACTATTTGGGTTTGAAAAGTCATATTTAATATCAGAAAACCAGTCTTTTAAGTATTTCCGTGTGCTAGCTACTGCTGAATGAGCCAGATGGTCTTAATTAAACAATCCACTCTGAGCCTAGAAGAGTAACCAGAAGTACAATCTGACACTCTGCCGAGTCTTCTTCCCCCTTGTGCACGTTCGAGTGTTTTCATCTATAACGTATGAGGTGCTTCATCGTCCCTCACATGTCACCCAGTAATGAGCGGGACATAGAAATTCTTCTCCACAGAGCATTTCTATAATCTGCGGGAAAGTGCTGTGAAAGCTATGAATGTGGGAGCAAGAGTCCAGAAGGCATGCTCCAGTGTGAAAGAGGATTCATAACTCGCCTTCGAAGGTGGCAGCTCTGTTACCTGGCCAGCCTTCTCTTTCACAGAACACCAGGGGGTATTTTAGAGATAGCATCTGGGGCGGAGCGGAACTGTGGGAAGAGAGAGGGTGGCTACCTTTCCCTTGATACAAAAGGAGAGAAAAGAAGGACCCCTTACAGGTGGGCAATAGAAAGAGGACCAAAGGGAGGGGAGATGTCTGAACTTGGGGTTCCAGGCCGAATGCTGCTTAATGTATGTGCCAACCCCCTTTGTTCATTACACAAGGAACAGATTGCTCACAAATACTGTCGGACGTGTGAATTCTACAGAGGAATTCAGAGAAGAGGACAGAGAGCTAATGTCCTGGTTACAGTCTCATGAAATCAATACAAGTAGCCATCCCAACCCCCCAGATCTGCAGGCTTAAAAAATGAGTTGAAAAGCTGCGAATGGTGTTCTGCTTTCTCAAAAATGAATGGCAGAGTATTGACCCCAGATTCTTCCCAAGTAACTCAAGAGGAGGATCTATTTTATACTGAAAGTGTTAGAGATTAAAAAAAAAAAAAAAGCATATCATTATAAATTTATTTAAACCCATAGAGTGTACAACACAGAGCATGAACTCGAATCTAAATCATGGACTCTGAGTGGGAATGACGTGTCAGTGTAGGTCCATTAAATACATCACCGTGGTGGGGGATGTTGATAACAGCCATGCACCTGTATGAAAAATCTCTACTTTCTGCTCACTTTTGCTGTGAACCTAACACTGCTCTAAAAATAAACTCTATTTTTTAAAAAAGCAGCCTCTGCCTTTACCTTAATTGACTTTGTTTCATACTATTTCTCATAGCATTTATATTATGAATGGCTAATGTTTTTATTATTTATTATTTGATTTGTTTTTCTCTCTCTCACAACAGTGTAAGAGAGGGACTTTGTCTTTTTTACCATTGTATTTCCAGTACTTGGAAGATGTTTGGTACTTCGTAGGTGCTCAGTAATATTTTTTGAACAAACAGATAAATGATAGTAAGACCATCAATATATGTGATCCCAAATGAATGATCTTTGGTAGAATTCAATGATTTGGTAGGCATATGACCACAAGCAAATCACTTCCCGTCTCCGGGCCTCATTTTCCAAGTTGTCCAATAAAGAGTTTTGTCTAAATCAGCAGTGAGAAATCCTTGAAGAATCCACATGAAGAATACATGTGGCCACCTAGTTACACAAATGATCTAATTTGTGTGTTAATTTATGATAAGCAATATCATCTTTGATCTAATTTACGCATGAAGTTAGAAACTAGAAAGCTGTTTCCTTGTTGCAATTTCTCCAGTATGAACAGAAATTAACATCTTAGTGACTAAAAGACAGTGCCAAATTTTTCACTGGCATTTTTCTATTTAATAAGCAGCTAACTTGAGTTATTAAAATATACATTTCTCCACAGGAACCAATAAAACTATTTTTTTTCATTCTGACTGACAGAAAAACTGTGCATACCTTTTTTCCCCTCAGTTGGTCCTGGTGCAAAATAAAAAGGTTGCTGATACTTTGGTAGCCTCTCTCTTTTTGGAGATAAATGACTAAGGTTTATCAAAGTGGACTTGGAGGTGGTATGCAGCCAATAAATCTCAATTAGTCTACAGTAACTCTGAACTACCGTTACAAATCAGGGGCTCATAACTAAATCCCCTGGAACAATTGTGCCTCCTACATTTCATTAACTGTAAGGTAACGGTAAAACATCTATTCTTCTTTAAGGTGACAGGAAGAGGGGTCGAAGAGACAGTTGGCAGAAACTTGTTTCTTTGTTTTAACTCTATATTTGAAGACTCTTGCTCTGTGAACTTTCTTTATGGATTCTGAACTTCATGTGTAATTAAATCTCCAAAGACTAGAATGATGATTGGCAAGTTGCCACTCTAGAAAATATGGTTGATTGAACAATACATTTCCAATTGCTCCTCTTCCAAGTCCTACTAAACACAGCCATCATGATACTCTACCCAAGCCTAGATCTGATCATATTGCTTTCCTGCTCAGACACCCATGAAATCTCCCCAACACCTGGAAAATCCAACCTGGGGTTTTAGCATGGCCTTTGATGCTTCTGGTCTTCGCAGAATGAGTGCTCTCCTCAAACTTCATGAGGCTCTGAATGGATCCTAGATGTTCCTCCTTCCTTGTGTCTCCTCCCTTGCTCCAGACTGAACATCCCTCTCTATCCCCTCACCCCTGCCAATACTCCAGAAATTCATTGCAGTGCCCTCCTTTTCTGGAAATCTTCCTATAGACCTATAATCACACATTCACTTAAGTGTTTTCTGTCTCTCAGATTGACAGTGACTCATTTTGCCTTCTAATAGATGTAATTATTTGTATCTTATTACCCTTTCAAGACTATAGGCTTCCTAAAGCCCGGAACCAATTCTCATTCATCTGATTCCCAAACGACATTCTTTCCACTGCTCCAAACTGCTTCTTTCCTTAGGAGGAGCAGCTCAGCCACTTGGAAGGAGTGTGTCTCCTCAAATAGGAAACATTCCCCCAGTGCTGTAACTTCTCTTTAACATATAGGTGGCCCTTAAGTCTGTCTCCTGTCGTCCATTAAAGAAAGACTGTGAGTCACAAGAGCAAGACCCCTACCCTCCCACCCCCCACCATGAGGCCAGCACATGGTAAGAATGCCCAGTAAAGACTGTCTAAACCAGCCCATCCCCCTAGCTGAGCAAATGCATTTGCAATCCAGAAAGGGCTGGAGGGGGTCCTCTTGTTGTCCCCTTGGCAATTGTATAGTTTCCTGCAGCTGCTGTAACTAATTACTATGAACCGGATGACTTATAACAATAGAAATTTGTTCGCTCACAGTTCAGAGACCAAAAGTCCAAAATCAAGGTGTCTACACGCTCTCTCCGAAGGCTAGAGGGGAGTCCTTCCTTGCGTCTTCCCTAACTTCAGGTGGTTACAAGCAGCCTTAGTGTTCCTTGGCTCATAACTGCATCACTCCTACCCATGATCCTCACCTGGTGCTCGCCCTGCATGTCTCCTGTCTCTGTGTCTCTTCTCTTTTATAAGCACACCGGTCATACCAGATTAAACCCAATCATTTCAACTTGATTACATCTGCACAAACCCATCTTCCAAATAAGCTCACGTTCACAATTCCTGGGGGTTAGGACTTGAGCGTACCTTTTTGGGGGACGCAATCCAACCCACCACAGCGTCCAACCTCCCTCCCCCTTGTAAAGCTTACTACTCACAGAGTTACGTACATCATTGTTTGTGGTCCTGCGGATGAGCTTCAATCTCCCACTCCCCACTTTCCTGTCCAGAGACAACACTAAAACCAAAACCTTTGAAGAAAAACGATGATTCCTTTTTTAAAAATAGAGCTATCGTTTTTAGATTATTTTTAATTGTGGCAAAATATATATAACATAAAATTTACCATCTCCACCATTTATAACTGTGCAGTTCGGGGGCATTAGGTACATTCACATGGCTGTGCAACCATCACTACCATCAACACTCAGAACTCTTTTCATCTTGTAAAACTAAAACTCCGTACCCATTAAACAACTTGCCATTCCCCTCCCCCTTGATGGTTCTATTAAACGCAGAATCAATCACAAATGACTGATCATTGAGTTGCTTTAACCCAAGGTTTTGATTATATATAATATACACAATACAGTGATTATATATATATGTATATATATATACAGACACACATACACTGATTTTATTTATATATATACACACACACACACATACAGTGATTAGAAGTAAAATAATAGTCTGGTGGTAAAGTCACCACTAGAGGTAGGTATAATAAGCTAGTCTGGTGCAATTGAGAAGAGTTTTATGCTGCTTGTCCCAGAATGTGACCCAATTCCCTCATTTGACTGACGAAATTATTGCCTAAGCAAAAGTGACTAGGGCCCCTTGGGGATATTTGTGGTAAGCCCTCATGGGAAGGTCTTACTGGCCCTATTTGAAAGTGCATTCAAATCAACGTTACATTTGTTTATAGCTCTTATCTGTGCCAGACATTACTCTAAGCACCGGGACACGGAAATAATACATTTCCAGCTTCCAGAGCTCAAGTCTTTAGGAGATAGAGATAGTTAATACCAGGAATATCTGGTATTTTTCTTTTTTTAAATACAGCTTTTCTATCTTTAAATTTTTTTTTTTTAAAGGATGCTACATGTCAACTGTACTTCAATTAAAAAAAAAAAGGATGTTAAAATCTTCCTTTGGGCAACTTCCTCTTCTTTACTCCTCTGCCTCCTCAGTCCCAAACCCCTGGTATTGTACTTTTTAAATATTTTTCATCGGGGATCAGCTTTGCAAGGAAGGATGAAGTGTTTGTGGGCATTAAGGAGATGCTGGAAAACACAGATCTGAAGTTCAGGAGAGTTCTGTGTTGGAAGAAAGGTTTGAGAGCAGTTAGCTGGAATTGATCAGAGGACAGCTAGTGGAATTGTTCCCCATGAGTGTCCTATCTAGTGCTTCTGCAGCTTTTCCTGGCCTGGGGGAGTGTGCACTCCTTCCCAAATGTGTACCGCCCAGAAGATTGTAGTATACCCTTTTCCAAGAAGCTCTTGGACATCCCGAATCTTCTCTTTCTCTGCTTATTCTTAGCTGTTGATATTCGGTCCTCGGTCCTTTTTTGATGGTCACTTTATACTGTCTTCCTGGTCCATCTCATACAGTCCCGTGGCTGAAATTACCGTATATAATCTGATGAGTTCAAAATGTAAATTACCAATACAGACTTCACTCCCCAACCTTAAAACCACAGATCCAATTGCTTGGGGGCATTTTCACTTAGAACTTCTACTGGCATATTCCTTGAGCAGGTCTAAAAGTTACCTATCTCCCACTGCCAAATCTCTCCACCCCATGCTGTGCTCTGTGTGTGTGGGTGTCTGTGTGTGTGTGTTATCTTGATGAATCGCACTGACATCCATGCCTTTTTTCCCCTCTCTTTATCAGTGAGACATGGAGGGACAACAACATAACTCAGAGCTTCAGGATTCTCAATGCTTTTGGAATTAGATCGTCTTAAATTCAGGGATATGTAAGAACACATTAAAGATTAACAACACACTCTCCAATTCCCATGCCCTTAATGTTGTGTTCCCCAATTGCAGCAGTGCATCAGAAATTAGGCAAGATTGAGATGTGTATAGACTACCATTCCAAGAATAGGATGCTAGGAAAAAACAAAACAGATCAATATTCTATACTCCAAAGCCAGGATTTTCAGAGCTGTTTACTAGTGAGGCAGTGACTTTTAGTCCTTAATTTGATTAATGGGTTTTAGCGACTATCTATAGCTAACGAGAAGACCAAGAAAAAATGTCTTTATATAGCTTGCGGGATTTTGTCATTTTGATTCCTTATAATTTTCAATGTTGGATAAAATAAGGCAAGCTGGACAAGAATTATCTGGCGGGGCTGATTTATTTGGATGATGCACTTGTTTCTGGTATGAACTTGGTGGAATGTACCACTGGAGGAAAGTATATCTAATATTGCTCTTTGATATTATTCTGTTTGATCTCACTCAATGATGTTGAATATTAAGTGTCACAAGAACTACCCTTCCAATTACAGAAATTTAAAGATGTTCCTGGAGTTCCATGGAGGAGATTTTGAAAAATGATTCCAGAATTATGAAACCATAAATGAGTTTATTCAGAGCTATCAGGTCAAACACCCAGAAGCAATGAGGACCAGAGCCCTGGCCTCTGCATCATCAGACCGGAAGGCTATGGCCAGGCCTTCAGGCCCCTGGTGGATCATTTGAACTTCGTGGGTCCTGGGTTTCCTTTTAGGATAATAAAAATGTTTTGGAACTAGATACAACATTATGAATGTACTAAGTGCCTCTGAATTGCTTACTTTAAAATGGTTAATTTTATGATGCATAAATTTCACCTCAGTTATATGTTTAGAAAGTCCTGTCAATTGATAGTGGTTGAATTCTCCTGCTCCAACAACTTCCTAGTTCTTTGGCAATAAATCCCCAATGCATTACCATGTGTCATAAGACACTACAAATCCAGCCCTGCCTACTCCTCTCACCTCTCTTTGCCCTCATGGCTGCTTGCTGTATGCTAGTCACATGGTGTTTTGGGTTCTTAAACACAGCGAGTTTGTATTCTTTTCTTTTTTTTTTTTTTTAATGTTTTATTTATTTATTTGAGAGAGAGAGAGAGAGAAAGAGAGCACACACAAGCAGGGGGCGGGGGGAGGAGCAGGGGGAGAGGGACAAGCAGACTCCACACCAAGCTTGGAGCCTGACTAGGGGGCTCAATCTCACGACTCTGAGATAATGACCTGAGCGGAAATCAAGAGTCAGACGTTCCACTGACTGAGCCACCCAGGCGCCCCTCAGGGTTTTTCACGAGCTATTCCCTCTTCCCAGGATGCCCTTCCCTTGGCTTTGTGCAGGACCATCATTTTCTTACCACACAGGTCTCAGCTCAAAGCCACTTCCTCGGAGAAGTGTCCCCTAATGATCACATCTAAATCTGTCTCTCCTTAGGCACTATCATTCCACTTGGGTTTGTTTCCTCTTGAGCACTTATACCATACAAAATTATTTTTCATTCATTTTTTACTCATTTAATATCTGTTTCTCTCCACTAGAAAGTACATTTCGAATGAAGAGGAATTTTGTAGATTCTGTTCATTTCTCCATCCCCACTGACTGACACATGAAGGCATCAAAGATTTTTTGCTGCAGCAGGGTGCCTGGGTGGCTCAGTCAGTTAAGCATCCAACTCCTGATTTCAGCTCAGGTCATGATCTCAGGATTGTGAGATCAAGTTCCACATTGGGCTCCCTGCTCAGCATGGAAGCTGCTTAATATTCTCTCTCTCCCTCTTCCTCTGCCTCTCCCCCCTCTCTCCCTCTCTAAAAAAAAGATCCTTCGCTGCATGAACAATTGAAAGGAAGGAAGGAAGGAAGAAAAGAAGGAGGGAGGGAGGGAAGGAGGGAGAGAAGGAGGGAGGGAGGGAGCAATGAATGATCCAATGAAGGAAGACTGTTAGGTCACGTCTAGGTAGGGGTGGCCCAGAATTCTATGATAGATTAACAACATCTGCCATGAGTGTAGGACAGCACTGGTGTGTCATAAAGGCAGTGCTATGCTGATAAATGTTTAATAAGCAGTTCTCAGAGGGGCTGGGGTGGGAGATGATGTCCTGACTTCTGGTATTTATCAGTTTACACGGTTTAAGCATTCTTAACGTGGCTGATTTCAAGCAATCAGTAAGTTGTGACCTGGCTCAAGAAATTCCTGGAAATTTAATAATCAGCCCTTATGAGCTGGGACAAGCCAATTCCAGCACACCACCAGAAGAAACAACCTGTATCTGCCGCCCCTGAGATAGTCCTATACTTGCCTTTTACAGAGGGAGAACCTGAAACCCGGAGAAGAAAAACCACTGGATCAAGATTACACAGCAAATACACAGCAGAGGCCAGTTCCTTGTTTAAAGGCTGTTTTTCTTTGTAAAGACCTTCAGATGCTGTCAAAAGAAAAGCACCAAGAGGCACAGCACAAGTTTCTGCCTTGAGAGGGCTTTATTGAAAGAGCTGTAAGGCTGTGTAGCTAAAGCTGGCAAGGACCCAAGCAGGTTGACAAACTCCTTGCTTGCCAGAAGTTTGGCTAGCCAGAGGGTTTTTCAACATTTGCATTTGCTCGGGTAAGGCTCCGCAGCACACCTTGAGCTACCCCCCACCCCCCCAACGTGAGTTGCTTCTTCAGGCCCCATGGACCTCAGCAAAAGGCTAAGGAGCTGACCAGCTATAAATTCAACTCTTTTATCTCTAGGAGTAAAATTGAGGGACATTCTTAAAAGTTGGTTTTTGTTATTCAAAACAGAATTTAATGCAGAATCCAAAAGAACACCTAGGGAACACACACACATACACAGGGAAAGAAATACCAAAATTCACCCCCCTGCAACTGCATCCCTTATCAACCCATGCCTCCTTCTATTGTAACACGGAACACGGTGTTTGTTTCCCAGGGATATTCGTGTGGTGGATGGTTGGCTCTTCAAGCACAGAAAACTTTTCTTACTCATCTTTGTTTCTTTCCTCAGTTTGAACCCTCAGAATCTCCCAGACATCTCACACAGAGCCTGGTTGGTTGATTTGCTGAACGGAGAAACGTGGAACCCTGTGAGCAAGCAGAAGGACACAGCAGGTGGGAGTCCTGGACTGTAGCCCCTGCTCTCTGACCTGAATGGTAGGGACTGAGACAACCCATTTCCTCTTACAACCTCAGTGTTCTCATCTGTAAAATGAAGCCATAGGATTGCAGAATTACCAAGGTCTCTCTTGTCGCTCAAAATCTTGGAGTATGGAACAGTTTTCAGATCGCTTTATTACATTCCCCAGGATGCAAGGTAGTGACCTAGTTCAGAATGCGGGGAAGGGAAGGAAGAAGTGGAGGGGAAGGAAGATGAGGCGGTGGGGGGGGGGGTGGGGAGGAAGCAGGTGGAGAGATGGCAGGGCATGGCAGCATCTGGCCCCCTCTGAATGAGAGTTGATGTGTGGGGAAACATGCCGAGGAGGAAGGATCTAAGCCGATGACATTACTTGAGTGGACTCTGGTCACTTGTCCTTGTGTTTCAAGGTCAGCAGATAGAGATTTCATCTAGAACCAGCATCTTTTTTTGTTCCTTTTTAAGGTTCTGTTTCATGTGATTTTAAAATTATTAGACCATTCACCATGATGAAGCACAGGAAAATAATAATAAGAAAAAACCATTATATTTGCTTACAATATTATATTTGCTTATCATTTTTACTCTGCATTTAGATAGCATTACATTGACATCAGTGGGATTATACTCGATGTCATGTTTAATGACTTGCCTAGCCTCACTCAATTAGGAACAACAGTTTCTCTATCAGTAGAAATCGACATTGCCATCCATACGTTCAGTGACTTATTATGATGTCATAGGGATGTAGAAATAATTACTTAACCAGTCCCCATGATAGGGCATTTTGGTGTTTTCACGACTGCGCAGGCCCACAGAAGCACTTTGAAAGAAGTTAGACTGCTCCTGCAAAGACAGCCCCTACCCAAGTGGAGAGAACAGACTCCAGCTGCAGTGAGCCTTGGAACTCTGCTCTTCTGAGCGTCCGGCACTCTTTCTAATCCCGGAGTGGGAGAAGGGCGAAGGGAGTTTCTGCAGCTGCCAAAAATTCTGCAAGAATTTTCTCCTTTTTAATGCCATAGACAAGGAGTTCGCCAAATCCAGCCCTCTACCTGGTTTTGTACGGCCTGGGAGCAAAGAATGGTTTTTATATTTTTTTTTAATGGCTGAAAAAAATCAAGAGTAATACTTTGTGACACACGTGAATTACAGGATTCAAATTTCAGTGTCTATAAATAAAATTGTTTTTCACCTAGCATAGTTACCAAAGTTTTACGGGGACAGGGCCATGCTCATTCATTTATGCAATGCCTATGTTGCTTTGGGGCCAGGATGGTAGAGTCGAGTATTTGCAACAAATGTCTTACTGCCTCTGATGCTTCACATATGCCCTTCACGTAGTCTGCCAATGGCGGCCAGGGTCTATTTTCTACTCAACATGACAACTTCTTGTGTTCACAATGATGTCTAGTAGTCATTAAAATCTGGGGCTTTATAATAATTTCTAGGTTTGGAGAAATCTTGGGCTGTAGACCCGCTCTGTGGGTCTAACTGATGAATTCATGTGACTCATTTCTCTGCTACCTGCCTCAGTTTCCCAGTCTGTGAAATAGGCAACTTGAATTAGATCTCTAGGGCACTTCATTCATTTCTCTACTCAACAAACATGTTCTTCGTGCTTACTATATGCCAAGCCCCATGAAAACTCTGGAGCTTCCTGATAATGTTTATGATGTGGGACAATATTCTGTGGTTTTCACTCAAATGTAAATGACTACAGATAGGAAAAGGAAATGTGAAGAAATCTACCCGGAAGAAATCCAGGAGGGTCCCTTGCTGTAAATGCAGGCAAATGACTTCTCCCTGAAATTAAATTTAGAGGCTCAAGGACTTCCAAATGCAATAACTTCTTGTAGGTGACTCTGATGAGAAAAGGGTGTATCTTGTGCCAGGACCCTCTCCTCTCTTAGCCTTTCACCTGCTCCAATCTCCCAGAGGAGCTTTTCCTGAAAATACAATTGTAAGATGTCACGACTCAAAGGGACAGCTTCATTTGATGGAGAGGAGCTAGAACACACCTCTTGTTCACCGAAGTTTCAGATCTTTGTGACTTGCTGATTCAGCAATCACTAATTGAGCTCCTGGTGTTGTGCACATCCATGGCTTGGGGTGTGCTGTGTCTGGGGGGAAATCCTGATATGGCTTCAAAGCCTAAAGTTTCTAAAACTCTGATTCTCTGTACCCAAACAGGGTGCCTTGGTGGACACCAGCTCAGGCTAAGAGAGAAAGGTTGACCTTTCCTTGATTTCTCAGGCATTATAAACCAAGGACGCTTTGAAGCCATGAATGCATCTTTATAATTATTAATATAATAATCATAACAGCTAATATTTATTAAACATCTATGTTCTAAACTCTGCATTAAGTATGTTATATGCATTTTTGCATTTAATCCTTCTAATAGCACCCAAGGTAAGTATTATCCATTCATTTTCCAATGAAGAAACCAAGGCTCAAGGAGCCTAACTAAGTAACTTGTTTAAAGATGCTCAATTAGCTGGAGATATACCAGAACCAGAAGTCAAAACTCTCTGGCTCTGAAGTCCTTGTTCTTAATACTATAGCATATTACAGTTTTATTATCCTCTTTCCTTTGAATGCATACACTCCTGATTCCTTCAAATTGTCTCCACCTTCTGCAGTTTGATTCAATTCAGTCCAACTAATATTTAAGTTTCTACCCAAGGTTCCAATAAACAGCACACCTCTGATTGCTTTGAACAATTTTCTGCTAATACTTTTCATGTATATGTCTTGACTAACAGCTGGTTTGCAATAGACACACAGAAGATCTCAACTGAATGATGATCTAGCGTCCCACATCCACTAGACCATGCTCCTTAACTTCGGGGGCTCCCTTGACTTCTCTATCTGCAGAGCTTAGCCCACTGCAGGTGTACTATACTAGAAAATCATGGTAACGGTCACATCCTTGAGCCCCTCCAAAGGGCTCCTGGACCTCCTGCAGACCCTGCTGAGGGTTCAGCCATAGGCAGCCATGTTTTACGATGTGATCCTCTCTCTTTCATTTATTTATTTTTTGTGGGGGGCTTAACAACAGAAGTTTATTCCTCACAGTTCTGAAGGTTGGCCAATTCCATTCAGGGTGAAAAGCCTCTTTTTGGTTCTCCTGCTGTACCTCCACATGGCACCTTTTCTTTATAGTCATTGGGAGCTTAGAATGGCGTTCAGGTGTGACAGGAAGGCGGGGAGGAAGGAGAGAGAAAGACTGAGAGGAATACAATGGAGATAAAGGTAAAACTTAGAATGACAAGACCTAAATTGGATTGTTGATCCAAAAGATTGGATGGAGAGAGGGAAACAGCATAGCATCAAAATGTAGTTGAAAGGCCTCCTTGTCTGTGAGTGAGAAAAACCAGAGAGGGCCCACAGAAGGGGGCCTGGTGAACCCCCACAGGGCAGGAGAAAACCACTATTTACAAGGCCCTAGAAGAGGTGGGCACAGAGCCGTCATGCTCATTTATAGGGGACAGTGAAATGCATCATAAGGAAGGGGGACTTGTCATCTAATGACAGACTCATTAGATGGACCTGGAGCACTGAATCACTCTGAGCCTCTGTTTCCTTCCTCTGTCAAAGAGCTTCTAGTAATAGTTGCTTGGGGGGTTGCTGTAACAATCAAGAGAGAGAAAGGGCTTGCACCCTGTGTACACCTGTTCTTGCTTTTTTTAAAAAAAAATATTTTATTTATTTATTTGACAGAGAGATAGCGAGAGCAGGAACACAGGCAGGGGGAGTGGGAGAGGGAGAAGCAGGCTTCCTGCGGAGCAGGGAGCCCGATGTGGGGCTCGATCCCAGGACCCCGTGATCATGATCTGAGCCGAAGGCAGACGCTTAACCAACTGAGCCACCCAGGCGCCCCAGGCCTACCAATTCTTAAGACAAATTCTAAAACAAATTTGTTACAATGAATAATGCGACATCTTCAAAACTAATTTTACAGCAAATGCAGAAATATTTTGAAGATGGCTGCTTCTCAAATCTGCCTTCAACTCTTTCCTCAAGGGGAAGATTTTAAAGAATAATTCCAAACCTTTTGATCATTAAGAAGCTGATATCATTATCAAGGATAATATGGCCCAGTAGGTTTTACTGGTCCAGCTCCCTACAAGGATAGAACTCAGAATATGGTACAGAACCAACAGAGTGTAGTGCCATCATTAATTAGCCATATCCAACCCTGGATGCACACGTGAAAGTTGGGGCCTGGAAATAGCATTTTCCCTGAAGTTTCGCCCGGTAAGGCTGATGTGAAGCCAACACTTAAAAACCTCTGATAAACTATCTTAGCAAAGAAGTTAAGCAACACTCCCAGTGAGGTCAGATCCTCCCAAAAGGACCATGGAGCATTCATTGTTGGTAGCTAACCTTTTAAAAAAATATAAACATACCCTTGCTTGCCCAGATAATTTGAAAGTGCCACCACCTGCATTTGATGAACCTTGTGCCCCTTCTTTCCACAGTTTTTTCAAACATGAGATGTTCGGGCAGTTTTGCACTTAGAATACCAGCATTGGAGTGGTCATGCTCGTTCATCCTCGAGGACTTCATTCATGCTACTACCCCATCTAATACCTCCTTTTCCTGCTCACCTGACCCCACTCTACCCATTCCCATCCCCCACCTTGCCAACTCCTACTCATCCTTGTGACTTCCATTTATTTTTTTAAAAGACTTACTCATTTGAGAGAGAGGAGCGGGGAGGGGCAGAAGGAGAGAGAGCCTCAAGCAGACTCCCTGCTGAGCACGGAGCCTGATGCGGGGCTCGCTCGATGCCATGACCCTGAGATCACAACCTGAGCTGAAATCAAGAGTTGGACACTCAACCAACTGAGCCACTCAGGTGCCCCGTGGCCTCCATTTAAATGTCATTTCATACAGGAAGGCTTCCCTGGACACATACCTGGACAAGGCCTGCCTACCATTGGCTCCTTCCTGACCCTCCCAAGGACTTGTAACCTCCTGTCTAGAGGTGTCTTCTCCACTCTCCTGTGCGCTCGACAAGGCCAGACCCTGTTTGGTCTTCTTCACCCTGTATCTCTGGTGCCCAGCATAAAGCCTGCTGCATCGTAGATGTCTAATAAATATCTGTGGAGTGGATGAACGAATATCTGGCCTGCCATATTGTATACATGCAGAAACTGAGGACCAGAGAGGCACTTACTCAAAGTTCAGCTGAACATCAGTCACAGAGCCGGGACTAGAAATAATGAAGATGATAAAAACGCACTGAGCCTTTGCTAAGTTCCCGGCACTGTGGTGAGTGCTGTTTATCCATTATCTAGGTCAATCCTCATCAGATGACTATGAGGTAGTTCCTAAAACCAGGTGCCGTCCTGGATTCTCTCCCATGCCCTCTCATCTAATCCCTCATCAAATTCTTCCAGCCCCACAAAATACATTTGCATCTGACTCTTCTTTTTACCTCCACCACAGACAAAGCCTCTGTAATTGATTGTCCAAACTACTGCAACAAATAGCCACAAACTGATCTCCGGGCTTCTGCTCTTGGCCCCTCCCAAACTCTTCTCCAGTAACAGCCAGAGAGCGGCTGCCATTGCCAGGGAGGCCAGGCTCTTCCGCTTAAAACCCTCTGGTTTTCATCATCCAGGATTGAGATAGAAGTTCCTTACTGTGGCCTGTGAGACCCAAGAGGATCTGGTTCCTGCTGGCTTTCTGACCAACTCTACTGCTTTCCCATTGCTTGCTTCTCTCACCACACTGGGCTCCAGCACCCTGACTTCACCAAACGTGTGCCTGCTTCTAAGCCTGTGCCCAGACCGTGCCCTCTACCTGCAGCTCTCCTTCTACTTTCTCACTGCCCAACTTCAGACCTCATAAAATGTCACCTGTCCAGAGGAGCCATGCCTACCCGCTCCAACCTAGAGGAGGCCCTTACTCATCACATAACACCACTGTTTTTCTTTAGAGTACTCATCACTATGTAACATTTTTCTTGTCTAGCTTTTTATTGGCCATCTGCCTCCACTGTCATATTGCCCCCCTGAGTTATTATCAGCTCCCAGGATCTCACCTATATCATTCACCACTCGACTCCCATACCTAGAACAGCACTTGTTCATTGCTTATTACAAACTTTCTGAATTAATGAACCAACACCCATTTTTCCAGATGAGAAAACTGCAGCTCAGAGAAATCCAGTAAGTTGCTCAAGATCACACATTTATAAAGGGGCAGCACTGGGATTCAAGCACATGCGGCTTCTCTCCAGAAAATTCACTCAACCCTGAAACCTAGATTCTACAGCTTTGAGCCCAGTGTCCAGTTCTCTTCACCATTCCCGATTCTTAGAAGGGAGGACCTATGTGGTTTTTCCCTCTAAGGTGGCTGAGATTCCCAGATGAATCGGGCTTTGGGAACCCATCCCCCTCACCATGGACTTTTAGAGGCATGGGACCAAGGCTCCAGCAACCAATCCCTGCTGCCCAACCCATATGTGAAAACATTTTGAGGATCCCCATTGTGCCATTCAGAGAAACAGTCCTCATATAACCCCATGCCTGGGCCTTGGATGGTAGGACTATTTCCATTCTCCCTGTCATGGAGCCACTGGGGAGATGGTGATGTGTATAAATAAGACATGACTCTACCTGAGGTTGCACGGGGCTCTCCCCCTCCAGAACATTCAGGGTGTGGGAGGGCTGGAGGTCACCAAAACAGAGAGGTGAAGTGGAGTGGTGAGTGAGGGCTGTCCTGGGGATGAACTTGGAGTTCCAGAATCCAGGCTCCATTTCTGCTGTCCTGCGACCCTGTGTGGTCACAGCAGGGGGCAGTGAGAACGCTAGTTCCACCAAACATGGTGTTTATTAGCTCAAGAAAGACATTTCACCAAGCCTCAGCTTACTCATTTGCAAAATAGTGATAGCAATCCCCATTGCACAGCCCCAGATGGTGGTTGGCATTCTATTCACTCAGGTGATAAAGCTGGTAGGGAAGAGACAGGAAGGAAAGTTATTGCTGAGGAAATATTTGAAGGGGAAGAGAAGATGAGGTGGCAGGAATTTAAATAATAATATTCCACTCCCTGGCATTGCACTGTTGCTTTACAATGCACTTTCATGTCTCCATCTATGTGACGACTCACAGCCTTCTAATATGCACAATACTACTACCATAATTACCCCTAACTCACACAGACAATATCCTCCAAAGAGAAGATACTGAGTCTGATATATAGAATCAGGTAGTAGGAGGTAACCATAAAGAGCAGATATTTGTAGTTAGAAGATCTGTATTTAACTTTGCATTCTACCATGTCAATCCTTGTTAAAGTCTCTGAATATCAGTTCCCTCTTCTGTAAAATGGGGACAATAGTTTCTCCCCGAGCTGTGATCTTGGAGGTGAAATGCTTTAAGATGAATGCCACAGCTCTATAAAGTAATGTTGTAACTTGCCCCCCGGGGGGATGCTGCTGGCTTCCCATCTCTCCTTTTTATGGAGGAGAACTGATTCTTTTGGAAATCAGTACCTCCTGGCTGCCTTTCAGGATCTGGGCGAAGGTTCTAGCATAATCTGGCCTAGGCTGCTAGTCTTGGGGCAGTGTGGTATAATCATAGCCTTGAGAAGACATGAACGTGAGATGTCAGAAGCCTCCTAGCTACGAGCAGAGGGCCCTGAGTCCCTGCTGGGGCATCCCCCAGGTGTTAGCCTTTGTCCACTTTTGCAGAGATCTGGGAAGACCCAGGGCCACAGTCCTGAAAGCATCCAGAGAAGAACAGCTTTGCACAAAGCCAAAGGGCCTGTGCCTGTGCCTTTGGAGAGACCAGGGTTGCCTCTGTGAGCTGAGTCTGCTCATCATCAGGCAGAAGGGGCCAGAATCACTTCTTGTCTGCCCCCGAGGCTGAAGGTGCTGTCTACTAGCCCCACAGCGACTGCTCTGTGCTCAACCTCAGGCCCAGCACACAGTTGCCCCTGACCTCCTCATGCTGGCAACCACTTTTTGTGCTGTTTCACAGCAGTGAGAGGAGCTGTGGCCTGCCCTGCCCTGGGGAGTGTCTGCAGTGAGAGCAGGCACTGAATTGATTTTCAAGATTAACTGTCATCCCCAGCTGGGAAGCAGCACTCACAGGAACTGAGCAATCTTTCTGGGTTTTCTCCTGCTTCAGAAAGCACTTTCTCTGCCAGGTATCTGGGAAGGCAATGGATTGGTGGGTCCTAGGAGGTCTTTTTCTGGCCACTGAAAGATAAAGCCCTCCAATGGTGAGCATGAGGAGGCACGGAGAGAAACTCCAGTAAGAATGGCTCCCCCTGTGGATGTGAGTTTCATCCTCTTTGCTGTGTGGTCCTAGGCAGATTGCTTAACCTCTCTGACGTTTCAGATTCTCGCCCCTCAAAACAAACTATTCACACTTACCTTATCAGGTGCTTGTGAAAATTAGAGAAAATAGAGATGCACAAAAGTGCCTGGCCCAAGAAAGCACTCAATAACATGGAAGGTGGCCATTTTACAATTCCCACCTCAACCAGGGCTGTTCCCCCAAACTGGGGGGAAATTTTTCAACAGGAACTCCGCCAAATAATAAGGGAAGTCAAAAAGGAAATGAACAAATAAATATCTTGTTTGAATTAGAAAAGTATGAAATTTTCATAGTCCAACTTTCTGTTGGTTTCAGACCTTGGTAGCTGAGATCACCCTCCCCACCAAGTTCACCTGCCCATCTCATCTCTACGTAATCCCCAGGTCATTCTGGTCTCCAAAACAGATCTAGAGATTTAGCTTATCCTGTTTCTTGGACCAGTGCCAAAGCTCCTCCTTGTGAATTTCAATCCATTGCCCTTGGAGTCTTGCCCACCCCAGGAACGCTCCCTCTGGCACAAGATCTCTGGTGCCCGAGTTACTTGCAGGACTCTGAGGTCCAACCGTTGAGACCCAATGAAGGTCTGGACTATTAGCCATGCCTGCATGGGATGTCACAGTGTGCTCATTCCTGTGAAAACCAGCTTCCCTGACCCCATTCATAACCCAGCCCTCAGTGCATCTCACCTAAATCAAGATCACACCGGATGCTTGCTAAAGATGCCAAGTCCTAGGCCGCCTCTGTGCCGACCCACAGAGAATCTCTAAGGGAGAGGCTAGGAATCTGCCCATACAAAAAGCCCCCAACTTACTATTATGCCCATGAAAGTTTGAGAACCACTCAAGCACAGGAACAGGAAGGACTTTTAAAATTTTGTAGTCCTCTTCACTTTTATCTGAGAGGAAGAGGGTGTAAACATCTGAGTGAGGCAATCCACCAGGCAGAAGCACCTGCAATCTGTGAAGTGCCCCACATGTTTAAGGAATTGTGATGAGGAATCTTAGGGCAAAGGACTAGTTCCATATTCTGTTGATCTTTATATATCATTTCACGTAGTGCAGCGCTGGCCAGCAGAAGGCGTGTGCTGAATGTTGAATTTTTGTCCGTATGATGGGGAAAGGGGATAGAGGTACTTACTTGATTTTTATTTGAATGTTGCCAAAATGAATTTAGTTTTATAATATTACAGATGACTTGATATCCACAGAGAAAGGATTTGTATATACACGCACACACACGCACACACACACGTGCGCACACACACACATATTGGCTAGCAGAAATAAAGACATAGTCTTTCAGATTTATGGCAAAAAGAAAGAAAAGAAGGTAATATTGAGGGCCTACTACATGCCTCACATTTTTATAAAATTATCTCATACAATTCTCCCAATTCCCTTAGGTAGGTATTATTAGTTCTATCTTCAGATAAAAAGTGTGGCACAGAGTTGAATAATTTCCCCTCTTTCCTTTTGCTATCAAGTGGCATGGTCCATCTTCAAACTGGAATCTGGCTGAGTTAAAACCTCTACCCTTGGTCTTTATCCTTTGCTTCTTTCCTAATTTATGGTTGTATGCCTCTTTATGCTTAACAAAGTATGCCTAAGGAGATCAGGGTCTATGAGGGAGTATAAAAGAAACGGATGAATATCTATATTAGGAGTTTGACCTGGATTTGTAGAGAGATGTGGTGTAGCAGGGGTTCCAAGGAGGTGGCATTTGCATCTCATTGCAGAGATTTGGGATTGGCCTGGAAGGACAGGAAAGACCGCTCTAGGGGAGAGAGAGTGAGAGGGCTTATCAGCTGACAGGAACAGCATGAGTAATTGTGTGGAGGTGGATACAGCAAAGAGTCTAGATTGATTGGAGCAGGAGCTAAGGCCTCAGGAAGGAAGAAAGCATGGGCTTATAATATGGCCACTGGGGGTAATTTTATATTTCTTCAGCAGTACCCTGCAGCCCTGCAGACTGGAGCCAAAGGAACAACATCAGGACTGTTTAGGTAGAAATGGCCAAATGGCAAGACATCATGGTTGGCCAGCAGTGTCCTACTACTGGAACAGCTGACTCTGGAGCCCTGATTGGGCTATAAAGCAAGGAGGATAGCAGGAGGAGATTGGGATGGATCATGAGAACGTGATAGACTGATGACTTCAAGAGTAGGAGCTCATGAAGTGTTTAGCAATTTGTATGCCTCTAGCTGCAAGGAACAGAAAACTCTAATCAAATAGGCTTTAATATCAAGGGAATATCTGAGTTAACCCCCATAACGAGAAGTCCATAGGTAGGGCATCACTTGATGAGGACTGTGAGGGCTATGACTCTGCTTCTCTTACAACCTATGGACTCTGTCCTTCTCCAAATAACCTCCGGCCAGTAGCTAAATAACCACAGGAACTGCAGAGGTCAGCTTCACAGAGGACAGTATCCAGAGGAAAATGAGGATTGTCTCTTTCTTGCCTCTCTTATCAGAAAGAAGAAAAACTTTCCCCCAAAGCCCCCCAACAGACTTCCTCTCATGTCCCATTAGCCAGAATTAGGTCACTTGCCTGTGTCTAAACCAAACACAGCAGAGGGCGGGAATTCTCATGACTGACATCATCTGGAGTGGAATAGGTATTGGGGACTCAACTAAGCAGCCCCTGCAGGGGATAAGGAAGGAACCCACATGTTCCTTCTAAGCCCCTGGATGTTTCTCACACGTGCCCTCTTTTAAGTCTCTCCTCCACTCTCCAGGCGTGTGCTGCTACCTTTTCTGTGTTAATAAGAAAACAGAGGCTCTGGGAGGTAGTCACTGCCCGGGGTCCCACGTCTCTACTGTGCTCCAAAGCCCCTGTTCTTTGTATTACTCTACACTGCAGACTCGGAGTAAAGCAGAAAGGCAGAAGCTGTGCTCAGAGAGGGGATTTCAGTGTTAGATACCTTACATGTGGCAACATTTCTTTTGAAGTGCTACATGCTTGGTTGGCTTCAATGGAGACCTCTAAGACTGAGGACTGTGAGAGCAACAGTTGAAAACATCATCAAAACAGACTCCTCAAACAGGTAGTCTTCCCTGGGGAATAACACTGGAAGGTTGGAGACAGCCAATTGGAGTGAGGAGGTTGGGTCATGTTCCAGACGCTGAGGGGTCCCCATGACAAACCACACAAATTGAACGGTGGGTGGGGGAGGCTGCGTGAGGAGCCGGCTGGCCTGAATAGGTTGGCTGAGACATCAACTTTCTTTCCCTCCTCCTTTTACATCACACCAAATATGGAAAAGGATACCCGCCTACAATCTGTCCCGGAAGAGATACAGTTCTACAGTTCATCCTCTGGAAGGTGGGAACCAGATGGGGTGACGTTTTCGTTTTTTCCTGGGCAGTCACAGAATGGAAAATCTGTGAGCTGGAAGCAACATGAGTGGTCATCTAGTCATTTGGAAGTGGAGAAAAATCAGGATCCAGAGAAGCCGAGTTACATGTCCTGGGGTCGTAGCAGAGCTAGGCTTGAACCAAGTCTTTCATCCCCCAGACCCACGCCCTTTCTACTGTACTCTGCTGCCTTCCATTGCCTAGTTGACAATCAAAACTGAAAGCAGATGTCTTCTTTCCTGAGAGAATCCCAAGCTCACTGCAGTTGATGTCCCAGTATGGGCGAGCATTCTCCCAAAGTCCCTACTGTATTGACTGTCGACACTTCTCGGGGCTGATAATGGCAGAATATTCGCCATCTCCGCACATTAGCATTTATAGAGCAGGATCTGCATGGAGCGTGTTTCACATTTTGCTCTAAAGTTACTTCCTGTGCTGTGCCAATAGTGTCCCTCATCTCTAGGAACTAAATATACTTTTGCTCATTAGATATTGAATTTCCCCTACACATTAACAACACAAGGCTAAGCTGTGAGTATTTATTAGGGTTGAAAACATGCAGGCAGAAGTAGCCTGGAATGACAGCTGCTCTTTATTTAGGGGCAAAGGTGACCATAATTCCTAAAGGGCAATGGAACTGCATTTTGAACTCATAGTCAGTCAAAAGAATGGGAAGAGTGGAAGGCTCCTCCACCTTGGATACTAAAACCTAGAAAATTATAGGGGATGTTCTGCCATCCTACACTCATCCCAAGCAGTCGAGCTCCTACCTAGCTTGACTTCGAATCCTAGTGGGTCTTGGTGATCAAAGATGAGCCTGTATTGTAGGAATTACCAGAACAAGCCTCCAGGACTGTTGTGCCAGAGTCTGGTACCTAGTCAACAGGGAAAAGCAAATAGAATTAGTAAAATCCTATCACTCATTTAAGAAGACTTGCAAAATGCTGTCAGGAATATCTGATGTTGAGTTCAACTGAGAGTGACAGTAGAAGGACATGGGCAGAGTTTGGTTCTCCTCTTCTCCCACAGGAACGCTGACAATGTCTAATACTCCTGAAGTCACTTCTTCAGTCAGTGCCCTGTGTAAGGGTTAATAGTAACTCTGTCTACTCCCCTCCTCCTCTCCTCACAGTTCGTCATGATTCAAGGGTGTTGATCCAAGTTGCATCTATCCTTTACTTTCCCAAAGCACCCTCCAGGGTCTGGACTAGGATGAGGCAAGCCAGGCAACTAGACCACAAAGTATAGGAAGCAGTCACTCTGAGTGCCATTAAATTCTAAGTGCCTGGCATGCCTCACCCTCTCCCTTACGTGGTCACCCTCACGAATACGCAGGAGATGAGTAGGGAGTATTTGTTTGCATAGTGTTCACTTCATTACTGGGAATCCTCAAATGTCTCCCCATCGCTTGCAGGACATAGTCCAAATTACTGAATGTGGCCTATGTAGCCCTTTCTTTGTGAGCTGGCTCCTGTCCCCATCCCTGCTTCAGAGACCTATACTCTTTGCCTTATATTACTCTCCAGTGATCCTCAACTCCTGAAGGTCTCCTCCCAGGGGATCTAGCACAGACTTGGTACCCACTGAAAGATTGCCAAATGAATAAATGTATGAGACATGAAGCACCATGAATACGTTAATGCTGAATGATGGAAGAAATGGAAAACCCAAGGAAGAAGTGTGGCAGTGGCTTAAGAGGGCTGGCTCTGATATGACATTCTCTCCATCAGGAGCTGTGCCCATGGACAACTGATTTTTCTCTAAGCCTCAGTTACCTCCTTTAAAAAGGAAAAAAAAAGGGGGCACCTGGGTGGCTCAGTCGTTAAGCGTCTGCCTTTGGCTCAGGTCATGGTCCCTGGGTCCTGGGATCGAGCCCTGCATCGAGGCCCTCACTGGGCTCCCTGCTCAGCAGGAAGCCTTTTTCTCCCTCTGCCACTCCCCCTGCTTGTGTTCCCTCTCTCGCTGTCTCTTTCTCTGTCAAATAAATAAATAAAACCTTTAAAAAAAAAAGAAAAGAAAACAGAAAAAAATGCACCTATTTCATTGGTTGCTGTGCAGATTAGGAAAAAAAAGTTCACGTAAATCCTTAGCACAGTGGTTGACACCTATAAGTGCTCAATAAGTGGCCGTTAATGTTCTTACAAATTGGAAACAAAATCCAATCTTAGAGAAGTATTTATAAATCTACTGACTGCAGCTGAATTTCAGGAGATGACAATGACATATAGGTAGCACTTAGATGCAGCCAGTCATCCTGAGAAGTCCAAGTTCTCTCTTTAACAAGTGCCTGCCAAGACCAGGATGGAGAGATACCTTTCCAGACCGCAGACCTGTGTTGGAAGGTATCACCGAAGAGTAAAGATACAGAGTCTGGGTTTCCATGTATCAGTAGCAAGACCCCACACCAGAATTTGTTACCTCATTACTTAGTGTCTGAGCCTTGAAGAAAACATGTAAATTATGCAGAAAGGCACCATATTGTTGGAGGCAAATGAGACCTTCATTATCCCTGTGTGAGCATGGCTTAGCCAACAGAGCAGAGAGAAACAGTAAACCCATCAAGGTCTGGCAGCACAGATGGGCGCTCAAAAAGGTTCCAGGGACCCTCAGAGTAGGGCCAAATGCTGTCGTTATTCAAACAGTTAACACATGGCTAGGCACGTGGTGTGTCTCTAATGATTCTGCTTCTCTGCAGTCTTCTCTAGGGGAGGCTGTTCATCTGCCCACAATCCTCACTAGCATGCCCTTAAAACATACAGCCTACAACCCAGGGGGTTAGTATTCTCCCAGTCACCCACTGCCATTCACAGGAATTTCCATTCCCATGTGATTTAAAAACCCTCCTGTCTCCATGGTCACAATATTAGGCTATGCCATTGTCTCCAACTCCTACTCCTTTTACACATTGACTATATTCAAATTCATCCCTTGTGTTTACTGGGTACCATGGCATCCAGTGCCTGGCATGAAGATACTCACTCAACATTTGCTGAATGTTGGCATTAGTTCAGAGCCTTACTCTTCACCCCCAATCCCTATTGCCGTCTCAGATGCCCTCAAGATCTGTTGAAGGATTCTTACAGCATCTCCTTCCAGAGTCTAGCTTTACCTCTTTCCACAGCCTTCTCTTCCAGTCTAGGAACTTGGATTTATGGCCTGCCAACATCTACCTCTAAAGTCTTAACCTCAAAAATTCATCCATCAATCAATCTTTTAAAATTAATTAATCAGGGGCGCCTGGGTGGCTCAGTCAGTTAAGCGGCTGCCTTTGGCTCAGGTCATGATCCCAGGGTCTGGGATCGAGCTCCATATCGGGCTCCCTGCTCGGCGGAGAGCCTGCTTCTCCCTCTCCCTCCGTCTGTCGCTCTGCCTGCTTGTGCTCTCTCTCTCTCCATTAAATAAATAAATAAAAATCTTTAAAAAAAATTAATTAATCCATCTTTAAAATCAATCTTTTATTTTTTCTTGTCTTCCATTCTACACGAACTTGATCCAAACCATCACTGCTCTTCTCAAGTCCTGTGTTACATCTGTTCTCCCGTTACCCCAATTATCTCTCACTTCATACAGTAAAGGTCACCACACATAATTTCCCCCCAGATCCCTTCCCATTCACTTCCAAAATTAACTATATTTTCATCTATTATTATTTCCTCTCTTGTGGTCCCTTAGGAAGGAAAGCTTCTTTGAAAGTGAATCCCTCTACTCTTGCATTCTATCATAATCTTCCTGAAACAGTATACATTTCAGCAACCTGAATTTTTCTTATATCATTCCATCTGGAAAGTTACCTCCTATTTGTCAAACCCAATGAACTTTAAGTTCTTAACCTTAGCTGGTTAACCTGAAGCATTTGAGAAGGTTCCTTCTTCTTAGGAACCCCGTCTTTTTCTTCTGATCTAGTACTCACCTTGGGTTTTTCTCTTTCCTCTATACTCATCCTTTCTGGTAGATTCCCCTGCATCCTTTACCTTTATTCTCTCTTTAATTTTGATGTTCCTGGGGCTTTGTCCTGGATCCCCTTTTCTTCTTAGTTTGTACCCTCTTCTCAGGTCATGGTACCCACTCGCATGGTTTCTACTGAATCTGTGCCCATATCATGATTCCCAAATCTGTCTCCAGCCAAGACTTCTCCCTTGAGCTTCAGACCCATATACCCAACTATACACAGAAACCTCCACCTGGATGTCTCTCCAGACCTCAACACACTCAAGACTCTGGGCAGTCTCTTCCCCATCATATCCACTCTATTCCTGAATTCTCCATCTCACTTAGAGGGCCATTGTCCATCTAGGTGAGGCTCAGACATGTGAGTGACTATGCCACAATCTGGCCTAGTGTTTTTCCTTCTCCCACTGAGACTGGGTGAGGAAGCTCTGGGCCTGCCATGGGACTGACTGCAGCAGTTAGCTGTAAAGTGGCTGACCATCAGGTCAGCTTTAATTTAAATAGGGAGATAATTTTAGCCTGGATTGAAGAGAGGCTGTTACTAAGAATTTGGCTGGGATGTAGGGACGTCTAGGGTTTTGCAGGGAGAAAGAAATAGAAATTGAGAAGTGATCCCTGGCATCTAACCATCAGGAGGCCCATGTCATTGACCAACATCATTGAAAGGTATTCTCTTAAGAAGTTCTATCCAGTTTGGAAGATATACTTTGTTTTTTAAAGATTTTATTTTATTTGAGAGAGAGAGAGGGAGAGAGAGCATGAGTGGGGGGAGGGTCAGAGGGAGAGGGAGGAGAAGACTCCCCACTGAGTGGGGAGCCTGACATGGGGCTCGATTTCAGGACCCCAAGATCATGACCTGAGCCAAAGGCAGATGTTTAACCAACTGAGCCACCCAGGTGTTCTGGAAGATACATTTTGAATGCCTCAGTATTGAGCTCTCAGGTGAGGTTAGGGAAGACCAAATTCTGGTCAGCTTCTCCACACTCTCCCACCAATCCTGTCCACTTACCAGATATGACTTGTGAAAAGCAAAGAAAACTTTCTGTTTATACATGAAGATCAAAAGTAACTAGAGCCAAGGAGATCAGCAGGAAAGTCATATGCTAGCAAGATTAACCTTTCAGACTCTACTTTTGTATCTTTGAATAGCTGATTTAAATGTTCTGCCTTTGTCCTGTTGCAGATATTTCTAAAAGGATTCAACAGGATTGATGTAGCATTATTAATTTAGAGATGAAGATAGCATTATTATTTTAGCACTCCATATCAGTCACAGGTAATTCACTTCTTCAAGTGGCCAGTGTTCCATATAAAGTGCCACATCAATTTGCAATGCAGCCCAGTTTGAGGACTCTGAGAACAGCCTCTGTGTGTTGATAGAACTCTATGAGTTCCAGTTGACCGAATTTCCTCATGGTCTGAGTGATCCAAACATCAGAGAATGATGCACATTTACCAGAGTGCAGGTTATCATGAGTATTTCTGCTGTGATGACATGGTAGGAGAGTTATGTATCAAACAGAGCACATATTTTTTACTTTGCTTTAAACAAATAGCCAGCTGAACATATTATGTGAATGAAGTGTCCCCAAACACATCTCCAAGTAAAATGGGTAGGCCTGTATATAATAGCCAAGGAGGTACGACTCTCATTTCACATATGGAAGGTTACAAGTGAGATCACATTTTTAAAATGTCTTTTAACCAATGATCTTAATAAGTCTCCACTCCTTCAAGCTGTGGAGAATTCAACTTCAATCTTCCTCTCAAAGGGCAGGGTACTGGGATTTTACGTAGTGCAATGGAATGTCCTCTCTCACCCAAAATCATTAGTTAGCAGTTCACACTGTTAGCCTAAGACACCCAGTGTCCAAATGCACATGGTCCCTTTGGGTCCATTGCTTCTGCTGCTTATGGGGCAAAGTAATATTTATCAGGTCTGGAAATCATGCAGTCATTCTCCTCGGAGGCCTACCCAGATCAAAGTGCTGCTGCCCATTCTCATGAAACCCACTGTCCTCTCTTTCTTTCCCTGATTTCCATAGATCCCTTCTTTGGTCTCTCTTTCAGGGTTTCCTTGATAATAGCACCTCTCTGACTCCTCCCTCAAGGAAACGGGGCATAGTCTCCTCAGTGGATTTAGACTTTGGGAAACAAAAGCCAGGAAGGGAAGTCTCTTGCAGGCCACTCCTGCTTTCTCTTCTATCCCAAACCTCTGTTGAGGCAAGAAAACACAGCTTCCTCCCAAATAAATGAAGGGAAAGAAGAGAACACACAGGAGAAAAGTATCATTTTGCATCTCCAAAGCTGACTTCACCATTTGGAGTTTCCACTGGTGTGTACTCAGTGTGACAGGTCAGTTACCACAGGACAAATAAGATGAGATCCTTTGGGGACCAGCTCTTGGACAGCGTCATGGTGGGCTGTTACCACTACTGGTGAACCTACTCCTGTAAGTTGGCAATACAAGTGACAGCCTGCCTTCCATTCCAATGCAAGACCTGTGTCTTATAGGAGAATTTTTTCACATATATTATTTCACCAGAGCTCTGACAGCCCCACTGTGAGAAAAGCTGTATTATCCCCATAACACTGATGGAAAGACTGAGACTCCAAGAAGTAAAGCCATCTAGTAAGTGTGAGGTGGAGATGGGATGTGAACCTAGGTCTGTCTGACTGCTGGATTCCCTGCTCCTTGTGTTCCCTGCATAGTTATCCCCTTCTCTCTCCCCCCATACTTGACAGGGCTACCCATAGCAAGGCTCAGAGCCCAGAAAGCCAGGCGGTCATCACTCCACCATGTGAGGTGAGGTAACACAACTTCCCTAAACGCCGTGAGTGCTGCTACCTCACTTGGAGCATCCTTTCCCCATCCAAGTCCAGCTCAATGCTCCTCCCTCTTGATTCCCTTTTCAGATGGCTGTGAACTCTGTCTCCCTTTGTATCTCTAACTTAACCAACCATCCCTCCATAGTGATCTCCCTTACATTTTGGCACTTATACACATATCTCATGTCCTCCAGGACCGTTGTTGACTCTGGAGTGGCATCACCATGTCCGAATAATTGCTACCCTCCCAACACTTAAGGCCTGACCCCAAGGAGATACACAAGAAATGCCTGTGAAATAGAAGGGTGAACTGGAGATGAATGAATGTAAGAGGAAAGGAAGGAATGAGTGAATGAACTAGTGGATTGGGTTGAAAATGAAAACGCATGGTTGATGGCAAGAACCCAAGTAGCCGTTATAGATAGTGATGAGCTAGTATTCCCTACAAAACATGAGAGAAGAAACACACTGAGATTAAGTTGGTGCCAAAATGCAAATATGATTCAAGGTTTGTGAAGTGGGAGGAACACTCTTCAGGCCCCAATAATTCCAAGTTTCACTCTGGATTCATTTTATGGGTACTGGTTTCTTGAACTATTCCTGTTTATAAGGCCCTAAACCTTCTTTCAGATCATTAATACACAGCCATGATGCAATAATGCCACAATGGAGAATAATTTTGGTGCATCCACACTGTGCCAGGCATTTTTCCAAGTATCTCATTTAATTCTCCTAACAATATGAGACATGTACTTTATTTATCCCATTTTAAGGATGGGAAAACTGAAGCTTAGGAAAGTTAAGTAATGTTTAAGGTCACTCATCTAATAAATGGCACTGTCAGAAGGCAAACCCATGTCATCTGATTTCAGAGCCATCCCTCCTAATCACTCTCCCATCTAGCTTTCCAGCAACATGGCACCATGGCTGGCTATGACAGCAAGCTTCCATTCATGGAGCACTTGCTATGTGATGCACCACTCTGTGGACATTGAATTCACAGAAATCTCGTGTCTAAGGCACTGTTTTGATCCCCATTTTATAAACAAAGATACTAAGGCTTGTGTGACTGAGTGACACCACTAGAAAGTGACAAAGCTGGAATTCGAATGTAAGTTGACTTATTCCAAAGCCCATGCTCCTTACCATAATTACTGTATCCCAGAGGAAGCATTCATAGTTTTCTCTCTCGTTTAGTAGGTGGATGTGGGATCCTAGGAAGTACCCTGTATTTGAAATTGGATTACTTATGTTCTAATCTTGGTTCTTCCACTTGGGTTTGTACCTTGGACAAGACATTTTACATTCCTGGGCCTCAGTTCATCATTCGTAAAATGGAGCCAATGCCCCTTGTAGAGTTATCGTGAAGATTAAATGTGGAGTCAACACTGATGAGCACACTGTGCAAACCTCTACTTCTGTGAAGTAGAAGGGGGTCAATAGATATGATTATACTTGTCTTGGAAGTGGATAAAATGTGTCTCACAGAGATGAGGGGTCTGGTCTAACGATCTCACAGAGAGTCCGTTCATTAGGCCAGGAACAAAGCCCAGATGTCCCTAGGCAGAAGTCCATGTGCCTTTTGCTAGGTGGCCAAGGATCATTATTTGCAAGGATGACATTCTGCCAGCCCCACAGTGCTTCTTTGATTTCAATGCGCATCATCTTTTCCCCTCCCACACAACCCAGCTCTTCTGAGGTCCCTTTATATTCAGGGTAGAAGTCTTTTTCCATCATTTCTTGACTTAACAGTTGAATTAAGTGGTCTTGTTCTGTGAAAGGGGTCCACCCAGAATGAGCAGTTAGGAGAGAAGGCAGCGTGAGCCAGGTCAGGCTTGCTTGTCAAGTGCTTGAGATCCTCTGCTAATGAACACTGTTTCGGAGCTGCTCAGGATTAAGCCATTATCTGTGCGATCTTCACCTGACCCTTTTTTGGACCAAAATTCATTCATTCCAATTTCATGCTTAACTAGGAAGGCTTTACAACTCCTCTCTCCCCTGGTATCATTTCTCTTCAATCTCCAGGACCCATTATGCAGCAATTTTGCTTTCCCCAATTTCATTTTCACTTTCAAAGTGAATGTCATTTGTCAGGCAAACCACATATTCTTTGGATCCCTATCTGTTAAATTATTTCTGAACTTGACTTTTTGGGTCCCCATTCTGGCTGACCTAAATTCTTCTCTGTCTTCTACCATTTCCCCCTTCTCTCTGAAGGCAGCCATTTGAGGCTTCATTGCCTAAAGAGGCCATTTCTGGAAGCACTTATCTGTTACCCCAGTTGGATAGTTATCATTCCTATCTAAATTAGCTAGTGTAATCTTTTATCTGAACTCCAGGCAGAACCAATCCTTTGTATGAGAACTCCCCATCAGGTTTCAGACCCATCTGCAGCATCATTCTCAGATGATTCTCTTTGGAACTAAGATTCAAGTCCTCAATGTTTCGAATGCAATGTTCATCTCTGTAGCCACTTTTCAAAAGGACATGCCACTCTTGCAGGGATGGTGCCTGGAATCCCAATTAGGCAGTTTCTTGCCCCAAGACCATCTCAGAGGAGGTGCCCTGCAAGGACCCCTGGTCGTTTCTGTCCTGGTGTTGCCAACTGCGGAGAGAATGTGCGATGGTGGGGAGGGAGGTGTGAAGGGGAACAGTTACAGAGTGGCAAAGAGTGACTTCATACAATTCACCTTCAGAGCAGGAGCAAAGAGATTTTGCAGTGAAACCCATGACTGTTAACACATGTCAAAACTGATCTTATGAGGGAACGGGCAGCTCTGCTCTACCCCAGGTGGCACGGACCATGGATAGAGTGTTGGGCTGGGTTTGAAATACCCAATTCCAGGGGCGCCTGGGTGGCTCAGTTGGTTAAGCGTCTGCCTTCGGCTCAGGTCATGATCTCAGGGTCCTGGGATCGAGCCCCACATCGGGCTCCCTGCTCTGCGGGAAGTCTGCTTCTCCCTCTCCCATTCCCCCTGCTTGTGTTCCCTCTCTTGCGTGTCTCTCTCTGTCAAATAAATAAATAAAATCTTTAAAAAAAAAAAGAAATACCCCAATTCCAGAGGACCCAACCACATGCAAATTGCACAGAATAACCAAGCTTGTGAAGAGGCCAAACTGTGTGAAGGACGGTTAAAAGAACTGAAATGTTTAGCCTGGAAAGGAGAGCCTTTTGCGGGGTGGAAAATTCTATCTCAGACTCCTGTTTTACAAATTAGAAACCTGAGACTTGGAGAGCACAGACCCAGGGAATAAGCAGAGTGAACTTTTTAAAGAATAAATGAGATCATTTTGCTTTGCTGCTTAAAACCTGCCAAAGACTCCTGCTGCTGTTAATATAAAGGGCCAACCCCAAGCCATGGCCTCCAAGACCCCACATGATGGTGCTGGTCCCCCGTACAAGGAAGAGGAGCAGCTAAGCTGGTACAATCAAGAGACCCACCCTCCACCCCCAAACCATGGCTTAGACAAGGTAGAAGCTTATTTCTTTACCTTTCAATAAATGATACCACAAGTTGCAGACCAAACCACGATTCAATAGGGGCCAGTTAGTAGCAACTGTCAGCTGATACTTCAGGAATATACCCATGAATGAAAAAGAGACTCCTGCCTACTTTGTCTACATGGTGAAGAGAAACAAGAGTAGACTGGACCAGAAATTGGAGGGTGACCAATAGCTCGAGTGAAGACAAAGCACATCTTAAAGGAATGACGTGTAATGCTAATGCTAATGTGCTATGTGCCACAGTTAAGCCCATGAAGCCACTAAAGTTTACTGTAAATTGAAGAGTTTGAATGATGAAAAAGTCACAGATGAGCCATCAAGGGCAGGCAGGGACGCTCTGTCATCCTTAAGGTGGAGTTTCTGTATCTGGGTGCAGGATGGCACCAGGAGCCATCATCTTTCAGCATCTGTTTCAGTGGTGGCTCTTTGGGGAGCCACTCCCTGCCCACCCTCTCTGAAGGAGTTGGCCCATCATATAATTTATCTCAGCTCAGTACCCTGCTTGCTTCTTTCAGAGCACTTACCACAGTTTATACTTATTTATTCACTTGGTTTATTTTTATCTATCCTTCCTCTTCATCCCCAGCCCACTGGACTAGAATCTCCATGAGGGTATGAGAGGGATCTTGTATGTCCAGCTCACTCCCGTATTAGCTCTCTATCCCTGCCTAACAAAGTACCCTACAAGAGAGTAGCCTAAAATAACGAACATTTAGTATCCATCGTTTCTGGGGGTGAGGAATTCTGAAGCAGCTTTGATGGGCTATATTAACAGCAGCAGGAGTCTTTGGCAGGTTTTAAGCAGCAAAGCAAAATGATCTCATTTATTCTTTAAAAAGTTCACTCTGCTTATTCCCTGGGTCTGTGCTCTTCTGGATTGAAGTCTTTCATGACATTGTAATCAAGCTGTCTGATGGTCTGCAGCTATCTGAAGGCTTTGCTGGGGCTGAAGGATTTATTCCAAAATGGCTCACTCATATGGTGCTGACTGTTAGTAGGAGGCCTCAGTTTCTTCCCACATGGGTCTCTCCAAGCTGCTTGAGTATCCTTATGACATGGCAGCTGGCTTTCCCCAGTGTGAGCAATCCAAGAGAAAGCAAAGCAGAAGCCTCTATGTCTTTTTGACTAAGCCACAGAAGTCACAGACTGTCATTTCTACAATACCCTATTGGTTACACAGGTCAGCCCTATTCACTGTGGGAGGGGACCACACAGGAGTGTGACTATCAGAAAACAGGGATCACTGGGGGCCATCTTGAAGGCTGGTTACCATAACTACTCTATCCCTCAGCAGCCAATATAGAACTGACATATGGTAGGCACTTAATATATGTTTGTTCAGTGAATGAAGGAAGGAAGGAAGAGAGCCCAAGTAAACTCAGAATTATCAAGATTAGGAACTGAACTCAGTCTTGAAATCAAGTCTTCAGTCTCCTGCTAAGTGTTCTTTCCCTACACCACAAGTCCTTCTCTAGGACTTGGCTAAACATGCCCTCTTTTTTCCAATACTCTGACACATAGCCCTGTCTCTCCCAGCCCATGTCAGCCTGTAACCGACCCTGGTGATGGCCTTTCCAGTAAAGCCACTGGAGTACCTGGCAAGGAGAGAGCAGGAATCCTGGGAGGCTGAGGGGATGTGAGGGTCTGTCAGATCCATAAGCAGCATTTGGCAATCTAAAGCCATGGTTTGGAAACTTCAATTTGCAGAAGAATCAGCCAGGGAGTTGGTGACAGTCCAGAGTGGAACCCAGGATTCTGCAGTTAGGAGGGCTGGTGGGATGTTCTCATTGCCATGGTTACCGGACAAGCATTCCCATTCTTTGGACTCCTTTGCACCACTGAGCACAACCTTCCAGAGGGTCCATAGAGGGTGGGTGGGAGGGCTTTGGGAGGGGAAGCCCAGCCACAGAACTGCCAGGGTAAGAAGATTCAGACAAGCTCAGGACAAGCTGTCACTCCCCAGCCAGCAAGAAGACAAGAGGTTCCTTAGTAATTTATTTGTATGTAACACGTGTTGGGTAGTTGGGGTTGTTTTTTTTTCTCCCCTGCAGGGCCTGTGTGTGTTAGCTTCTTCTGCTACCCAACTGGGAGTTTGATTCATTTAACTTGTTCAGTGTCAGTTGCAATAAACCAGGTGGTTTTGCATTGCTCATGCAAATCACTTTCTCCCCACACATGGCTACAGTCCCAGCTGCCAAAATGTTGTCATGTTCTTGTCTCCAGAGCCTTAATAATAAGAAAAAATACAGTCTGTAGCATGTATGTGTTCAACACTCTCCCTGGTTATCTCTTAGCCTGTGTGGCCACTGCTAGCCCTGTTAACGGGCCAGTTTAAGCCAGGAGAAGAGGTATACAGATGCCAGTGGGGCTGAAGGGCCAGCGCTCTGGCCCCTCGGGTCACAGATTTTGCTTACCTATTCAGAGTGTCCCTTATTAGAGCCAACAAAACCTTGGATACGGAGGTTGAAATCTCAAATTCCAGTTCTGCCTTTGTATTACTGACTAGATTTGGGCTCCACCTAATAGTGTCCTCATGCCCTAATTCTTGTGGGAATTAGGTGAGACAATCAAAGTAAAGATTCCCAGTTGGTTTTAGTTCGTGGTGCAGAAGTAGATAAAGTACACTGGGATAAACATGAAAGGTTACTCATGGCCAAAGATAATCTTTAGAGCGTTTTGGTCACCGCAGCCCCTGCCCATCACTCTTTGGCTAAGGGATCAGTGTCTTATGGTGAACTGACTGACTGGGAGGGTCGCCCAAATTAGTGGCTCTTCCAGAAATGTATGCGGACTCATACACGGCCTTGTGTCATGCTTCAGCTAATGAGATGGAAGCAGAAGTGACATGCCACCTCCAAGCAGAATCTTTAGGAGCCAGTTTATAACTCTGCCTTGCTCTTTCCTTCTATTACAGTGATTAGCAATGTTACAGATCATCCTGAATACCAAAGTAAAGACTGTATGGAGCAGAGCCACAGCCAACCCACAGTGGGGTTCCTCCTCAATAGCATGAGCAAGGAACGAACTTCTTTTGTTTTAAGAGATTTGGGGGTCATTTGTTACTGCAGCAAAAATTTTCCCATTCTGATCATGCCATGGCACACCTAATGGGACCCTTTGATCTCAAGAAAAGTTCCAATTAATTGGAGAGTGCTGAACAAATGTTAGCCACTCACTTATACTGGCACCGATGGAATATAAATGCTTTGAGTTTCTACCAACTTTGTCCTCTGGGGGTTTAGCTTTATCCCCAAGCTTGTAGAGAGGTTACTGAAAATTCCAGTTATCATACCTATACAAAAATGAAAAATAACTGGGAATTTGTTACCTCGGCATGGCCTAGCATAGTCTTACTAATATATCTGCCAAAGCCTGTGTTAGGCAGTCTCACACCTGTTCTCTTCATTGAGCCATCCCAATGAGCCTATGAAAAACAGAGGGCTTGGGAAGGAGCTTACAGATGCACACATAGTTCATAGGTGGCATAGATGGAACTTGAACCGATGGGTATGGATCCAAAGCCCATGTGTTTTCTATCCCACCATACCGTAGCACATCCTATTCCCACGACAAAACCTAAAGCATCTGGCCATGGGTGGACAAGAAGCATTGACTTCTTGCAGCATTGGGAGGGACACAGAGTTCTAACTGGTCAAGGTCCTCATCAGGGTTCCAGGGCTTCAGGTTTGTCCCTCTGACCTCTCCTTCAGTTTCTTTCTCCTTTTAGTTCTGGAGGCAAAGTAGCACTGTGGTTGAGAGCATAGATTTTTGGATCTCTGTTGCTCATGAGCTGTGTGACCTTGACCACCATACTGCACCTCCAATTCAGCTCCAATTTCCTCATTAGCAAAAATGAGGATAAAAGCATCTACCTTGTAGGGTGCTTAAAAGGATGAAATGAGATGGTGTCTGCAAAGTACTCAGTGCGGGGTCTGGCACATTGGAAATACTTGGTAAACAGTAGCTCATAAATTTGATGGCCCAAAGCAACCATTCATTTTAAGGTATAATGGATTATTTTTCCAACAAATGCTTTCTCCAGGAGCTAACAGTATAAATAGCCTCAAGACACAAGGGACCATAGTCCTAGCCTCAGAGACAAGGGACTTCTTGTCAGCTTGCTTTCCTCTCTCATGCTTAAACTCATGCCTACACTTTATTCTCATTACTAGTTGCTATGCTCCTAAAGAGCTCTGGACTTGGCATCAGGCAGGCTGTTCTAGGGACGCCTGGGTGGCTCAGTCAGTTTAAAATCTGCTTTCAGTTCAGGTCATGATCCCAGGGTCCTGGAATCGGGTCCCACATCGGGCTCCTTGCTCAGCGGGGAGCCTGCTTCTCCCCTTGCCTGGTGCTCCCCCTGCTCATGCTTTCTTGCTCTCTCTATGACAAATAAATAAATAAAATCTTTAAAAAATTTTAAAAACAGGCTGTTCTAAAAGAGCAGAGCCTCTCTTAGAATAGAGGTTCCATCACAAATCTCAGGAACCTCAAAGTCAGTTCCTCACCTGTAAAATGGGAATGCCAATTTCCACTTTACAGGGTTTATAGGAGGATTCAAGAAAATCCCATCAGGGAAAACCTGTCACACTGTTCCTAGTAATAGGCATTCCATTAACTGAGCAATATGAGTCTCCTCACCTCAGAAGAGAAGTACCCTGTAGATAATGGTGAAGGGCTCAGCTGTGTCCTGAGGGACACACATGCTTTTATTTTTTTATGGTTAGCATTTTTTAACACTTAACATGAGATCCACCCTCAACAAATTTTTAGGTGCACAATTATAGTAATGCAAACTACAGGCACAAGGTGGCACAGCAGATTCTAGAACTCAACCATCTTGCATAACCAAATACCAACTCCTCATTTCCTCCTCTTCCTCCCTCCTCTCCAGCCCCTGACAACCACCATCCCACTTTCTGCTTCTGTATGTTTGACTGTTTTATATGCCTTGTACAAGTGGTGTCACACGATGTTCATCTTTCTGTGAGTAGCTTCTTTCTCTTAGCATAGTGCCTTCAAGGGTCAGCCATGTTTTGAATATGGCAGGATTTCCTTCTTTTGTGATGCTGAATAATGTACAGTCTTTTAGATAGTGATGACAGAGAAATTAGCATTTTCATATTTAATAATTTTGACTTAAAATTGTATATACAATTTATGCTAACTAGAAAACTTAGAAAATTCAAATAAACCCCAAAAGGGCAGAAAGGAAAACCACCCATAATTTTGACAGCAGAGATCTTTAGATACCTTTCAAACATTTTTTTGGTACGCATTATTGTTTTTGAGTAATCATAATGTATATTGCTTTATAACCTATTTTTTGCCCTTAACTATATTTTGGATCTATTTTTCCACATTGGTAAGTATCTATAACCAACGGCTGCTTACTACAACAGCTGTATAGTATTCCCTTATATAGATGTAGCTTGGACTATAGGTGGTTTCCAGTTTTTTGCTATTGCAAGCAAAAATGTATCCTCAATGCTGAAATAATCATACGGCAAAGCATTATTAGCTCTGCTGGCTAATTTCTGTCCCTACTCCTGACTCCCTTGCTTGTCCCTATTATAAATAATTAAAACATTTTCCAGTTAAACCTACCTAATTACATATTAATGGTTCCTAAGTCAAAAGATCATTGCTGAGATTAATTACAACAAAGACACTTGTTCACAAAAAAACCCAATCCTTATTTCATATCAGAAACAACACATTAACCTATAGACTGAATTTCGTAGACCATAATGATCTTTTACAACAAACAGATGTCAAGCAGGGTCTTCTTTGGCAAGGTGGGAATTACATTCTTACTTAATAATCCAGACAGGGGGAAATTAGTTCCAAGATAAGGGAATTTGCTTATGAAAGCAGTTTCTAAACTATAAGCGATGTTGCAAAGTGGACAGGCCAAGAGTTTTGGAGTCAAACAAAATGAGGTTAACATTGGCACTGATCTTTATTTACTGTGTGCTCTTAAGCAATTTACTTAACTTCTCTGAGCCCCAGCTTCTTTATGTATAAAATACTTAACATCTACTGCAGATGTTAACCCCTCCTTGACTGTTATGACATAGAGAACAGCTAGAGTGAAGGCTCTCTACCACTTAGAAGAAATTGTCTCTTGGTCCAGTTCTATATTTGATAACTCAGGCCAATGGAGTTCTCCAATAATAGGGTGGCCAAAGAATTTACATCCACACTGGGACACTTTTGAGACTTAACTGGGGCACTATAAATAGTTAGCAGGGACAGCAGGTGCAAACTTGAGCTTCCCCAGGCAGACTGGCAACCCTACTATTAACCAGATAATCACCAGTCTACATGAAGCAAGTAGGAAAATCAGGTCATTTCATTTCAAAGTTCTCTCAGTTGTTCCCCATGTGATCAAGAAAAATTAATTCAATCACAGACTGAGTGTGCACAAAGTTTATTTGGCCTGTCCAGAATGACCCTTTTGGAACCTTCTCTTTGAATTGTCAGTTCTGTTATCAGTCTTCTCAGAGCTAGGAAAACTTCTTTATTATGGGGAACCCATAAATCTTATTGTGCAATTTTATATGATTTTTGGTATAGTTTTCCATTTATTTGACATTTTTTTCACATTCATAATATGCCAAGCCCCAGCTTAAAATTATGGGAACTAGGGAGATGGCTGAACCATAGTCTCTGCTTTCAAGAAAGCCACAGTTAAGCCAGGGAGACTAACACAGAAGCCATTCATAAAAATGTACCATATGAAAAATTCCAACATGGAGATGTGTGCAAAGCACTATGGGACACAGAGAAAAGGGTGATTAATTCTCCCCTAGAAGGCAGAAGTGGTACCACCTGAGACATCTTAAATAATATTTTCTAAGTGAAGAAGTGTGGGGAGTCCCTTCTAGGTGCAAGTTTAAGGAAGTTGGAGTATGGAATGTGTGAGGAACTGCTCAAGATCGTGTGGCCAGAGGCTGCTGTGAAGTAGGGAGAGCGGTTGGCCTGCAAGCTCCTCTCTCTGGGTGTTCTACAACCTTCTTTAGCTGTGGAAATCTAAACTGAGCAGTATTCCAGTTCCTGCTGCCTCTCTAACAAAACTTCCAATGGCCCCAGAACTTCTCAGAAAGCTCCAACACATTGTCTTTGAACTTAAATTTAACAGTGATGCTGTCTCTCAATTTCTTATAGTGTATGTGTGTGTGTGTGAAAGTGAAGCCACATGCCCACTAAACGCTACCAGATTTTGCCACCATTTTGCATCAATAAGAGTTTTGTGAATAGATTCCACACTCTGACTTTTAAGACACCTATATAAGTGATTGATTTTTAGAAGACTGTTTCCTTATAGCATTCAAAACTGGCCTATTCGTATCGGGAACCATTGTGAGACTGAGACTCACCCTATACTGAGTTTACATCTTTTTAAGTGTTTTTTGTTGCTGTTGTTATCATTTCTGTAGGGTAGGAAAAAAATCAATGTGATTCTAAATAATTCTGACCTCTTTAGAGGCAACAAATGTTGCATTTGATTCAAAACAATCCCCATGTTAAAAAAAAAAAAAAAAAGCAAGTGAGAAGAAAATGCACAGTCCAGCCATTTGGAGGTGGGATGACTCAAAGACAGCTCCATCTCAGAGGGGCCCATTACTCACCAACACAGGGAGTGCTCTCATGGAGAGTTGAGCAGGTGTGTCCAGATCATCGGATTTGAGGATAGAGGGAAGGGGTGAGAGGGTGTCCCAGAGTCTTACAAATGGGCCTCCATTAAGTCTCTTGCTTATAAGTGACAGAAACTCAATTCAAACTGGGCCCAAGAAAAGCAATTTTAAAGGATTTATTGGATTTCTTAGTCTAATAAGTCTGGGGTAGGACTGATTAGATCTGAAAGATATTACCGAAAGGTATCTCTTCCTACCTCAGCCTTGCTTTCTTATTTGCTGGCTTCGTTCTCAAGCATGCTCTCCCATCATGCTGACAAAATGGTTGCTCACTGTAAGATTGTTGCCCTGGTTCATGTCTTTACAGCTCAGCAGCCCTGCTGGAAAGAGAGGTTCTCTTTGCCAAAGAATTTCCAGTGAGATTCCAGGATTGAGTCTCACTCAACTGACGTAGGTCGTGTGTCAATACATGACCCAATCATCATGGGCAAGGGGTGAAGTAAGCTGAGTGAGGCAACTTATTGTTATTATCCAGGCTGATCATCCTGGATCTTAGATGAGGGGGATGGAGGGTCAGAAGGAGGGAACCCCATCTGGGCCTTGGGCTGAGAGATAGGGAACAGTGGTTCACCAGTGCTATGGAAATGTCTGTCTTCTTCTTTCCCTAACCTGTTTTCTTCCTAGATACACATTCTAATTCTAGCCTCCTTTACAGTGGGTGTGTCCATGTGACTCAGTTCTAGCTAATTGAAGGTGAGAAGTAATAGGTATCCTTTCTAGGCCCATCAAAACCACCCAGCCAACTTTGGAAGCCATGAATAGAAGATGGTAGATGCACAAAATGGAAGGAGCCTGGTCCCTAAATCTCTACCACTTAGAGAAAAGCTGCACCCCAAACAGGAACACACATTGTGGATATTATATCACGTTGAAAACATTAGGGATTTGTTTGTTACAGCAGCTCATATTAACTAAAAAAGATGCAAATATCAAAAAAAGGGGGATTTGCAAGCTGAGCAGGCAAAAACAGTTCATGTCTACTACAAAGCTTCTTTGTGTTCGGTGCTGGAAATTTCAGACAGCCTGATGGGTCTAATCAGTCAGTAACCATGGCCAAGGAGTCAGAAGACACAGGTTCAAGGCCTGACTCTGCTACTGATAGCTGTCTGGCCCTCGACCTGTCCCTTCTCTCGAACCCTTAGTTTCTTCATCTGTAAAATGGCAATCACAATATCTGCTTGACCACCCGGCTGTGGGAATCAAATACAATTATGTGAGTTAAAGTGGGGTATAGACTATAAACTACTGAGCTAGACTTTACACAAACTGAAAATCACGCTGATTTACCCCATTGTTTAGAGTGAAGCATTAACAAATCCATCGGGCCTCACAGAAAAATATTTTTTCCCATTCAGAACCATAAAGATTAGCACCAGGAAGAAAGACCTGGAGTCAAATATACATCCTGTCCTAGGGACAGAGACCAGCGCTGCAGTGGCAGGTCTGCTATAAGGCAAGCTTGAAGCCTCCCTCCTTCCTTCCTTCCTTCTCCTCCACTCATACAAATCCAATCCACTACTCAGAAGAGTGCTGCTTTCTGTTTTTCCAAATCTGGCCAGTCCTCAAGTCCCTTCTTCTCTCTTGGACTAGTGAAATCCAGACCAGTCCACCTTCCTCAGGGCTGCTCCGTGATCCTTCCAAAACGTTATTGTACCGTTTCTTTGGAACCAGAACCTCTGTTTTTAATCCTGAATCCAAGATGCATGAAGCCCCTTCTGGTGTGACTCACCATCAGCTCTCAACCTACACTTTCTAGTCTTATCTGCAGTTCAGACCTTCTCTCCATTCCCTGGGTGTTCCAGCTATTTTCAAGACTTATCTCTGCCTGGGAGTATAGAGGTGCAGGTGACAAATGAAGAGGTCAATTGGGAGTGTCTCTAGAGAAGAGCTGGAAACCTGAAGCTGGGAGGTCAGTAGGCAGTGCAGGTGGAGAAGAGAAGGGAGGGGAGGGGAGTGGAGAGAAAGAGGGTGAGGAAGGGAGGGAAGGGAGTTTCAGGAAGACCGGTATTTGGGGTAGGACTGTGTGCTACAGGAGGAAGCCACAAGGCAGAATAAAAGTAAGAAGATGTTGGTTTGGGGGAGAAGCAGAAGAGGGAAACGACATGGAGCAGAAGGAAAAAGAAAGTGACAAGAGCGAGGGATGGGTCACCAGCGTCAAGTGCCCAGGGGAGGTCAGAGGGACAGGAGTGAGAAGGAAGAAGTCGCTGGGTTTAGGCAGGAGTGAGCCACAGAATGTTCTCAGTAGAACAGCTTAGGTGGGAACCCATCTCTAAGTGGGTTCAGGTATGAGGAAGAGGGTGAGAAAAGGAGGCAGTGGGAGGAGCCAAGCCTTTGGTGAAGCAAGGCTTGAAGTAATTTGAGCCAGCTCCCTAAGAGGTAACCCATTCCGCCTGGCCCCTGGTGGTGGGGAGCTACTCTCTGCATCACAAACAGAGATTTCAGTGGCCACCACCTGTTCCCGGTGGCCCCTCCAGGCTGCTATAACGTGAGCCGGCTTTCACCACGGCTTGAAAGCAACCGAACAACAGGTGCTGAAATCCCTTCTACTTCTGAGTTCCCCACTTCACTCACCTGGCTCACAAACACCTCCCATCCCCTGCTCCTGGGGGCCATGCCCCACAACCTGCTTACAAAGAAGCCGTGCCCAGGGATGACCCTGGAAAGGATGCACACCGAGCACAAGAGTCAAGGGAATCAAAACACGCTTCCTCTAAATAAGCAGCTGATGACCTTTGGCAAGGCCCATCCCAGCCTCAGTTTCTTCTTGTGTCAAATAACAACAGTTCTTACTTCAGAGGGCAGATGTGAGATCAAATCAGAAACCGGATGTTAAACCTCAAGGGAAATTATAAAGCTTTCCAAGAGGGTTCATTATTAATGGTGTTCTGATGATGGAAATGCACATTTGCTGGGAGCTTGTCAAGCATTTCATCCTGAATTCCTCTCTTTCCCATATCCAAGGCATGAAAAATCCCACCGGCTCGACCTCACAAACGTACCATGAATCTCAGCACCTCACCGCTATCCCTGGAGCCAAACTGGCATCAACGCTCTCTCGGGAAGTTGCAAGAGCTGTGCAGTTGGTCCCAGGCCTTACACCGCTGCCTTCCCTTCCTACTGTCTCTCTTCTCTCAGAGGAGCTGGAGCAGCCTTTTTCCAAATGCAGCTACATCATGTCAGCCTCCCCTCAAAACCCTACGGTGGCTTTTCCCTGCATGTACAAAACAGTCCAAAGTCCCTGCCGTGCCCTTCCTCCCGCCGCCCAGCCGCTTCTAGCTGCGCCCTGAGCATGCCACACTTGTTCCCACTTCAGGGCGTCTGCTCTGAGCTATGATATAATTCAGGTCTTTGCTCCAACAGCAGCTCCCCGGGGCGGTCTCCTGGCTATTCTCTCTCAAAGGGCCCCCTTCCAGCACCCAGTCCTAATCCCACTTCTGCTTGCACTCTTTGTTCCCTTACCTGGTGCGTCTGCCTTTGTAAAAGCCTGAACTCCTGTTCCTGTGGGTTTGTTTACAACCCACCCACACCCACCTCCCGCCCACCCTCCCACCCCATCAGTTGCAAGTTTTGTTAGGACAAGGGCTTGTCTCTGTCTTGTGATCTTCAACACCTAGAAATAGGGTCTAACAGGTGATAGGCCTTTAATGCATATCTGCTGCATGAAAGAAAGAATGAATGAATGTTCTTCCCATGTCCATCTGGGTCAGCAGTGTCCTGAATTCTGTCCAGCCCACTCTGCATAGTTCCACTCCACATCCCCCAACAGATGGCTTCTGCTAAGCCCATGACACTGGCAACCTTGACTTGTTGAAAGGGACGGGAAAGAGCAAGTTGATTAATTTGATCCATGGAATGGTTTTTACCAGTATTGGTTTAACCTTTTGAGTGACAATGAAAGGTGTGAGCTTTTCCTGATTATCTTTTTCAAGACTTTATTTTTTAGAGTAGTTGTAGGTTTCCAGCAAAACTGAGAGTAAGGAGCGGAGATTCCCCCTAGTCCCGTGGCCCCCACACATGCAACAGCCTCCTCCATCATCAGCAGCCCCTGCCACGGTGATACATTGTCACAGTTGATGAACTTACACAGACACATTATAATCACCCAAAGCCCACCGTTTATGTTAGGGTTCACTCTTGGTGGTGCTCATTCTGTGAGTTTGGACGGATGCAGAATGACATGCATCCACCATGATGGCCTCATACACCATTCTTCCACTACCCCAAAAAGCCTGCCAGCCACTATTCATCCCTCCCACCCACTGGGCCCCCGGCAACCCCCGGTCTTTTCCTTTTCTCCAGAGTTTTGCCTTCTCCACTCTAGTAAGAAGTGGAAACATTCTTGTAAAACAGTCCAACAACACAGTTCTATAGATAGTAAGTG
This sequence comes from Leptonychotes weddellii, assembly GCF_054177405.1. Classification (NCBI taxonomy): domain Eukaryota; kingdom Metazoa; phylum Chordata; class Mammalia; order Carnivora; family Phocidae; genus Leptonychotes; species Leptonychotes weddellii. Next base: position 57,434,571 of record NC_138382.1, read on the forward strand.
ATAAAAGCTCCTTCCCTTCACCTGCACTCTTCCCATCCCGCTTCCCATCCCCCACCAGAAAAGACTGTCGATGGTTTGATGTGTTTCCTTCAGGACCTTTTCTATCTATTGACACACACATAAATCTCCCTTTCTAAAAATGGATCTCATTGTGAATTATGCTGCAATGTACTCTTTGACTTGGCAATACATCTTCTAGATCTTTCCATGTCAGTTCATCTAGGTCGTCTGCATCCTTTTTAGTGGCTGCCTGGTATTCCCTAGTATGGATATAACTGTACCGTGTAGGCCAGCTCCTATTTTTGGCTATTCCAAATGCGACTACAACCAACATCCCTGTACATACAATATAGTACACATATGTATTTCTGTAGAAGAGATACCTAAAAGACAGAAGGCCATTCTCAATGACATGCATGAACGCTTAAAAATGGAAATAATTATACCATAGAATAATCTTTTATTAAGAGAACAACACCATTTCTCAAAGACTGAACATAAAATATGATCAGGAAGGAAGAATTACCATTTATCAGGGTCCTTGGAATGCCTGACCACTCTACAGGGTGGGTATTATTGCTGTCTGATGGAAGTGAGGAAGCCGGGGCCCAGGGAGGTGACCTACCATGCCTGAAGTCCCCCAATGACCAAGTGGCAGAGCTGAGACCCACGCACAGTCCTGTTTCCCAAGCGCATTGTCTTTCCCACACACTGTGGGGTTTTCTCTTCACCCTCCTTTCCCTGCTCAGTAGAAAGCAAATTTTGCTTGAAACTTGCTAATCGGCAAGCACACATTCCAAGTTGCTGATCATGGCACCTAGAAACCAGCTTCCTGCTTTATTTTGTTCATCGCAGGAACCAAAAGGACCATCCAAAGGGTGTGTGCCTTCACAGAAAATCCCCTCCAGGTCCTTCCCCAGGAGGGAGGAGAAAGGCTCTTTTGTGAGACTGTCTCGACCTAGGGGAACCCATTCACAATTGTCCCAGCTTTGATGGGTCCATGCCTGGGGCTTCTTGTAGCTCCGCCCCGTCCTGAGGGCTGAGGAAACAGATCCCTCACAACCCCTGCAGAGAGCCAAAGGAAGCACTTTCTTGGTAACAAAGGAGGCTCCAAGATGTCTTGATAGCTTTGCTCTCAAATGGCAAAAGAAAGCCAGAAAAGGCAAGGGGGCCAAACGTGCACCCATGAAGACATCCACTGTCAGGAGTCTGGGGACCAGAGTAGTGCAAAGGGAAAAGCTGAGAAGTGGCCTAATAGCAGAAGCAGAGGTCATGAGTCAGAGGGTCCCAGCAGGACAGGGCTGGAAGAAGCCTGGAAGGTCTGCCAGTCTAGCTGCACAGCCAAGCCATGGGCATCTCCTGCAGCTTTCCTGCCGAGAGTCAGGCCCCCCCAGCTCTTGCTCTGCTCACTTCCACGGCGCACATCACTGCCCCCAAACACCAGAGTCCACCTGCGCACGTCTCTGCCTGTCAGAGAGCTCTTCCTTCTAGCATTTGGAAACCTGCCTCCCCTTTCCTTCTACCCACTGGTCCTACGTCTACTACCCACCCCTCCCCCGCCTGCCAAAGACCCCAGAGAACAAGTCCAGTCCTGCCTCCCAGAGACAGCCCTTCCAGCCCTGAGAAATGCCCAAATTCCCCAGCGGCTGTGAAACCTTCACAGCAGGTCTGAAGGGGGCTGCAGGATAGAAGCTTTCTCTTCTTAACAAACAGGTCTAGCCTTTCTGGTTAGGAGAGCTGTCTGGACAAAGAAAACCAATCCCGCTTGTCTTTTGAATCTGCAGCCGGATGGGAAGGGAACAATAGCCCTGGGAGAAGTGGGGGGAGGACCTGACTCTTCACATCTTAATGAAGGTGTGAACTTTGAAGCTTTATTATGAGCACTTGAAAGCCTACCCCTGGTTAAGCTCCTTTCAGCTGCTCACAGTCACCCTGGATAATGAGGCCGCAGCTGTGTGGGAAGCGCTGGGGCAGGAGAAGGGGAGGACCAGGGTTATCTGGAGGCAGGAGCCTCACTGGTCCTGGCAGAAAAGCCACCCTTGGCTGCAGGCTCTGCCCCGTGACTGGCCCTGGTGGCTTTCAGGGACAAGGAACTCTCTGTTCAAGCCTAAGGAGAGCAGTAACCCTATTAAGAACAGGAGAAAGGTCTGAAGAGTCCTTTAAAAAAAAAAAAACAAAAAACTTCCTAGGTCAAAAAAATAATGACTCACACCTGGATGGTATCTTCCATCCTCACGCCATCTTGATTCACACAAAAGTCTCTGTGAGGCCGAAAGGACGGTGGCTCAAAGAAGTGCCCCTGCATGAGGTCACTTGGCCTGTCAGTGGCAGGTCAACTGGTTCCAACACAGATCTTTTCCCACCTCACAACCCACTCTTCCCTGGAAGCTTTTAAATCCAGTCTCAAGGTGTCCACTGAAAGGTCAAATCATGAGCCGTATGCAAATGTGACAAAATCGTAGTCTAACATTAATCAAGTGCTTCCTATGTTCCCAGTACTGGACTTCACCTACTTACAGGCATTATCTTACTTAATCCTCATAACAACCAAACCACCAAACAAGTTATTATTAGTATTATTATTGATGGGGAAACTGAGGCATGGAGAGGGGAAGCAACTGATCCAAGGTCCTACAGCCAGCAAGTGGCCAGGCCATAAATCTCAACTCAAGCAGTTTAGAAGCTTATTTCATATATCCCCATTGTAACTGTAATACCTGTTTATTATAGAAACTGGGAATATCTATAGAAAAAAAAAATCCAAACATGAGTGCTATATTCACATCCTGGCTTTATGCATTTGTGTTTTACATGTATTCATTCAAGACGAATTCATTGAGCATCTCCTGTATGCCAAGCACCATTCTGAGTACTGGGGATCCAAAGGTGAACACGACCAGAGGGTCCCTGTCTTCAAGTGGCTGACCCCTGGGAGCACCTGCCTGGGTATTTCAGTGGCCCTGATCATCTGCCTGGTGCACGGTCCTCCTGCATCAGCACTCCCTCACGCAGAGTGCCAGATGGTTATAGTCAGTGCGTAAAGAACACAGTCACAGTGTAAAGAAGCTGTAAGGGTTATTTGAATGCTCACGTTACTCCCACCCAACATCTATGTGCTCGGTACCTCTATGCTAATGGCCAACACGGCAGCAAATAATGTAAGTGCTGGATTTTTCCCACTCCTGGTCTCAGTCTCCACAGAGATAGAAAGTTACTCTGATGCTCTGAAGGGCATCAAGTGTATTCCAGTCTTGTGATTGCAAGACAGCAATTGGACTATAAGACGGCACCAGTCCCTTGGGCAGAGAGGCTCACTGTTTAGCACATGGAGCCAGGCCTGCCCTCCCACTTGGGACAGGAGAATGGCCTCCTAAGTATTAACCTCCCATCCTCTAAATAAGCAAACTGAGGCTTGTAGAATAAAAATTCATTTTCCCAAAGTCACCTTGAGCTGGGAATCAAAGTCAGGTCTTTAGAGCCAGGCCAGCTTTGAAAGCCGACAGGGCTAGGGATTTTCTGTATCTGAGGCACAGAGGACCTAGTGACCACCCCAGAATGGAGGTTCTCCCCTGAAGGGATCTGCTCTGTTAGAATCCAGTCAGCAGCTGACCCTTTGGGGTGTGGCTCTCAGTTTTTTTTGTTCTCAGGACCCCTTTAACACTCTTAAATATTATTGAGTCTCACCACACACACACACACACATCTACACACAAAGGTAACTATGTTAACTCTGTAAGGTGATAGATGTGTTAATTATCTTAGTAATGATTCCACAAGGTATATGTGTATGCATATCAAATCATTACATGGTGCACTGTAAGTATACACGATTCTATTTGTCAATTATTCCTCAATAAAGTTAAAAAAAATTAAGGACCTCAAAGTGTTTTTGTTTACGTAGATTATATCTATCAATACTTACTGCACTAGAAATTAAAACTAAAGAAGTTTTTTTTAAATGTTTGTCAATTTATGTTAAAATAACAATAATAAGCCCATACTGATTAACACATAGCATATGTTTATGAAATAACTATATTTTCGAAACAAGAAGAAACCAGGGAGGGAGAAAAACCATAAGAGACTCTTATTCTGAGGCAACAAACTGAGGGTTGTGGAGTGGAGGGGGGTGGGAGGGATGGGGCATCTGGGTGATGGACATTGGGGAGGGTATGTGCTATGGTGAGCGCTGTGAATTGTGTAAGACTGATGAATCACAGATCTGTACCCCTGAAACAAATAATACATTATATGTTAATAAAAAGAAAAAAATAACTATATTTTCTAAAACTACAGAATTTAGTGAGAAGGATGGCCTTGTTTTACATTTTGGCAAATCACTTTAATGTCTGTCTTAACAGACAAAAGCTGGCTTCCCATTTCTGCTTCTGCAGTCAATCTGTTGTAATACATTGTTTTGGTGGAAATATATGAAGAAAAATACAGCCTCACACAGATATGTACTTGGGAAAGCGAAAAATATTTTAAGAGTTTTTTTCAGGTAATTGTTGTTATTGTTCATTGGTACTTCACCAAAACTCAATATAGAGTAGCTTCTTAAAGATGAGTTGCAATGTGGAATCTGAGGGCAAATCAGAGAACTTTTCATACTCAGTTACATTAAAATCCATTAGTCTATCTTGGATTTTGAATGGTTCTTTCACATATGCATGTTTTGTAACATCATGCATTGGTCATTTGGAAAATAATGGTTTGCTGAGTTATGTGGATCTTCCAGATGTTGACACATTTCATTATAATAGCCTCTGGAAAACCTCACTGTATCTCAGGAAAGAATGAGAATGGAAAAAAGACAATATCTTAGCATTACTATGAAAATAGTTTTGACCTTGGAGATCCCCTGAAAGGGTCTCAGTGACCCCCAGAGGTTCACAGACCACTTTGCAGAACTGCTCTGGCATAAGGGACAGTGAAGACCACCGAGAAACCCAGGTATGGGTAGCTGAACTCCAACCCTCTGAAGGCAGGAAATACTGGGAAGCTGAACCTGAGACAAAAGGCCAATCCCTTTGCTGGGAAAAACCAGAGGAAGAGTGCTTGGACAGGTGTTCAAAGGTCATTCCACACGAGCAGCGAAAGATATTTGAGAAGCTACAGAGGGGCCCAGCAGACCAGATACAGTCACTAGATCCTGGCCAGAGAGTGCATTTAAGCCCCACAGAAGGTACTGATCCTCTCCCTCCTCAGCTAGACAGTGTCAGGGAGTGGAAGGGAATGCCAGCTACATAGAGCTGGCTCAGCAGAGGCCAGGAACAAAGTGTTCAGGGTGGATGCCAGTGAAGGTGAACCTATGTGAAAAGAACACGTCCAAGTCCAATTTTGTCTATCTCTTTGGGGTTAGGATCAAAATAAGAAGAGTCTAGGGGTGCCTGGGTAGCTCATTCGGTTAAGCATCTCACTCTTGATTTTAGCTCAGGTCTTGATCTCAGGGTCGTGAGTTTGAGCCCTGCGTTGGGCTCTGTACTGGGTGTGGAGCCTACTTAAAATAAAAAAAAAAAAATAAGAAGAGTCTAGAAAAAATAGGATCAAGAGATATGGATGACATGAAAAGAAGAGAGAAAGGATGCTTGGGAGCCAGTAGGCACCCAGCTTGCCCTATCATTTTTGCAGTCCTCTGTACCACAAGCCAACCCTTCCTGGGAAGGGTCTCTTGTCTTCATTCTCTGTCATATCCTCTGTCAGGCTCTCATCACCTTCTTTAACTGGTTTCTCTGCTTTCAGGACCAGCCCTCCAACCTACGCCCAACCCTCAGTCAGAGCTATTTTTCTACAATACACATTTGGTCGTGTCCTCCCCATGCTTAAAACCCATAAGCATTCCCTCTGATTGTCCACAGAGTCAAGTCCAAATTCCTTAGGGTAGCACAGAAATCAGGCATCACCTGGCCTCTGTTGTCCTTCATGCTCATCCCTTCCTGGTCAACCACTGACTGAACCTCTGTTCAGCCATCAGCACCACCCCTCAAACACACCAGCTTCCTCCCCACCTTTTGCCTCTATACGCATTCTCTCTAGGCTGTGGAGGTCCTTGTCCTCCAACACCAGCTCAGTTACTACTTCCTCCCAAATGGAATTTGACATTTTCTCTACCTTTATACATTATGATCCATGTGCTTTTCTTTTTTTTTTTTTTTTTAAAGATTTTATTTATTCTACAGAGAGAGAGAGAGAGAACAAGCAGGAAGAGTGGCAGGCAGAGAGAGAGGGAAAAGCAGGCTCCTTGCTGAGCAGGGAGCCCGATGTAGGGCCCGACTGAGCCACCCAGGAGCCCCTCTTTTTTTTTTTTAAGATTTATTTATTTGAGAGAGAGAAGGCATGAGCATGCAGGAGGGGGTGGAGGGGCAGAGGGAGAGGGAGAGAGAGTCCCAAGCAGACTCCTCACTGAGCACAGGGCCAGATGTGGGGCTGGATCTCATGATCCTCAGATCATGACCTGAGCCAAAACCAAGAGTCCCAATGCTCAACCAACTGCACCAGCCATGTGCTTTTCAAGATGTGATAGCCATTAGTCTGTTCTGAGTCCATGGCAGGATTGCATTTCCTGGTTCCCATGTACTTAGATGGAGCCCTGTAACTAGTTCCAATCTGGACAATTGAGTTCTGTGAAGAAGTGAGAGGTAGCACTTCTAGGCCAGAAAATTTAATCCCCAGTGAAAGACTTTAGAGCTTTCTTTCTCTCTGGCAATGGGCGATAGTGGAGATGGCCTGCTCCATCAGCTTGGGTCCCTTAGTGATTCTGATAAGCAGAACTCCCACCCCCACCAATAACTTCCCAGCTTCCTTGCCAACTCGTGATGTATCTATAGTGTATCCTCCGAGATTTGGGGGTTATTTGTTAATGTGGCATGCCCTAGCCTGACTGAAGTATGAGCAGAAATGGCCAAACCATAACTCTGCCCTGACTCTGAGTGTTAAACAAGGCTGACCCAATCGGTACCCAATAAAGGTGAGTGTCAGACCCCTCTGTCCCGAACCCTCATTCTGTCCTCCAGTGACCCAGAATCTTTTCCATCTGAACTTAGCTCTGTCCATGCTCTCTGCTATACTCCTGTATCTACCCAGTGTATAGACTTCTTGGTTCTGCTTCCTGTTTCTAGTCCCTTTAGCGTAAGGGGGAATGTTAGCCTCTCTGGGTTTGGCCTTCAGTGCCCTCTAGCTGTTGTTTGCTTTTACTATGTGATATGAAGGAACCCTGAAGACATCTATGTCCTAGTCCCCAAATCCTTACATGGCAAAGAGGCTTTGCAGTGTGGTTAAGGGTACAAACCTTGAAATGGGGATATTATCCTAGATCATCTGAGTGTGCCCAATCCTCACATGAGTCCTTAAAAGTGGAGAACTTTCCCAGCTGAATCAGAGAGGAAGATGTAGCTATGGAAGAAGGGTCAGAGAGATGTAACATTGCTAGCTTTGAAGACTGAAATGGGACCGTAAGCCAAGGAATATGGGTGTTCTTTGGAAGCCGGAAAAGGCAAGGAAATAGATACTCCTTAGGCCTCCAAAAAGGAACGCAGCCCTGCTAGCACTGTGATTTTAGCCGAGTGAGATCTGTGTTGGACTTCTGACCTATAGAATTATAAGATAACAAGTCTGTGTTGTTTTAATTGGTAAAGTTCGTAGTGATTTGTTATAGCAGCAGTAGGAAACAAATACACCGCCATCCTCTTTAGTCTGCTTTGGAAAGCTTTCCTATCTGACAGGGCCAAAGCCTCAGGGACATTCCCAAACTTGCCCATGAGGTGGGACAGAATGGTAGAACCATGTTGTAAGTCAATGTGCACCTTGCCTGGAAAGTTATGAGTGTGGGGTTTTGTACACTATAGCCCCGGGATAAGAGCATAGCCTCTGGAGGCCAGAAGGCCTGCCTTTGTCATACTGAATCTGTCCACTTACCTGGTTTATTCCTGAATCTCTGAAATGTGAAGGTTCTGCTTGTTTTCCTAAATGATCTTCTCTGGCTTTTATTTTCCTATGCCCGAGTTCTCCAGAGCCACTGTCCATTTAACCAAGAAATAGAAGAGGAAAGCAAAGGCCAGAGAATCCAGGGTGCCTGCCACATCTGTCTCCTCTCTGTTTTCGAGATGGCTGGGGGACTGGGATTAAAGGTGTCAGAGGAAGAGGAACACAGCCAACACAAACATTGGGAGAAAGCCAGATTTGAGATTTGAATGCTAACTCTGATGTATCCTAGCCGTGTGACTTTGGGCTAGTTGCTTAAATTTTCTGAGCCCCAGTTTCTTCATATGTAAAATTTGGATGGTAATGCTTACTTCCAAGGTTGTTGTAAAGATTAGGCAAGGTCATGTATAGAATGTTCCCAACGGAGTACCTGGCACACAGGACGTATACAATCAACAGCATCTAGTATGAGTGGAGCACAAAGGATCACAGGATAGGAATTTCATGTTGGCCACATACTCTCACCACTAGGGGTCACTCAAGAACCCCCTTCATTCCATCCCCAAGGTGGAGACTCCAACCTCTGTTAGACTAAGAACTCAGAAGGACATCATGCTAGGGGATGAAGTCTTCAGGGCGACAAATGGAAGAAGTTAATGCTTCTCTGTCAAGAGCTGATTTTCAGACCTCTTGTTCTTGGTAGCTTTTCTCTCCTACTCTCCACGGCTGTCTAGTCAGGTGGACCATGGGCAATGGTGTGCTAAAGCCTAGCCGACTGCTAAATTTTCAGGAATTCTGCAAGCTGTTGGTCAAACAGCCATTAGTAAATATTAAATTATATAAGTTTGCAAATAAAACATATTAAAAACAAAGATGGTACTAAAAAATCATTACTTCCTAATTATTTTATAGCATTTTACTATTAGCTATACTCTTGAGTTATTTATGTCTATCCTATCTTTACAGTGGAAATACTAACTAATGTGCTACCACACATCTCTTCCCAATTCAACATTCAGTGATGTCGTGTCGGGAGCTTGAAATCTACCAAGTGGGGGTATTTGCACCACATAAATTGGCAAACACTACGGATCTGGGCTTGACTTATTGTTTTGTTGATAGTCCAGAGTAGAGGTCAACAAACTACAGTCTACAGGGGCCAAACCCAGCCCACTGCCTGTTTTGTACAGCCTACCGTGAGCTTATAGCCTAGCATGATGAGTTGCAAAAACCAAACTAGGCATCCCCCTCTGCCCTGTGTCCCCCTCTGCTCTCAGCACCTGCCTCCCTGGTTGGTGGCCACAACTTGCCACTGCCCAGATCCATGCTGGTTGCCCCGACACACTGCTGAGCACTGAGCTGTACAATCTCAGTCCAGGAGTTGGTGGCCTGGGGAGTTATTCTGCCTCTTGTCAGATGCCCAAGTTAAGAAGGCTGGGCTCTTTAGGAGAAGAGAAGGGTGCATCAGGATCCTGGGTGTCACTGGGACAGAGAGTAAGACTGACCTTGGCAGTCATCATGAGCTGCTGCCTTTCTTTTGGACAGAGTCCTTGTGAAAAAGCATGGCTCCTGTGTTGGAGGACAGCCTCTGCTTGGGAGAAATGTGGTGCTAGGAGTGATAACAGCTGGTTTGTCAAGCTGGAGACCAGCTCAGTCTAGCAGTCAAATATGCAATTATAACCCATTAGTGAGTACCGTAAGATTGAACCATGTAGGTAACTGGCTGGATCCAAAAGGATGGATTGAAGGGGTGGGATAACAAAAGGAAAAAGCTCTAAGGGAACATGAACACTGAGTTGTCCATGGAGTTCTGCTGTACATCAGTTGGACCAGGCCCAAATGTCAAATGTTCAAAGATGAGCACTATCTCAGAAGGAAGGTTCCTTTTCCTCTTTTTTTTTTTTTTAAAGATTTTATTTATTTATTTGACAGAGAGAGAGACAGCAAGAGAGGGAACACAAGCAGGGGGAGTGGGAGAGGGAGAAGCAGGCTTCCCGCCAAGCAGGAGCCCGATGCAGGGCTCGATCCCAGACCCTGGGATCATGACCTGAGCTGATGGCAGACGCTTAATGACTGAGCCACCCAGGTGCCCCTCCTTTTTCCTCTTTGGGGGATAGCACCTTATACTAGAATTTGGCCAAATCCTGGCTTGCCTCATTTCCCAGGATTAATTTTAACGGCCTCCCAGAAAGATTTTCACACCACACTTCTTTGACAGAAAAGTGGGAAGGTTCCCAGTGAGAAATAGAAGTGAATGCCATCCTTCCATCCAGTGGTGTGTTGGCCAGGAGAAAGAGACTGGGTGGATCCACATTCCTTCTGAAAGGCCTAGCGCAAACCCTAGGAGACTCAAGAGGTAAGAATCTATGCAGCACCTCTCAGATAAGGAGTGCTTCACTTCAGGTCTGTAATATGTTTCGGATTACACTGCACTTGCCCCATGTATTACCACGTTTACCCAACTTGACATGGAAGAATGAGCGCAGCTTCTAAGAGTGTAGGTTCAAATCCTACCTCCGTCACTGAACATGAGACCCCATACAAACCACTCCGTATGTTAGAGCCTCATTTTCCTCGTCCATAAACTGGGATTCATGATAACTCCCTGAATAGGCAGCTGTGAGGATGAGATGAAAACAGTTCTGAAGCCTGCGAGGGCATACCAGACCCCTACCGAATGGTACCCATGTGTGCGGGAGCCAGCAGGCTCACTAGAGCCAATGGTTACAGATTCTGAAAACTGGCCAGCCAGTGATGAAGCCATTAGTAGCCTGAAATCATCCACCATGTTAATATTTACACCATAGAGATTGGGGATTGCCACATATCAAGGCTTTTTCTTTTTGGGGGGAGATTCAGTTTCCCAACACACCATTGTTTTTATTATTTCCCTTCTCTTCCTTACATCCTGGAAAAATCCCTCTGAGGTAGTATCATTACCCACAGTTCACAGATAAGAAAATGAAATTTGGGTTGAATGACCTGCCCAAAGTCAACTGGTCATAAATATCCACTTTTTTGGTCTACAAATCTCTACCATAGCAGCGTTAAGTCAATTTTGAGGACACACGGAGCCTCTCTTGGCTTCTGGTATCCTTTTTCCAGCCTTTTCAGAGGATGTGACCTGTCAGGGCCCAGACTTCCCCCCTAGACAACTTGGTTTTACCTTCACATCAGAAAGCCAAAGCTCTGTGCCTACTACAGATAGATCCTACCTCACCTACAAGGTTTCCCATTTGTTAATTTTACTGTGTATTTATCACTGCATTTCGACAGGCACTTCACTGTCTACATAGCATCCTTAGGCTAAGTGGCTTCAAGGGCTCCAGAAACATTATCTCATTGTCTCTTTACTTCCTAATGGAGAGGGTTGGAGACTGGAGCCCTTATTTCACAACGGGGGAAAGTGACTTGTCCAAGGTCACCTGAGAAATTGGAGGCAGTGGCAGCCAGCCATCATTTCTCTCCTGCCTAGGCTGCTCCACCCACGAGCAAGGAGCTGAGTAGCAGCTGCAGCCTCTCTCCTGAAGGAGGAGAAAATGTCAAGGGCTATCAAGACTCTGGCTGCAGGGCACAAACTCATTACCACCTAGGGTTAAGGATAAAAAAAATAAAATACCCTGCATGATCTACTACTGTCGAGTTATGAGCATCACCCAGCTTTGAAGCAGTTGACATTGTCCACAGTCAAGATTCTAAATCCATTCTGGATGAGGACATGGTTTGCATTTGCTGGCTGTGGGATGACACTAAAGTAGATCTGGGGAAAAAAATGTCATGGAGAGAGAGAGGTTTATGCTGCCAGATTATTCGAGCTGACATTATTACTATCATGCCCAGTGATTAAGAAGAAAATAAAGGCAGAGTCCCACTTGCCTAATTTGATTATCTGAGAAGCTCTGTGTTGATTACCAACGTCTGCTTGCAATTGGGGGCAAAGAAGACGTATCCAACCAGCTAAAAGCTGGCAAATCACACACAGGAGCCTGAGGTCTGTGTAAATGAAATTTAATAATAAATGGGATGTACTCCCAGGTAAAGAGGTAAATAGCAGACACAGAGAGAAAGAGGAGGTTCAGATTGTATAGCTGGGAAGGGGATTCCAGCCAACCTGACATATTTGGAGAAATGGTCTGCGTTCAGAGAGGAAGACAGGCTCAGGGCAAGAGTAAAGTGAAGGAGGCAGAGGAATGAAAAAGACAGTGAATCAGATACGAAATTACGGTGTTGGTCTCAGGAGAGGTGATTATAAGTACTGTTGCGGGCAGTGTACAAAAGGCTTCTGTGTATATAGAGAAAAATGTGGCCAAATAAGAAGGACCCCAGAGCCAAGTAGAGAAAGATTACAAGATGGGGGGCTAGCCTAGCATCTGCTTGTAAGCCACTGACTAGGAAAGAAGGGGGCAGGCTCAGAGTGTGTCCTGCCCCAACACATTAGGAAAGAACTCACACAGCCAGGGAGCAGTACTTGCTGGGCACCTGACCCCAGGGGTGGCCATGCCATCGCTTAAGGAGATTGACAACATGTGCAACCTCCAATCGATGGCCCAAGCAGAACACTTTGTGCTGATGAAGTGGTGCTGATATGAGGGGAAAATGACAGGCCTGAGGTCAGAAGACCGGGCTGTGTCCCTCCTCATCTGTGAAAGGGGATAACAATATAGTTCGTACTTGGGAGTGGAAGGATTGTGAGGGAAGAAGACAATTTAAAATAAGGGAAAGGAGGTAGCCCTCTAAAGATTAAAACTGTAAAGTCAGCATTTACAGATCAAAACAGATATGCGCAAAGTTACATTAAAGTGAAGTACCCAGGCTGAACAAGATTTTGCTTAAAAGTATCAATATCTCCAAAGAAGGAAATTGTGCAACCAATGGGGGCTTGGTGAAAAATGGAAGCACGACAAGAAGGAGGATCCGGGGCGGTTCCTATGGTGTTTTACCACAGACCTAGAGCATTATGGTCTCATGAACAAGAACACACCTACTGTGGTTATACTCAGATGAGGCTATTAGATGTTCCAACCATCCAACTCTATGCCTTAGTTCCATGCTCAACAGCCAGTCTTCAACTTGGCTTATTCTACTGGGGAATCACTCTGCTAATTTAAAGACTTTTTTTTTTAAATTTATTTGAGAGAGAGAGATAGAGCACAAGCAGCGGGGAGGGGCAGAGGCAGAGGGAGAAGCAGACACCCTGCTGAGCAGGGAGCCTGATGCGGGACTCAATCCCAGGACCCTGGAATCATGACCTGAGCTGAAGGCAGACGTTTAACCAACGGAGCCACCCAGGCGTCCCCACTCTGCTGATTTAGTTTCCCCCACGTCAGGCCTAGAAGAATGTGTTGGCTTTACTTGGAAAGCAAGACCACTGTGTTCACTGAGCTTTTCCCAGGTGAACATATGGGGGAGGAACCCTGCTGCCTGACCAGTGCTCTCCCACACAGCAGTGAGGTTCTATTCTGCCAGGAACCTGCGGTGCTCCAAGGGTACAGAGCTGTACCAGACATTGTCCTTGCCTTTGAAGAACCAGTTGATGGAGAAGCCAGGCACAGCAATAATAGAATGTGGTAAATGGCAAATAGAGACCTGGAGATAAATGACACTGTGCCTCTATGACCCTCAAATGTAAAATGGGGTAATGGCATAAATGAGTTGATATATGTAAAGCACTCAAAATAGTGCCAGGAACATAGCAAGCTCTGAATAAATGTCAGCCATGAGCAACTCCTGGGCACAGTAGCATGTGTCTCCACTCCACTGTACATACAGTGCAGCCTCTTGACTTTGGAAATTTTTATTTCTTAATGCCAATTTTACAGCTGTAATGTGCTTTCTCATTATTAATATTATATGATTACCAGGATATAAACACTATGCTACATGCAAAAGAAAAAAAAAAACAGCTTTGTTCAAGACTGAAATAATAATTTATAAAGTAGGGAACAGAAAGATCTTCTAACACATTCATAGGTTATTTTAATACTTTCCAAATAAATGCCAAGGAAGGCAGTGTTTATAAATAGCATTCAAAACAGCCCCCTCCACTTTCTTGGTGAATGTGCACCAGCTTGTCAATGTCCCCATTGTGCAGGGCCCAGAGCTGGATATAATTAAATCCTATTACCCAGGAAAACTTGCAGCATAGTTGGTCTGACACATTTAATGATTTGTTAACTCAATCTGCAAACATAATTGGGATAACTCTGTGCCTGGGAGATGGGGGAATGAATGTGAAGGTACAGAACCATGTCTGCCCTTAAAAGGCTTATAATCCAATGGATGGGCTAGACATGGGAATGGCTAAATGGGATCTCAGGCAGAAATAAACAAACACTAAGTAAACATCCAGCAGCTGGAAGCACCAATCTCTGAACTCTTCGAAGGCAAGGTTTTCCCTGTACCCCTTCATCTGCAGAGAAAAGATGCCCTGGTACAATTATTGGAACTCTCAACTCTGAAGTCGGCTCGCCCCAGTATAAATCTCAGCACAGGCTCTTGCCAATTGTATGATCTTGGTTGCATGAACTGGTTAACTTCTCTAAACCTCAGTTTCCTCATCTTTAAAATAATGATAATTTTAGTAACTATCTCATGGGGATATCTCATTGGGATAATATTTCTCTTATCTCATAATAATAGTAACTAACTCATTAGATGAAGGTTGAGATAATGGGCATAAAACACACATCACAATACCTATTAATAAATTAGTATTAGAATTATTCTGCTCACTTCCCCTAACACCTAGCATAGAGCTAATTCATGGCAGGCACCACTAGGAAATGTTTGCAGAATGGAAAATGTAAGAATAAAATAAATAAAGAGTAAATAAATTATTTAATTAATGAGACAAATTATTGTGTGGGAATAAAGGTAGAAAAGTAATTCTTCCTGGTTGGGGAAACAAGGAAGTTTCTTAGATGATAGAGCATTTGAGAGAGCCCTAAAATCTGGACTAATAAGAAGCCCAAGGCTGCATGGTGTATGTGGAACAGGGTAGATATGCATGGAATGAGGTTGGATGCTTGGGAGCAATCTACATACTGTGGAGCTTCTTTCTGGGGAAAGAAGGGCCAGTGGAGATTTTAGTAGAGGGCTTTCATATAATACCTGTTTTTTAAAGTGCCATTCCGGCCATACACAAAGAATGAAGTCATGGGAGAAGAGAGTAGAAGCTGGGAGAACAATGAAGAAGCCAACACAACAGCTCAGGCCACAGACATGGGAGTCTGACCTAGGGCAATGGCGGTGGGAATGGGGATGAGGTGGAGAAAGCTTACGAGAATGGATGGAATGTGAGGGGCAAAAGGGATAGGGCAGCAAATGAAGATTTTGAGGTTTCTCACCTGGCTGACTGACATAGCCATTATTATATAGAGAGATTATTATTAAACCATAGAGAGAAAATGGTGCATAACGGTCAGTTATTTCTTCTGAATCATAATCCTAGATTATCATGGTGGATGAGACCAGCCCCCCTAAACATTCACCATCTGCTGCATCAATTTCACTCATCTGTGTCCTAATTCCAAAGCAGCTTCAGGACATCTCTTACTCTTAGAAAGGTTGGACTCATACTGAATTAAAACCTGCTTTCCCATAATATTCAATCTTTGGTTTCAGTTTGGCTTCTGGAAACACAGATCAAATTTGGACATTCTTCTGTAAGACCCTCTTTTAGATTCAGCTGGCTAAATAAGGATTCCACCTTCGTTTTTCTAATTTGTCCATTGAAACAACAGGAGGTATTTCATCAAATACTTCACTGAAATCAAAATACGCTGTTTGCCTCTTTCTACTATACTATTAAGCCTGCCACAAGATGTGGAGAGGGTCTAGTTATGTTAGTGCCCACAAACTAGACACTAATGACCATCAATTTTTGTATAGGTGCCCAAGAATTATTTATTTAATAATGTATCCTAGAATTTTCCTCCAGATCACCAAGTTGACCACCCAAGTTCAACTGTAATGGAAAAACTCCTCTGGAATCTCCTAGTGCGTCCATCACTTGAAGGAAAAGCATATGCTACTTTTGTGACCTTGACCACACCAAACGAGATTTACCCAGCAGACATTTGTGTTTGTGGTCCTTCTCATGACATATTCTTTGTATGGCTGGTTGTTTGCCATCACTCAGATTTCAGTTTAAATATCCCTTCCCGATGGAGGCCTTCCCTGGCCACCCCATCTGGATTCAGCCTACCCCCAACACTTTCCCATTACCCTGTTTTCTTGTTTGTGTAGCATTTAAGAACCATCTGCAATGATTTTGTTCATTTGTTTGGTTACATCCTGAGGACAGGGATGTTGCCTTGTGACATGTGGTAATTCTAGAACCAAGAATACTGCCTAGCACACAGTCTGTGCTCTATAACCTAAATGTGTGTGTGAATGGCTGGTCACTGGCTTAGAAGTCTAACCGCCCAGCCTCCAACCTTTTCAGCTTTCACAATCCCCAGGATCACGTTGTTGCTTTCTCCCAAGGTTCCTGTCACATCCACTTTGCCAAGCAATTTTTCCTAGTTGGTCAGAATTAGGTCCAGAATAGAAGTTCCCCAAATCTCTTCCGCTTCTGGCTGAAAAATGAAATTAGCAGCCAAGTCAAGCAAGGCAAAATGGATCAGATGCCCTGTGTGAGGCCGAAGGAAGCTCTCAGCAGTCACCGCCTGCACACTGTTCCTCACGTGGGGAGGTCTCATCCCCCAACTGTCTCCTGCTATCATACACACCCCCCACTTAAAGAAGAGGGTGGGTCTGCTCTGGCCTTGTCACAGCAACCTCACCCTGACTGACTGAACTTCTCTTCCCTGACTCTGGTTCTTGATTCTCGGCTTTAATGACTGACGATAGACCAAACTCTGACAATAGCTCTAACAGCGAAGTTGCAGTCAATGTATATACGTCATTAGTTGCGTGGGTCAGAAACAGCTCAAACTACACAAAATAAGAAGCAGAGTAACTGAAAGCCAACAGGGAGTCTCATGGGACTATTGTCCCTGTCTCTGTCTTTCCCCTGTCTCCGGGGCCACATGCTCTTGCATCCCTCCTTTCTGCAGGGCCAAGTCATGTTCCCCTTGCTTAATGACTGGCTTCCTTTCCTTGATTATGGTTTATGTGTTCTCCCAAAACTTTCACTCACATGTGCTGTGGTTTTGCTTTGTCATATTGCAAACTTCATCTCAAGTCTGTATGACCTTTCAGCTCAAATGCCCACTACTGATTGACTAGCCTGTCTCTAGTCTGTTGATTCAATTACTCAATTGAAAAACATCTGAAAGTTCATTAGCCAGCCAATGAATTGTCTTTTTATTTCAGGTGTTTATCTTTGGTTCAATCAGGCCTGGGTTGAGAGGCCATCACAAGGTTCACAGGGATGCTCCTCACAAGGGTGGTGAGTGGGATTTCCTAAGGTGAGGGGTATAGGCAAGGGAGAGATCTCAAAGCATTCTCGTATCCTTGCTAAAGTGACTGTTTCTTGCTTGGCCCTGCTTTGTCTCTCCGGATTGGAGCTCAGTTCAAACCTCCACACCATCCTAGACCTGAACCTCTCTCCCCAACAAGGAAGAGGACCCTATCCCTGCAGTAGTTCCCAGCCCTTGGTCTGCTCTGAAGCTGGATTTCTGATGCTTCTAGCATCAGCCAAACACTGTTACACCCGGGTGCTGACACTCACTGCACTGGATACAGTTGGTCTCAACCATGGGTGCCCTACCACCACATACAGGGTGTTTGCGTTGATGGGGAGAGCTGCTGCCCTTTTGTGGGCAGAGGCCAGGGGTCCTGAACTTCCCGCAGCATGCAGGACAGTCCCTCTCAACAAAGACATGTCCTATCCAAAGTGCCAGCAACGTCTCTATGGAGAAACACAAGTAAACTGACAAATTCATCCAATCATCCACGTAGATATTTGGCATCTTTACTGCCAGCTACCAGGCTTCTCTGAGAATACAAAGATAAACATATGACAGATATATTTATTTATATATGATAAATACATACGATAAACATAATCCTTGTTCTGGAGGTCCTCATGGCCTAAAGGGGAAGAGAGTCCTATAAAAATGATACCAAAAGGGAAAATTAGGAAAAACATGAATTCTAGACTTAAAAAAACAAACAAACAAACTGCTGCCTAAGAAAGGAAATATAATCGTGGTATACTATTTGATTCAGCAGGGAGAGATACGTAATCAGAATCATGTAAGCTCTCTCGATTTAACAAGAAACGATGATGCAACTCTTTTGGGAGGATGAAGAAAATAAGAAGTGGGGTGGCTTTTGTATAAGAAAATCAAATCCTCATCCACTACAAAAGGAGGTCAAAAGATAATTCCACTAAATTGCAGCACAGCTGTATAAGCACATTATTTAGAAATACGGAGATAAATTTCAAAAGACAACAAGGAGAACTGGATTGGCTGTCTCTGGGGAGCAGGGTGATAGGACAGAGGTCAGCTGGTTTTTGGTAATAAGCCTTATAATAGTATTTAAATTTTTGATCTAGGTATGTGTATTATCCTTTGACATAAAATTTAATTTTAAAGTTTTTACAATATAGGCTATGTAATTATTATGAAGCCTATCTTGGAAGAACGTACAAGATGCTATGCATTTATTCTTAATGTTATAATGTCTGTAATTACTAAAGCTGTGAAAAGGTTTTGCTAGGCTAAGTGTGCAGGTCTGTGGAAACACACCAGCAATCCCCAACATATGGCTCAGGGGTGTTCCAAAAGCTTATATATATTTTCTTAGCACCTCTGTTGGAACATTCTCTGATCAGCCCACCTGGGGCAGAAAGCAGAACCTCCAGAATTCCAGCATTGGCTGCCACTCAGGCTGTGGAGGAAAGGGTAAGCTACAACATATACCAGAGGGGGAGGAATTGGGAGCCTAGGAGAAATCCAAGAAAGAGAGGTTGAGAAGAGAGGAGAGACCGAGAAAAGAGACCCAAGAGGCAGCATGCAAGGACGGGGGTGTCTGTGAGACCTCCAGTCCTCTCTAGGGTTTCCCAGTTCCCCCCTTGTAACTGGTCATTTATCTGTCTCCTCCTCCATCTGTAAGATCCTAGCCGGCAAGGCCCACACTCAATCACCTCTGAATCCCCTGCATTTGACAGGGCATCCTGCCCAGGCTTCCTAAATAGCAGAGAGTTCTTGAGCATTTATCCTGATAGGTACTGTTCTAATATATGAGCATGAATGAACATATAATACAGATGCTATCTCCGTATACAAGCACATTAAGTCTTGACACACACCCAGTGAGGCAGGCATTATTAAGTTCATTCAACAGAGGAAGAAACTAAAGCCCTCAGAAGTTCAGGAACTCTAATGGAAACATATTAAGCTCATCTGAAATCCTAGCTCTTTTTTTTTCTTCTTTGTTTCCCTTTTTAATTGGAGTATAGTTGACAAACAATGTTACATTAGTTTCAGGTATATAACATAGCTATATGTTATGTTGTGCTCACCACAAACAGCAGCTACCATCTGTCACCATACATTGCTGTAACAATACCATTGATTATATGAAATTCTAGCTCTTAATCAAATATGACCCCCACTTTTGGGAAACTGCTACACCAATATGGCTCCTTTTTTCTAGTTCTAAAAATGCAATGGAGAGGAAACAGGAAAAAAAAAAGTGAGCTAATATTTATTAAGCTATTTTTTTATGTGCCAAGCACTTTGCACGTGCTATCTAATTGAAACCTTACAATGATCACTTTAAGCAAGTGTTATTTATTTCCGTTTTGCTCATGAAGAAATTGAGGGTCAAAGAAATGAATGGGATTTTCCCAGAATCCTATTAGTTGCAAAAGCAAAATTTGAGCCCAAGTCTGTCTGATGACCATGGTTGTCAAGGTAGCCAGCCCCCTGGGTATCCTAGTGGCAAGTCAGGCCAACCTTGCCAAGCCAATGCTGGGTGATCTCAATGCTGGTGATATTGGCTTGGGAGGGTCAATATTTGGGGAATCTCTTCTCACCCGTGATTCACAATCTCTGCACATCAATGGGGATCACCTCAGCATTTAAGGTGTTTCTTCTGAATGTTATGCAGTTCTGGGCAGTGAGGACCATCTCTGAACCTTTGGAACCCTGGTGTTCTGCAGGCTGGATGAGGTGTCAGCTGCCAAAAAAGCAGCACAGTGGGCATTTCCTGGTTCATGGAAACATGTTAAACTAATGGTTGGAAATTTTTCAAGTTTTTTTTTTTTACCAACGGCACCTGTTAGTGCTTGTCTGTGCTAGAATCCGGTAGTGAATGATGTCTTATATACTTAGCTATTTTAAATTTCATGTATCAATATTTCATGGTGTTCCACAAATAGCCCAATTCAAGACATAGATAATGTCAGCCCCATTGCCTCTCCTGTCCGTCTCTGCCTGCCCACGGTTCAGTATACATAGCTGTGAAATGAAGACCCTGACTCATAGATTTTCTTTCTTAAAGAAGGAAAACAAAAATCGTTGTTATGTCCACATTTCTATGCCCAGCTCTTCCACAATGGGTCCTATCCCTTCCCATGTGCTCAAGGACCTCACTCCTCTCCAACTAATGCCTGTTTTTCAGGTGCTCTTTACAGAAAAACTCTTCGAAGGTGCTGTCCAGCTTCACAGTCACCTCTTCATCTCCTCCTTTTCTCTTAAAGTCACTGTAGTCAGGTTTTAGTTCCCACCATTCTGCTGGAAGAGCTCTTGCAAGATCACCAATGATCTCCACGTTGCAAAATCCCAGTCCAGTCTTTAGTTCTCTTTCTCAAATTCTCAGCTCCTTTTACTCCCTCTTTCTCAAAACATTTTCCTCGCTTGGACATCATTCTCTTGAGGTTCTCTTTCTGCCTCACTATCACTCATCTTCAGTGTCCTTCACTTGCTGACCCTTGTGCCCCAGAGCTCGGTTCTGGGGATCATTCTATTTTGTATCTATTTCACTCCCTGGATGATAACCTCACCCTACTCTGTGTCTTAAATGCCATCTATACTCTGACAACCCTCAAATTTATCATTCCAATCAGGACCTCGTTCTGAAATCCAGACTTTTATCTACAACTACTTTCTTGACATCTCCTCTTGGATGTTTAAATGGCACCTTAGACCTAACAACTCCAAAACCAAACCCCTGGCTTCCCCATTTAAAACATTTTCCCCACGTTTCTGCCCATTTTGGAAATGGAGACACAATCCTTCCCAGTGTTCAAACTGGGAATCATCCTGGGCACCTCCTTCTCTCACATCCAACACATCAGCCAATCCTGTGAGCTCTACCTTCAAAATGTGTCCCATATCTGACCACCTTGTATCACATCCCTGGCATCTCACCCAGTCAGAGCCACTATCATCTCCATCTGGATCCTAGCAATAGGTCCTGAGTGATCTCTCTGCTTTCGCAAGTTCATTCCATTCTTCCCTGCCCCCGGCAGCCAGAGTGATCCTGTTAAAATGTACTTACATCATGTCCTACCTTTGCCTGATACCCTCCACAGGGTTTGCTCCATCGATCCCTGAAATCTCTGTTCAAATGTCATCTAATTAGAGAACCCTTCCCTAACCACGCTATTAAAAATACTAATCTCCATCTACCCACTGTACTCCCTATATCCCTTACCCCACTTTATTTTTCCTCATACACAAGCTCCCCCCACTATCTGAAGGTAAAGCATTCCTATGAAAACCTCTGTAAGCCAAAATGGCATAATGCAAAGAAGCAATGACCACTAATCTATGTGGAAAAACATTTTTAAAAAGATTTTAAGTGATCTCTACACCCAACCTGAAGCTCCAACTTACAACCCAGAGGTCCAGAGTTGCGTGCTCCTTCGACTGAGCCAGTCAGGTGCCCTGATATGGAAAAATGTTTAACATTCCCAGACTCCCCCCCACCCCATAACCTCTCTGAGGCTTTTCTGATACTTTAAGACACATCTTGCTCACGGGTGCACAAAATAAATCAAGAAAAGGCACAGATGTTCACAAGGACAGCTCAAAGCTTTGGTGACTGGATGCTGCGATGCCGAGTCTCTCCCCCAGGAAAGAGCTTGGCGGGGCCACTCCTGCTGCTCAGGGCACGCGTTGCCTCCGTATCCGTTCTCGCAACACAAGCACTGAACACTACGTTTGCCTTCCGTTTTCCATAAAAGTCAAAATCTTCAGATTTCTTTCAGTTAGTGGAAACAGGTACTAACGTAGGTCTTCTGTAAAAGGGAAATGGCGTAACATGAACTTTCCAAAAGTGGGGGATACCTGTGCCTGTTCCAAGTCTATTTTGTTATATATTTGTTGTCTCCCTGTGAGTGCTAATGCTTTGCCTTTTCCATTCGCTACCTTATCCCTAGCACCTAGAACAGTGCCTGACTCAAAGTAGGCCTATAAATTCTTGTTGAACAAATGAAGGACCTCACTCAGTACAAGAAGGAAAATAGAAGCACGAATGCGGAGCAGGGCGTGATCCTCTGGAGAGGAAGAGCTAGTTGGAGCAGCCTCTTTGGACAACGTGATATGATGAGCTTTCTAGCACAAGTTTGAGAACTACTGTCCGATAACAAAGTAGGAATCATGCCCGTCGAAGCTTGAACTTCACTCCAGTTCAAGTATCACTACTCACAGGCATTATTTCCTTGGTAAAAGAGCCAAGTGTGACTCCCATCCAAACTTCTTTCACGCGAAAGAGATCCTGACTTTGGGGCTTCTTCCCAGCGCTCAGCAGAAGTGAAGGCCGATGGCTGTCAGCACAGGGCAACTTTCCTGTCCCTGGTTCAGCCCACATTAGAAGATGAGCAAGAAAGAAAATGTCCTCAAACATTTAAAGGACACATTTGGCCAAACCAGACCTGCAGGAGGCTTAACGTTGCTGGGGCTGTGCTCTTCCTCCACTGGAACTGAGGCCATGGTAGGGCTTTGAGAGAAAGGAGTCCGGCCCAGACGCAGGGGGGCACTGCCCCGGCTCTGAGAGACAGCAGGTTAATTTCAGCAGCCGCCACTAGAGGTCTATTCACAGCCAGAAATCAGATGAGCCATCATTCCCGCAGCCTCTTCAGGGCAGCTAGGGAGTCTCCTGCCCTAGTGTCTGCCCCCGAGTCTGCTGAGCTCACATCCCAGCTTCCAGTCCCTCTGCTGTGGCCTTTTTATCACCTTGTGTTGGGCCCCCTTCCCCCCAAAACCATGGGAGGACCACCCTTAGAAATACTGACTGTGGGGAACCCCTGGTGAGTGGGTGGACAAATGAGGAGGTGGCTCCTGATCAGGAAACATTTCTACATTCAGTAGTAACATTGCAATTACCCAGAGCAGGGCTTCTTCCCACTTTGCACAAGAAATATTTCCCCAAAGATCTACCTAGGAATAGAGAGTTGTTTTCATGCAAAAGAAATGAGTGCTTACAACCTGAAGGAATCCTGCCAGACTCCTGAGTGGTGAACTGATAAGTCTGAATAATCTATCTGTTTGGTAGACGAATGCCTCAGGATTGCTTTATGTGGTTCTCAGGTTTGTCTGTTGGTGAGTTAGAAGTATCAGCCTTGGGTGTGTTAGAGTCCAGTTCCACTTTTCGTGCAGATCCGCTCTATTTTTTTATTGAGGTAAAATTTACATAACCTAAAATTCACCATTTTAACCACCTTACCAGCACATCCATGATGTTGCATAACCATCACCACTAATTCCAGAACATTTTAATCATCCCCAAAAGAAATTGTACCCATTAAGCAATCACTCCCTCCTCCTCCTTCCCTCAGGCCTGGCAATCATTCACCTGCTTTCTGTCTCTATGAATTTATCTATCCTGGGCATTTTATACAATCGGCATCATGCAATGTACGACTTTTTGCATCTGGCTTCTTTCACTTAGCATAATGTTTAAGGTTCTGCCATGTTGTGGCAGATGTCAGTATTTCCATTTATAGCTGAATAACAGCCCAGTGTATGGACATACCGCATATTGTTTATCGCTCACCAGTTGATGGGCATTGGGGTTGTTTCCACCTCTTATCTATTATGAATAATGCTGCTATGGACATTTTCGTACAAGGCTTTGTTTGAACATCTATTTTCAGTTCTCTTGGCTATATAATAGAGTGGAATGATTGTTCATTTTTGCACTGAGCACCTAGTCTCTACCAGGCATAGGAATACAAAGAGGAATAAGACATGGCCCCTCCCTCCCACCAAGTAAACTCCTTCCATGCTGTTTGCTGTTCATCTGTTCAACAAAGGTACACCAGGCACCGGAAGTCCATCCATGGACAAAAGTCACAAAAGTCCCAACTCTTATGGGGCTCACAGACAAGTGAGGAGATAGGAATGAAAGCAAAACAAAAAACCAGATGAGCAGATAATTTCAGATGAGGGTCGACGGCTATTTTAAGTAGCACAAATATTCAGTTGTGTACTGAGTAATTCTCAATTGCCACAAAAACACTTGATAGTTAGCATGTCTAAAGCTGGACTCTACATCTTTATCCCATTCTCGCCCCACTTAACCGGGTTACCTTCCTGGTTTCCCTAACTCTGTGATTAATTTAACCAGTGATTTAAGCCACCATCCTAGAGTCCTCCTCAACTGTCCCTTCTCCCAAATTCCTACATCTAAGTGGTCCCAATTCTTCTGCATTTCCCCTTCCTCATCTTGAGTCAGTCTTCCTTGCTCTGTTGCTCTTGCCTCTGCCTGGTTCAGACTACTATCGTTGCTGGATTTCTGAATGGCTTCCCATCTCTCCCCTGCAATCAAGTCTTCATGCCAGAATTATCTTTCTACCATGCTGTCCTCCAATGTAAAATCTTCACTAGTTCCCCATTCCACACAGGGTCAAGTCCAAACTCGATTCTGGCATAAGAGGACTTCCATCAGCCAGGCCCTGCCTAACCCCCAGCCATCTCTCCTGCTGGTCCTCACATCACCTTCTCTCCAGCAGAAATAAAATCCTTGGGGTGCCTGGGTGGCCCAGTCATTAGGCGTCTGCCTTCGGCTCAGGTCATGGTCCCAGGGTCCTGGGATCGAGCCCTGCATCGGGCTCCCTGCTCAGCTGGGAGCCTGCTTCTCCCTCTCCCACTCCCCTTGCTTGTGTTCCTTCTCTCGCTGTGTCTATCAAATAAGTAAATATAATCTTTAAAAAAAGAAAGAAAGAAAGAAAGAAAATCCTTTGCTGTCTTCAAATCATACCGTAGTTGCATGTTGTTCTTCTCCCTCTGACTTAACCTTCCATTCTCACCCACCTCATTCTCTTAGAAGCCTCCCCACCTTTCTCCCCACTGCCACCAGACTGAATTAAATGCAGTGCTGTCTTCTCCAAGCTTAAAGTGATTAGCAATTGCTTTTGCTAGTCTGCAAGGGTTGATTCTCTCGTCGGAGAGGCCCGTGTCCGGTTACTTCTATGTCCCTAGGGCTGAGCACTTTCTACAAGATATACAATTTAGCCCCTCTGAAACTCAAGTTCCCTTTTGCAAAAAGGAGTCAACACTACCCACTTTACATGGCTCTTGTGAGAATTAAATGAACAATACTTTATAAAACAAATAAACAAGAAAACAAACAAATAAAAAAATTACCCAGAGCCTGGCTCAGAGAAGGCATTCAAACCTTGTCACTATTTTTGCCCATCACACCGCATCAAGAATTCCCTCCACCATCCAACTGCTGCCTCATACAGCGTCTCTCCAAGGCCTTTATATTTCCAGCAATGAAAACACCATGCAAATCACTTAGGCTCTAAGCTCTTCTCTCCTCCATTTCTTCCTGTATTCATTTGTTCATAGGGACCTGTTGAATTTTCCTTTCACAATGTTTCTAGCAACAATACCTCTCTGTCCATTTCCAAAGTCACCCCACCCTTGTTTAAAAGCTGATGATGTCAAGTTTGAACTATTTCCTATGATCTCCACTGGTCTCCCCACTCCCACCCCTGCCCTCTCCAAGTCTCCCTGTACTGCAGCAACCTTCTGAAAAGGCCCAATTGCCAACGGTTTCCATTCTATCCATGCACACATAGGGATGAAATGTGAACTGGCTAATCATATTAAAAACAGTCCAACAACCATATCAAGAAAGTGTTGTTGATGACTTCCTGAAGCTGGAGGAGTTCTGTTCTTTCATGCCTCTGTCCTGTTCAAAGTTTGGGTCAATGTTAGGAGTGAATTACAGAGAAGAGATGTTAACCAAACTGTAAGTGACAAAAAAGTCAGAGGGAATGCAAATATGATAGGCATTTTTTCTAACCTTCTAGAATGTGGAGTGAAAATGAATAAGCTATTGTAAGAATCCATGAGTTTTCTATTAAGATTCCGAAAATCAATTGCATACATACCAGGCCAGGGTGCTCTTGCTTAAAAATGGCTCATGTGAACAGATGCGGTAATGTGACTGCTGGGGGAAAAAAAGGTGAGTCACATAAGCTTGGTTTTGCAAACTCCCATTGTTTTTAGCTTCGTGCACAGGATATTAGGAATGTATGAGACCATATTTGAAGAGGAACATGAACCAACCGCACAGTATCCTTGAAGGAGCAATCCAAATAAAGAGGGGTAGAAATACCAACAGTGGAAAATAGACATAACCATTTATTTCCAAATTGTAGATGGAGCCTCAGACAAATCTATGTCACGTCATTATACTAAAGGCCAATTTTGTTCAACATCAGTAAAAAGCAATCACCTAAAAGACAAATAATGTGAACTATCACTTTGGCCAAAATGGCATCTCAGTCTTGTCCGTGAACCACTTCAACTGCTTCTACATTTGGATAAAGTTAAATATTCATTGTTGTTGTTGTTTTCATTTAACTGAAAAACTGGAAATCAACCCTGCTGTCCGACAGACTGTGATAAATAGTGTTTCTAACCAAACAGAGACAAGGCCACCCTGGGGTTGAAAAAATTACTTCTGAGAGATTGTTGCTTTCTTACCCAGTCCTGTTTTGCTCTTTCTAATTCCCGAGAAAGGATTTCTGAGATACCAAGTTGCCAACTTACCCTCAGTTCCTAATAGCATCCAATACAAAACTGGTTCCTATCTCTCTAGTCTTTCCTTAGAATCACCCAAATCCTTTAATAAACCCTCCAACGCTCTCATATCAAGGCACCATGTATTGTCCCGTACTGCAGCAAGCTAAATAAACCTACGCTTGTTTAACTATAGATATGTTCTTGGAGGTCTCTGACTGGTGGACTTTGATACAACAAATATTTGTTGAGCACCTTTTAAGTGTTGGGTACTACACTAGGTGGTGGAGGATAGCGAAGAGTTGATTATTGACGAGAAAGCAGAGGAAGCTGGGTCAATGCCAGAGCTACTGATGATAAGAAGGGAAAAGAAAGAAATCAGGAAATAAGCCAGAGCAGCAGAAGTTGGACTGACTGTGTACCAGGGTCCCTGGTCTGCCCCTATCTCCCACCGCGGGTCCCTGCTGAACGGACACTGTCAGACTCTGTACCAGGTGGCACAGAGTAAGGGTGGGCACCAGCCCCCCACAGCGCCTGGCCTGTAGACTAGGAGCCCAGTATTTGTGTGGCCTTGCTCAAAGAAGACAAGTTAGGCCAATTATATTCCTATTTCAGGATGTTGAGCTAAAATTCACATAGGCCAGTTCCAGCTGGCAAAGAAGTCAAAAGAATTCTCAAGAATTACCCCATTGTATAGGGAATTGGGTGGCCATTACGGACCATCTGCTACTAAGCCAGGAAGAAACTGACAGTAGACAGGTGAGACTAGAGGTCATGAGCAGAGGGCAGCAGGGTTGTCTTAAATGAGGCCTTGAAGTCATCAAGAGATGAAGCGGCCTTTTTGTGTGATGATATCCCCATTCAAGTCCCTATGAAGCCTGGAGGAACTTAGGTTCCTGTCTTGGATTCTCATGAACCTTTCTTTGCAATTGATGACCCTCTTGTTAAGCTAGATTTATTACTACAATTAGAGCACTAACCAGGACAGGAAAGAAGGAACAGGGGATCCTTAAACAACATCCCAAGACTAGTAACCCAGAAAGCAAAAAGGCAAATGAAGGGAATCAGAGTTCACACAGTGGCTTCTCAGTTCAGCATGGGAACAGACAAGGAGAGGAATACATGATGAAGGGGTGTGTGTGTGTATAAAGAGATGTATGTATGTAAAGAGATTTATATATGTATATAAAGAGATTTATTATAAGCAATTGACTCACATGATTACAGAGGCTGACAAGTCCCAAGATCTGCAGGGTGGGCTGCCAAGCTGGAGACCC
Organism: Leptonychotes weddellii; assembly: GCF_054177405.1. Classification (NCBI taxonomy): domain Eukaryota; kingdom Metazoa; phylum Chordata; class Mammalia; order Carnivora; family Phocidae; genus Leptonychotes; species Leptonychotes weddellii. The sequence goes on from NC_138382.1 coordinate 57,462,706, forward strand.
AGGTAAGGCAATGTTTCAGTTCAAGTCCAAAGGCAGGAAGGAAGCCAATGTCCCGGTTCAAAGGCACTTAGGCAAAAAGAGTTCTCTCTTAACCAGGGGAAGGTCAGCCTTTTCGTTCTGTTCCAGGTTTCGGCTGATTGGATGAGGCTCACTCACATTAGGGAAGGCAATCCGTTTTACTCAATCTACCAATTCAGATATTATGCTCATCCAGAAACACCCTCACAGACATAGCCAGAATAACGTTTGACCAGCTATCTAGGTGGTCTGTGGCCCAGTCAGGTTGACACATAAAACTAACCAAGGGGTGGGGGGAGGGGGAGGGATGGAACTTCTCTTGCTGGGTTTGTGTTTAGGAAAATTTTATGGTAATTGGGCAAATTTTTTTTTAATGACTTAGGGAGCTGTCCCAACTTTGCCTGGGCTCAGCCCTCATCTCTTGCCTGGAAGGAAACAGGGAAAGAACAGAAAGAATGGGATGAAATCCATCCATTCTGGTTCAGCACATGATTCTCCTCGTGGCACAATGAGTACTGCTGTTGCTGCTGGGCTTCCACTGACTCACTCAGATACAAAGAGGGGGGTGGGAAGACCACTAGGACTGGAGCTGCCAGGACCTCAAAATTCTGAACCACACGAACCCGGGTCCTCGGTTATTCCTAGATGCGGTCATTGCTAACCCTGAAATTGCTGTTTTGCATAAGACTAAATGTCTTCATAAACAGATGTTTTGCTATTTCAAAAACTCAGACTCTGGCCTCCCGGCTTAGAAAACTACTATTAATTCAGCCTCTGGTTAAGATGCTCACACTCTTTGTGCTTGGGACAAAAGGACTGTGGCACGCTCCTGCCACCTGGTGGCAACACACTGAAAATTGCACAATAGCTTTCACCCTGAAGTTGGGTTTTGGGCAAAGCACAAGACAGGAAGGACATGCTTTGGGACTTGCATTTGTGAAACCGATTTATAGGTCAATAGAACAATAAACCTGGGAGGGAACTGAGTGATTACTGAGTCCAACTACCACAATTTCCAGATGACGAAAAGGCAGAGAGATACTTTATGACTCACTCAAAGATACATAGGCAATAAGGGACCAGAGCCACCTCATTGTCTCTAATCAAGGGTCATTTCCCCTCCAACCCAACTCTAAAAAAATAACTATTTTTTTTTAGTTGAGGCAACTGAAGACTTGAATAAGTGGCAGAATGGTGAGCAATTAAATATAATTTATAAAGCAAGCAAAGGGGACAAATTTCTGTTATGATACCTCTTTTGTAAAGAGCACTGGTCTTTGTAAAGAGACTATCTTTTCAGAAGTGACAAAATTGTGCCAGTATTTAATTCTGAGCTTGCTTTTTCAGTTTAAATGAACAGAAATGGGGGCGCCTGGGTGGCTCAACCAGTTGAGCGTCCCACTCTTGGTTTTGGCTCCGGTTGTGATCTCAGGGTCTTGGGGTCGAGCCCCTTGTCTGGCTCCACACTCGGTGTGGTGTCTGCTTGGGATTCTCTCTCCCTCTCCCTCTGCCCCTCTCACTCATGCACACACACACTCTCTCTCTCTGTAGAATAGGTAAATAAATCTTTACAATAAACAAACAAACAAACAGAGATGGATGTGTATCAGGAAAATCAAGTGAGTGTTTGCTTCTCTCTACAGGAATGGGGTATTAATTTTTCATTTATGCCTGTGTTTATCAAATTTGTATCAAACATCACTATGTTGTATTAGGTGCTGTACTAGGTGCTGGGGATACAATGAGGAGAAAAATGGATGAGACTTCTGCTCTCGTGGAGCTCACAGTCTGGTCGAGGAAGACAGACAAGTTAACACGCAAGCCCCATGCCAGGTAGTGACAAGGATGCTGTACCTGCGCTCAGGGCAAAGGAGGGAACTAGGACTGCCGGGGGTGGCCGTCAACAGAAGTACAGGCAACTACAGCTGCTGGTCCTGGAGAGGTGGCAGGGTCTGATGAGGGAGCCCGAGTCCAAACGTACTCAGTGTCACATGAGCCAAGAGGAAGGGTAAAATGGTGACAGTGTTAAAACTTAAGAGGCAAGTGAGAGTGGGCATCAGGTAGAAGATCCATATGGTCCAGTATGCCTCCTTGGCTAGGGAGAGCTCACCTCTGGAATGCCAAGCACTGGATGTGATTGTCACCAGGAACAGGAGGAAGGGCAGAGGGAGGCAGTAATAGAGGCTGGACCTCTGAGCCCCAGGTCTCGGAGGCGCTGTCAGGACAAGCCTATGTCAGGATTGTCCTCAGGGACTGGCATTAGGCTGAACCCACAGGCATGGGGCAGCCAGCACAGATGGCTTCTGGGGTGAGGGTGCTAGCAGGGTCCTTATGGAAACTCTGACCACAATGTTAATTCATGCCTCTGTGGTTTTCTGTTCAGATAAACGTTGGCCTCCTGTGGGTTTAGCTTAAAGCCACTGGCTGTGTGGGGCCAAGGCCCTACCTCCTTGATTTGTTTTAATTTCCAATTCCCTGATAGTGGAATTTAAAAGAAGAGATGATCAAGAGTCCTGGCTACTGGGGAGACACTGTGGTGCTTTAGAGAGCAGTGGGGAACAACACTAGTAGGTCCCCTGGGGGCTGAACTACATCCCAGCCTGGGAAACTCATTCTGTCCTACTCATAATGCAGCACCAGTCTGTGAGGCTTTAGGGTAGGCAGTGAGCCCGCACCCTTTAACGTGTCCAATCCAGTGTCTCCGGGGGAAGAATACTGACCCTTCTGTGAGGAAAGTTGGCTTGCAGCAAAGAAAGATGGAAGACGAAGCTTGGTTGATTCATGGTGCCATGTCTTGTCCATCTGTTGGATTGGGTCCCCCCCTGAGGAATTTTCTATACCCCAAATCTGCTCTGGGACATTGAGCTGGGCCCTTTGAAGTGAACTTTGGCCCAACTGGCAAGAGATTTGTTTCCACCCGGGCTTGGTCACAGACCAGTCCTATGACTCTGAGATAGTTCTCACTCACTGACTCAATCTCAGCTACTCCTGGGATAATTTTTAACACCGAGGAAAAAACGAGTGTCAGGGCCAAAAATAAAAACGTTATGCTAGATATTAAATGTCGTCCAAGAGACAGTAAATTTAATGGCCCCAAAGTGGTTTCAGGCCTCCGAGAGAATTTTACTTCTTGAGCATGGGAGAAGCTAAGTGCAGCTTTCTATTTCTGTTCTGCATTCAAAAAGTCATAAATAGTTAACTGTGTGAGTCCTTTTTTAAAACCTCCCAGGAGCATCTAAAAATAGCCTCTGGGGGCTCAATGCATATTTCCTCAGGTCCTCCTCTTAATCTTTCAATATTGGTGGTGACGATTTACTGTTTCTGTCACCCACGGACTTGCACAGACAAAAGCAGCTAGGCTGGAAGGCAGAGGGAGGTAGCTTGTCGGGAGGCTCCCTTGGGAGCTGAAAGCTAGCATCGAATCGATAGATGCACACAGGGATGAGAGATGTCACCTCTCCTTGACTTGGTTTCCCTGCCAGTAAAAGGGGAGAGGTGGGGAACACTCCATCTCCCCAGGGTGCGGCAGGAATCTACCCTTGAGTGGGAAGTTGCTACAGCTTCAGCAAAGCAGGGCCTGCCAGCCGCCAAGTGCTATTATGACAAGTCAAGTCCACACTCATTACTTGCCTTGGCACCGCACGTCACCCCTGCCGTTTCCTATCTTCAGACCAGACTGGGGCTCTCCTGCCAGATTTCCAGCCTGGTGGCATGACCCGAGGCTGACTGTCCATCACGAGCTTGATGGACAAGGGCAGGAACAGCCAAGCCCGACACGGCCACCTGCCTTTTCTGGCTACTGGGGAGGCCTCTGTTTTCTTTATGCTTCACCGCAACGGTTAAACACCGCTTCTCTCCAGCTCTCAGCCCATCTCCTTCAGGAAGGCACCCCTTGCAAACAGACCACCAGCCTGGAGCACTCCCGTCGCCCCAGAAGGAACAGTAGGGCAGCACACACCAGGCAGCCTGCGTGCCCTCCGTCTTCTCTCCAAACACTCCCGACAATGCATGCTGATTAGCTGCGTGCCGGGTCCCCTGACACCCCTTAACCTGGAAAATCAGGCAGACTTTTCGCGACAGCAATCAGCTCCCAGACACATCGAACCGTAATGTGATTACACCATTTACCAAAATGCAAAGAGAGATACTTGAGGCGTTTCTGATTAGGGCTGACATTATCCCTCTAATGGGCCACCGCATTAATCAGAACTGTTGCTATGACTATGGCAATGGTGGGGAAATAACCCCGGCTTGAGTCTGGGCCTACCAAACGCCGCCAAGGAAGAGGTCAGCTTTTGTTAGGGACACAGCAGAACTGCTTCTTCCTGCTCGAGAAGGACTTTCTATTGAAATCGTACCCGCAGCCAGAAAGAGGGGCCTCTGTTTTCTTTCACTATGTTGGGGTTTTCTGGTTCCATTGCTCAAGATGACTTGATAGCATTGTCCTAGGAGGGATTGGGAGGAGTGGGGGTGGGGGGCATGGAGGTTGATTTGTGGGGCTGTCAGAACCTTCTGCTTTCCAGAACTGTGTCTTAATTGCCGGTGGCCCCCTGGGAATCATGTGGGGACATGAGAACCTGCAAGCAGGGGGAGGGATGATCTGTGCACAAACCCAGCTTTTCCCATGGTGTAAACACTCTGGGTTCATGCTGCTTTCTCTCTTCCAGAGCCTCTAAAGCATTTGGCAGAGGCAAGTCCCTACCACACACCCCGTGACAAGGCAGATGGAAAAACAGGCGGGAATGCAATGGATCTGACAGGCCCGTATGGAAAACCCCTCAGCCTCTGCTCAGTGCTACAGGGAACCCAGGAGCGGCAGGGCTGGGCACAGGAGACGGGCAGTGGGTGCTGGGGACAGAGCCGGAGGAACTGTGCTCTGGCTAGTTGGTGGCAAGCTGTTCCACGGACCCAAGTCAGCCTTCTCCCAGGCGCAGATATGTGCTGAAAAGGGACCCTGCAAGGTCAGCGACGTGGCATGGCCCCTTCCCATACCACAGGCCCAGAGCACTGGAACAGAATCAGGAAATGTGGTTTCCAGTCCAAGTCCTTCTAGAATTTTCTCTGAGCCTTGGTTTTTCTCATCTTCAGAGTGGGGTCAATGAAATCTACTCCGCTGCCTTCACAGGAGAGTAAAATTCAAATTACTTCATTTGGGGGACAGTGTCATGTAAACTCTAGAGCACAGATCTTCAAGCTTGGCTGCATTCTGGAGCCACCTATGGAGTTTTTTCAAGTTCCGACGCCTGGGCCCCAGTATCCGACATTCCAGTTTCACTGGTCTGGGGGGCAGCCAGGGCATGGGGACTTTGCAGAGCTCCCACATGCAGCCAAGGTGGAGAACCATTGCCCTCCGGTGCTGTGGGGAGCTGCACCCCCTTTGAGCCTCATTTCCAAAGCTAACCTATATTTTTTAATGAGGATGAAAATTTTTATAATAAAAGGCTTTTGTGAGGATACAAGTAGAAAATATATGAGAGTGCATGAGGTGGCGTATCCCAGATTCCTAATTAATGTTTAAGGCTCTCATTAGAGGCCACGTCTCCACTTCAGGGGAAAAAGCCTCGTCCCCAGGGCTGAGACCCCAGCCAGCACCTCACACCTTAGCTGTGTGACAACAGGCAAGTCACTGAGTAACAGGGGACATCTGCAACACCCATAGTCTTCCACAGACTTGATCTAGCTTAATTATAGCAATCACCTGGTGAGGCGGGCTCGGACCATTGTCACCACCCTCTGAAGCAACATCATAGGTGATTCAGGCAGTCAGTGGTGGAGCTGGGATTTTAGTCCAAATTTGTCTTGTTCTAAAACTGGAGTTCTTTCTACGACCTTCTTGGTTAGAACTGACCCGAGTCAATTTTGTCATTCACCATGTACATGCATGAGGTCTTTGGGCCACAGGTCTCTGTATGTTATAATGAAAGCAGGTGTCAGATAGAATTCTGCCATACAGACTCTCATTTATTAGCAAGCAGGTGCACACACAGGCCTGTGGCTTGCTGTGTGAACTCAATGATATCCTGAATCATTGTCCTTTTAGGTGCCCCGGCAGAGCCTTGCATGAAAGCCTTGCTCAAGGCAGAGGTGACATTTTTAGCCCCAGGATTCAGCTAACCTTGTCATTGGGTCATGAAAGAAAAATTCTCTGATAATCAGCCCAACAAACACAGGATCCATTTGGAGTCCTAAGCTCACGGTGCTGCTCCGTTGAGCTAACACAGTGAGACTGATCAGAAGGCCACCAGAACGTTTCAGCCCAGGGTTGACAGAGGCCTTTCCCAATGACTGTGAGGAAGGAGGAGAGGGGTTAGATCATTCATTGAGCCAACCAAATGTGTGGGGGCCCTGGATGAGTGTCCTAAGGTTGTTGTCACAAGTACCACAAATCCGGGGGCTTCAAACAGCAGAATAGATTTCCTCACTGTTCTGAAAGCCAGCAGTCCAAGACCAAGGTTTCAGCAGGGCCACGCTCCTGTTGAAGACTCTGGGGAAGGGTCCTTCCTTGCCCATCCCATAGCGTCTGGTGGATGCCAGCGACCCTCGGCGGTCCCAGGCTTGTAGCTGCATCACTGTGATCTCTGTTTCTGCTGTCATATCTCTGCGTGTTTGTCTCTGTGTGTCCTTTCTTCTTCTTAGGACACCTGTCATATGGAATTAGAGACCCACCCCAATGCAGTGTGACCTCCACTTAACTAATTACCTCTGCAAAGGCCCCATTTTCCAATAAGGTCCTATCCTGAGGTTCCAGGTGGACACATCTTGGGGGACACTATTCAACTCAGCACAGGCACCTACATCATGCCAAGTGCTGAGAGAGGACAAAGGTGAGTAAAACCACCCTGCACGTGGGTTGCTCACCTTCCAGCGAGGGAGAACAGCAGGTGGGTGAGTGCTCTGAGAGCAGTAAACACATATTGCTGGTGCAGCACAAAGGAAGCATCTTTCCCAGCTTTGCAGGGTAGTGGAGGTCACCGCTAAAGACCCGGCAGGAGGCGGCTGGGTGGAGGAGGCTGGGAGGGCGGTGCGGGCAGTGGGAGGGACGTGGAGGCCCAAGGGTCTGGTCGTAAAGGCAGCAGGACTAGTTCATGGAGACAGGAATGTGGGTTCCGACATGGGTGAGAGGTGACCAATGGAGCCAAACTGTTGGGCAGGGGCAGGTCAGGAAGGGCCTCACGGGCCAGTCTAAGACAGTCAGAATCGAATCCTCTGAGCTCAGGAAGCCAGCAGCATATTTTAAGCGAGGGAGAAATGTAGTCATATTTGCACATTAGGACAATCACTGTGAGGCAAGGAAAAGGATACACTGGAAAGGTTAAGATTGGAAATGGGAATTCGACACCAGGAATGACAAGGTTCTGCCTCTGGCAGCAACCGTGGAGATATGAAGAAAAGAGAACTGGTTTAATATTTATTCAGAAGACGAAATCAGCAGAACTTGCTGATAAATGGAATGTTGGGTGTAAAAAAGATGGAGTTGGTGATGGCATCCCAGGTGTTCTGTTTTGGTTTTTTGTTTTGTTTTCATTTCAGTTCTTGAGGTCATCCTCGAACTATTTGGGAATGGACCAAGGGTTGGATCCTGGAGATCTTCCACACTGAAGGAGCAGGAGGAGAAACCCAGCTAGAAAAGGATTCAGAGAATAAAATAGTCGAGTGACAGGAAAGCCTGAAGTACACTTGGGGAGCATCAAGCAGAGGGCTGCCGGGACCCGGCCGGAGCTGGTGCCTGTGGGACGGGACTCGCCGAGGGGTGGCACTGGAGAAGAAAAGACACCGGGAGGTTTGGAGACCCAGGCGGGACGGTGCAGTGGGCACCAGGACCAAAGAGCTTCATATTGGGAGACTTGGTCAAGTCTTGGTGTCCCCAGAAACAATGGCATCAGGGCAATTCATTCATTTGGTTAGTTCACTAGGGTGACCTGGTTTGCCCAGGACTGTTCCAGTTTTAACACTGAACCCTTAACGTCCCAAAAAACCCTTCTGTCCCGGGAAAACCAGAATGGTGGGCCACCCTAGTTAACAAACACTTCCCATGCATCTGCCGCGTGCCTCACACTGCATTGGATGGTATGGAGGTTAATAACACCAGGAGCAGGCGTTTGCTTGCCCCACAGCCTGGAGGGGAAATAATGGTTTAGAAGTGCTTATAATCAGGGGCATCCTGGTGGCTCAGTCAGTTAAGCATTGGACTCTTGTTTCAGCTCAGGTCATGATCTCAGGGTTGTGAGATTGAGCCCTGCACGGGGCTCCGCATTGGGCGTGCAGCCTGCTTGAGATTCTCTATCTCCCTCTGACTCTCCTCCCCCACCTCCTCTCCCCCTCCCTTGCTTGCCTGCATCCCACATGTGTGTGCACTCTCTCAAAAAAAATAAAAAAAAGAAGAAGTGCTTAAAATCTGTCTAAGGGTAGGTTGAGATTCCTCTCTCTCACTGCCAAGGGCAAGTTAAAGAAAGGTGATTTGAATATAACTTAGGCCAGAGATAGAAAAACATTCTTAGCAAAATAAGGCTGTGGGGTGAGTTCATAAGAAAGGATGTTAATAGGAGAAATATTAATTTCTTGAATAAACTTGAGAAGGACAGGAATTATGCTTTGTCTGTGATTTTAATCCAATAAAAGCAGTGTGGGTTTTCAAGATAGCTATATTAAAATGAGGACTAACTTCTCTTACAAAGCTGGGGATAACCAGGGTCAGAAGGAAGGGAAGAAGTCCACATAGGATAAATTGTGCTTGGTTTTAGATACTCCAGGAGAGGACCAGTGACAATTCTGAAAGGAAAACTGTCAAATCTTGCCTTCAATCCCCTATATTGGTTTCCTGGTGCTGGAGGGGATAGCAAATGACCACTGCCCAGGAGGCTGAAAACAGCAGGAAGTCATTCTTTCCCAGTTCTGGAGGCCACAAGTTCAAAATCGGGTGTCAGCAGAGCTGTACTCCTTTTGGTCCTGGTGGGGCAGGGGCGAGATTCTATTCCTTGCCTCTTCCAGATTCTGGTGGTTCTTGGTGAATCGTCTGGGCGTCCTTGGCTTGCAGGTACATAGATCTCTGCCTCCCTACTCACATGGCCTTCTCCCTGTGTTCCTTTTTAAGTCCTCCTCTTCTGCCCCCTAATCTCCCCCTGCCGTCCTCTTATAAGGACACCTGTGATTGGATTTAGGGCCCACCCAGGCAATCCAGATGACTTCATCTCAAGATCCTTAAGTTATAACTCCATTGCAAGAACCCTTTCTCCACATAAGGTCACATTCACAGGTTCCCAGGATTAGGACTTGGACATATCTTTTTGGGGGTCACAATTCAACCCACAATACCCTCCTTCACCCTTACCCTCATTAATATAACCCAAGCTCATTTTCCCAACCTGTGTGCTGGGAGTGGCAAGGAGAGCCCCCCAACCCTGACAAAGAACCCACCCTTCCTAAGCCCCAGATGCACATGAGACTAAAAGCCATTGATAGGGCCTCCATGTATGGTTGTCTAGTTTGTAAACGGCACAAAAGCCCTTGGCTAAGGGGCAATTGGGGAGGAATACTGAAATACAGCCTGCTCTCTGCAGTCCAAACCATAGGCCTTGTCAGCACTACACCCACTGGGAGAAAGGAACACCTTTTTCTCTCCCACAAAGATGCTGCCCAGGTTCTAAGCATTGTGCCCTCTCAAAGGGGCTCCTTTTTCTGATTTGAACAAAGGTGCTGTATAGGCCAGGGAAGAACCTGGCCATTGACATGCATTGCTTCAACTATGTTTGCCAATGGCCAGTTAGAGGTGATGGTGCCATCTAATTACTAGAATTTTTCGGGACCATGCAAAATCTGTTGGACATTAAGAGAGATTGAAAAGAGACTGTTTTTTTTTTTGGAAGCAGTGTCACAAAGGATTTGAAACAAGGGGGAAACTGCAACAGCTTGTTGAGTTAAAGGGAGACAGTCACTAGAAGCACAGGAAGGAAGAGGGTGATCCCCTGGGGAGGTTTCCAGGCCAGAACAGACTCCATATAAGGACACCCTTATCCTCACCGATTGCCCACTAAGCAGCGAGGCCTCATCCCTTCTGTGATAGGAGAGGGCAATGTAGCTAGGTTGAGGTCTGTTCCCCAAACCCACCTCTGCTTGCCCCATATTCTGTAAGGTTCTGAAGTAATCACCAGAACCTCCTGCAGTAAAGACCTGCTTGAAACATTCATTAGGAGCCCATGCACCTTTGTTTTGAAGAAAGCTAAGTGCTGTGGCACCTGAGCCAGACAGAGAAGAGCAGTGACGTCCTCACTGTGGCCAACTGTGTGTCTAGCAGCGGATACCCACAGGCAATGGACTACCTGGAAGAAGAGCAAGACTAATCCCCCACCTCAGTCTGCCCGGAGACCAGTCAGAACCCATCCTGTAGGAGAAGGGGACAGGAAAACAGGAGACTCTCCTTCCAGTAACACTGCCATCCCTTAATGTGTACAACCCCAGCCTTTTTTTTTAATTTTAAGATTTTATTTATTTATTTGAGACAGAGGGAGAGAGCATGAGTTGGGGCAGAGGAAAAGGGGGGAGGAGACTCCCTGCTAAGCAGGGAGCTGGATGCAGGGCTCCATCCCAGGACCCTGGGATCATGACCTGAGCCAAAGGCAGACGCTTAGCCCACTGAGCCACCCAGGTTTCCCACCCCAAAGCCTTTCTACAGCCACAATTTTATTGGATCCTCACAACAGTGTCCTACAACAAGCCCATTTTACAGGTCTAGTAGATGAGTCTCAGAGAGGTGATAGTCTTGCTCATACGGAGGACTCCCTACTCTTGACTGTGTTTTGCCATTCAGAGTAGTGATTTTCCATTCCCAGTCCTTCTGTGTCAGAAATGCTGAGAATCTTTTTTTTT
>NC_138382.1:57474086-57536726 GCF_054177405.1 Leptonychotes weddellii
CCCCCACCACTCCAGCAACCCTCAGTTTGTTTCCTGCGATTAAGAATTCCTCATATCAGTGAGGTCATATGATACATGTCTTTCTCTGATTGACTTATTTTGCTTAGCATAATACCCTCCAGTTCCATCCACGTCATTACAAATGGCAAGATCTCATTTCTTTTGTTGGGTCAGCCACAGCCAAAGCTCTCAGTATCCATCCCACTCCTAGTATGCCTTCCCCTTCAGAGGAGGCTGGAAATCGACATTCCAGCTCCATGGCATGAAGCAGGTCTTATTATTAGCCCCATTTCACATCTGAAGATATTGCAGCTTAAAGAGATTATGTCATGTCCCCAAAGTCGCATGGCTAATAAAGGGTAGGCTCTGCTGCCTAGTTTACTGTGCATGTACTATGCATCACATGCCAAGCCAAGACCTACACATCAGCTATTTCACACACTCCCCACTATAAGGCAATGCCAACACCAGGAATTCAGCAGGGGCAGACTTGGCTTAGAAGGATCTCATTAAGAAAGCTTCATTGTTGGCTTTCTTTTCGATGCTGTTGTCACATCTATAATGATTAAGATTGCCAGATAAAATAGAGAACACCCAGTTAAATTTGAATTTCAGATAAATGATGAATAATTTTTTTAATGTAAGTATGCCCCAGGCAATATTTGAACACACTCAGACTAAAAAATTATTTGTTGTTTATCTGAAATTCAGATTTACCTGGGTGTCCAGTGTTTATTTGTCAAATCTAAAAAGTCTAACAACAATGAACAAACCCCTACCAAAGAGACAAGGGGAATGCTGTCCAAAGCCATGATGCAAAAAGAATTTCTAAGCGTTGTCTAAGATGCAGAGCCAGGCATTCTTAGGAGAAAGATAATAATAGCAACAATAGTTGCTTTGTTGAACATCTTTCTCCTTGGCAGGTACATTACTTGCATGAAATAACTCATTCTGACCTTACAACAAGCCGATGGCGTAGGCACTAGTGTTATTCCCCTCTGACAGACAAGTGGGACGGACAGAAACTTGCCCAAGGACAGACAGCCAGCAAGCCGATGGGCTGGGATTCCAGCCATGTTGGTCAGTTCCCAATACCACACATTAAACCACTACCCATTCTCATAGACAGCAAGGCTCAGTTTGCCAAATTATACAGGGAGTATTCGATTCAGGGCTACATAAACATCCTAGATTTCCTCTTCATTTGTTCGTTTTCAGTTACCACCAATCTAGGCCCCGTTTTTCTCCTTAATAGATGCCACACCCATTCTCCCCTGGTCTGACAGCAATCTAACCAAAGCTCGTATTTTTTTTTAAGATTTTAATTTATTTTTTTGAGAGAGTGGGGAGGAAGGGCAGAGGGAGAGGGAGAAGCAGACTCCCCTCTGAGCAGGAAGCCCAACACGGGGTTCGATCCCAGGACCCTGGGATCATGAGCTGAGCCAAAGGCAGACTGCACTCAACTGACTGAGCCACCCAGATGCCCCAGAGTTTGTATTTTTAAACTACAATTTTCTTACTTAAAAAGTACTGCAGGGGTGCCTGGGTTGCTCAGTAAGTTAAGCATCCAACTCTCGATTTCGGCTCAGGTCACGATCTCAGGGTCATGAGATGGAGCTCCGCATTGGGCTCCACGCTCAGCACCAAGTCTGCTTAAGATTCTATCGCTCCCTGTCCCTCTGTCCCTCCCCCTGCCCACTCTGATGTGCGTGCACGTCTCTCTCTCTCAAAAAAAATAAATAAAAATAAAAAGTACTGCATGCTAGCCTTTTAAAATTTTGGATACAAAAGATTACAGCAAACTACAGAAAGTATAAAGAAATTTAAAATCACCTTAATTTCCATTTTTTTAACATGCTGTATAGTCTTCAAGCCTTGCTGTAGATGCATATGTTTTCTTCTCATTTGCTCTTCAGACAATATCTGAATCATACCGTACACACTGTGTTGTGCTTCAGTTACCAATATATTGTGTACATACTTCTTCTCCACAAATGGTCTTTAAGAATGCTGTGGGCTGAATTCTATCCTCCCAACATTCGTATGTTGAAGCCTTAAGCCCCCAGTGTGACTGTGTTTGGAGTAAGGCAGTAATTAGGGCTACATGAGATCATAAAGGGGGGCCCTAGTCCAATGGGATTAGTGCCCTTCTGAGAAGAGACACGGGAGAGCAGCCTTGCTCTCTCTGCTTCATAAGGACACAGCAAGAACGCAGCCAGCTATAACCAAGGAAGAGAGCCTTCCCCAGAAATCAACCCTGCTAGCTCTTCCTAGATCTGGGACTTCAGGCCTCTAGGACTGTTGAAGGAGAAAATGAATTTCTATTGTCTAAGCCACCCAGTCTGTGGTATTTCATTTGGGCAGCCCAAGGTGACGAATACAGGGAACATGAGTTTTTTAGAACTAGAATACTCCATATGATGCATACACCAAAATTTACTCAACAGATTCCCCATTGCTAACTCTGTAACTTGCTTCCAAGTCTGCACTTTCACAATGAACACCTACTATCCGTAACCTTTCCGGACTTGTTACCTGAGGACAGCTTTCTAGAGGCCGAGTCGCTGGTAGGTGTAGTCCACTGTCCTGGTTTGCCCTGGACCATTCTGGGTTTTGCACTGAAAACCTCAAATCCCGGGAAGCCCTCAGTCCTGGTAAACCAAGGTGGTTGGTCACAGTATGCCTGGGTCAAAGGCAAGACGTGTTCCACGGCCTTCCCACACCTGCTGCTGGACCACTCACCAGACGTGTGCTAATTTCTACACCCAGCACACCAGAGGTTTCCCTGCTAAGGTATGGTACCTTATCTGGCATTGACATCTACGTGCTTCAGCATAGACAGTGACAAATATGAGGTGTAAATTAAAAGTAATCTATACCCTAGAAACAGTTAATTAATATGTGAAGTACCCTAATCAAGAATCCACATTCCAGAGGTGGCTGGTTAGCATTTGAAAGACCCTAATCAGGAGCCCCCACTCCAACTCCAGCTACAAGCACCGTGACAAGTGCTTGCTTTAAATACCACTATCTGAAGCAGCATATTGAGCTTGTTAATTAGCATAAGGGATATTAGAAATAATGTTTCACTGGCAAAATGTGAGCTATTCAAGAAGCATTCTGCCTTGCAATAACAGAATATTTTGAAAAATCGGGTCTCAAAACCCTGCAACCTAACACCTTTGGAGTGAGGCTTTAGGTAAAGAATTCTATTTGATCCCATTACCCCTACATTCATCAGATTACAGAGATGTGAAAATGGGGGGAGAGGGACATTTTGGGGTTGTCACAATGACTGGGGGGTAATAGTTGTGAGAAGGATGGCTAACAGAATTCAATGCCTGGGTCCCGGGTTGCAAAATATCCTATGATACCCAGAGAAGTCCAGCACCCAAAATGCCAGGGATGCCGGAAAAGTTTAGCCAATGATCAGAGCCTTGTGGCATTTTGCCTTAAAGCAAACCTTTCGGGTTGGAGAACCCCAAGGCCAGAGGGGCCACACTTCAGTGGGCTCACCAAACAGATCGACTGATCTTTGTGTCTATTTTCTGTTATTGTTTTGTTTGTTTGTTATTTTGTTGTTGTGGCTGAATTTGGTTCAAGACTTGCTTGCTTCATAACACATCACCCAGAAGCAAGGTTTTGGGCAAGGAGACCTACTGCCCTCACACACCTCTAATCATTGGAAACCAGGAGCATTCAACAAAAAGAAGCTAATCATTGTGAACAGGCAAATCAGCCTAGGTCATGTCACAACAATGGATATCTTTAAAGTTTGCTTTATTATGTCAAGATCCCTTTCAGCGCTTGCTATTAAATACCAAGAAAAATGAAATACAAAGAAAATAAAGCCGGTAAGTTCCTCTGTTTGATTTAAAACAAAGCATAAGGCAAAACTGATGCTACAGTTTGCTGAAAACCTTGCCAGATGAATGTGAGCACACGTATATGTGCATTGTCCTTGGTTAATCCAGTTATGCATGTGTCCATTTTATTTTAGTGATAGACCAGCTTTTTTTTAAGACTTTTTATTTATTCATTTGAGAGAGAGAGAGCATGCGTGAGCATGAGTGTGAGCATGAGCAGAGGGGAAGAGTCAGAGGGAGAGGGAGAAGCAGACTCCTCGCTGAGTGGAGCTCCATCCCAGGACCCCAGGATCATGACCTGAGCCGAATGCAGACGCTTAACCGACTGAGTCACCCAGGCGCCCCATTATGATGGACCAGCTTTAAACTTGATCCTCCAATAGGCAGGCTGAAACTCAGGAGCAATACTGCTACTGATAGGAAAAAAAGTACCCCACAAAGAGAGATCTCCCCATAGCCATCTGGACCACCAAAGAGAGCCAGCAGAGGCTTGTATGGTAGAGGGCAGGTTCTCTATAGTAGCAGATCTCAAACTCTACTGAGCATCAGGATCCCCTGGAGGAATTAAAACACAAATCACTGGGCCCTGCCTCTCAAAATTCTGATTCAGGAGGGCAGGCATGAGGCCTGAGAACCTGCATTTCTAACAAGCTCCCAGGTACTGATGCTTCTGGTCCTTGGACTACATTTTAGGAACCACTGCTCTGGTTCTCAACCTTGGCTGCACATTACAATCACCTGGGGAGCTTTTAAAATAATCAAGACTCAGGCCCCACCCCAGAATGATTGTGTCAGAATCTCTGGGGTGGAGCCCAGGCCCCAGATTTTTTTTTGATTTCCAAAGTAAAGCCAACGTTGAGAACCATGTTTCCAGAAGGAGGCCAGAGTCAAACTATATTCGGCTTGGAATTCCCAAGCTGGATAATAATAGCAGTAACAATAACAAAGATGGAGTTTATTAAGTCTGATTGTATGCCAGTTTCTGTCCTAGGCCTCCTACAGGCACCATCTAATTAATCTCCACAAAAACCTATGAAATTAGTATTTTTGACCTTTTCATTTTAAACAGATGAAACTCAGGCTCAGAGAGGTCAAGTGGCTGGCCAAGATCACTCAGGAAACAAGTGGTGAATTCAAACCCAAGAGGATGTGACTCCAAAATCTGTGTTTCTTAATGACTCTGTGATGCTCCCTCCTGTCACCCCTTCAAAGGGGCAGGGAAGAACCAGAGCTACAGAAAGGATTTAAAGGGGGGAAAAAGCAAACAAGAGGAGGCTGGGGCAGTCTGGAGGTGGTGCTGGTGCCCAGGATGCTACCTTTAACCATCCTTGTGTAGACTGCATAGACAGGGTCCATCTGAAGGGCCCTGGCACACAGCACGTAAAGGGAGAAGGACTGGAGATAGGGATCTTTATGCTTCCTACCCCACGTTCCAGGTCAGGTGGAGACATCTACTTTAAAGGAGGTCTGGGATGAGAGCATAATGGGGAATTGGCTTAGGGAGAGGAGAGTCGGCACTGGGACCCTGGCAAGCTCCCCCCAGCGTCCAGAGTTTGGGAGCCCTCAGGGATATAAACCAGCCCCTGCCAACCACGGGAGATGCCCCTCGCATCACACAAGTGGGAGCAAGATACTCTCCTCTTGAGGCTCTTCCTTTACTGCTGGCTACAGTCGTCCATACGTAGCCCATACAACAGACCTGCACACATCTGCATATTAGAGCCCCTTGGAAATGCTTAATGTGCCAGTGCTCAGGCCCTCACCCCTTGATTCTGATTTCACTGGTCTGCGGTTAGGTCGAAGCATCTTTTTTTTTTTTAATGCTCCCCAGGTAATTCTCACTGGGCAGCCGTTTTAAGAGAGTCATAATTTACTTGACCTCGACACAGACAATGTGATGTTATTACATTTTTGGATTAAGACCATGGTACTTGACCTGGGCTGCAGGCTGAAGTCACCTGGGAAACTTTTAAAAATACCACTGCCTGGATGCCACCTCCAGAGAGTCTGATGTATTTGGTTTGGAGCAGCATCAGCATAGATGGTTTAAAAAGTTCCTTCAGGTGACTCCAATAGATGGTCAAGAATGAGAGCTACTGCATCAAGTTCTAGCGCAGAAACTGACAGCATCTTGAAGTATACAAAATTCAGGGGTGGTCAAATGGCATTCTAATCTAGATTCTTATTCTTCAAGATACTCATTCTTCAAGTGGGAGGTACTACATGTTCTTCTCTATCCAATCTCAATCAAAAACAAGTGCTGGGGCGCTTGGGTGGCTCAGTTGGTTAAGCGACTGCCTTCAGCTCAGGTCATGATCCCAGGGTCCTGGGATCAAGTCCCACATCGGGCTCCCTGCTCGGCGGGGAGCCTGCTTCTCCCTCTGACCCTCTCCCCTCTCATGCTGTTTCTCTCCTGCTCACTCTCTAATAAATAAATAAATAATCTTTTAAAAAAAAAAAAACAAGTGCTTTGAAAATTAGCATACTGGACATCAAATGAGTTTTTATTAAATAGTTTAATTAAATATTAAATTAATGATGAATGTTGCAAACAGGCTCTCATCTGGTGAAATTACGGTGATATTATACTTAAACATATGTGACTGTATATATGGGCTATATATACATATATATACATACATACATATATTATACATATATATGCCTATATATATATATGGGCTAATAATATTTTAGAGAAACTTCCTACCTTTGCAGAGGGGGGTATGAGAATCCAGTGAGGCCTATACCCTTTAATCTTAGGGATATTTTATTAGAGATTTACACTAGGCATATACTAGGGATATACTGCTCTAAGCTAAATACCTAAGTAGTCCCATGTTTGGCAATGAATTCTCAAAGATTCTGCCTAAGGCCAGCTCTGTGGGTGACAGGAGCCTTGTCTTTACTTCAAATGAATCTTTTTTTTTTTTTTAAGAAACTTTATTTATTTACTTGACAGAGAGAGACACAGCGAGAGAGGGAACACAAGCAGGGGGAGTGGGAGAGGGAGAAGCAGGCTTCCTGCTGAGCAGGGAGCCCGATGTGGGGCTCGACCCCAGGACCCTGGGATCATGACCTGAGCCGAAGGCAGATGCCTAATGACTGAGCTACCCAGGCAACCCTCAAATGAACCTTTGATGCGAAGTGTAGATTGAGCACCTAAGAACAGACTTCCTTAAGCTCATGGAACAGATCATATGATTTTTTGTGTGTGTGATGGCTTGCTAATAAGCATTTATTTA
Organism: Leptonychotes weddellii; assembly: GCF_054177405.1. Classification (NCBI taxonomy): domain Eukaryota; kingdom Metazoa; phylum Chordata; class Mammalia; order Carnivora; family Phocidae; genus Leptonychotes; species Leptonychotes weddellii. The sequence continues at coordinate 57,481,198 of NC_138382.1, forward strand.
GTAAATGTTTGTATACCTAGCAGAATTTGCATATGTCCAAATGCATCAAATTGTATACATTAAATATGTGCACTTCTTTGTATATCATTTATACCTCAATAAAGCTATAAAAAATTATCTTATAAAGACCCTCCCATCCACTTTTTTAAGAAGTAATTTTTTTATCCTTTTTTAAGGGGGGAGTGGCAGAAGGAGAGAATCTTAAGCAGGCTCCATGCCAAGTGCAGAGCCCAACATGGGGCTTGATCCTAGGACCCTGAGATCATAACCTGAGCCAAAATCAAGAGTCAGATATTTAATCAACTGAGCTATCCAGGCACCCCCCATTAATTAATTTATTAAAATTGCCATATCTGAAAAGAAACAACAACCCAGACCTGTTAAGTGAGGTTGTAGGAGTATTTAACTGTCACCTACCTACACCAAAGCAGCCCCTGATGGCTGTCAGCTCAGAGCCGGCCTGGTTCTAACAGGAAACACACAGTGTTTTTCTGTGAAACACAAGGCCACTCTGACTGTGATGAGTGAGACAAAAACAGGGCCATTCTGGAATGGTGTCTGAAGACAAAGACAGGAGCACTGTCCAAGCCACAAAAATGGCCAAACATCCCCCTCTTGCTGCTGATGTGAGTGACTGGGCTTCTTCACCCATTGCAGCTTTAGTTCTGCCTCTTAGATAAAACTTATTAAGCTACCCAATCACGGACTAGTCCCTTCTTTCCGATAGCACCCAAACCAGAACAAAATCATGCTTCCTTGAACCCTTGCCCAAATCACCTAACACAAGCCCAGATTCCAGAACGACCCCCTTTGACAACTCCCTCACTGAGATGCTCCAAGTCTCTCCATTTTGTTTTGTCTCCCTTGTTGCAAGGAACCAGTTGCATTAGTTTTCTATTATATGTTACTGCATAACATATTGCCATAAATTTAGAGGCTTAAAGACAGTAGAAATGTATTACTTCATAGTTTCCCTGGGACAGGAGTCTGGGCATAGGCTAGCTGGGTCTTCTCAGTCTATCACAAGGCTAAAATCAGGGGTCAGCTGGGGCTGTGTTCTCATCTGTAGCTTGGGGTCCTTCCAAGCTCACTCAAGTTGTCAAGAGAATTTGGTTCTTTGTAGTGGTAGGACTGAAGTTTCATTTTCTTGTCGGCTTTTGGCTGTTAGCTGTTGACCAGGGATCATTTTCAGCTCTGAGAGGCCACTTTCATGTCTTAGCTGTATGGGGCCCTTCCATAGGCAGTTCACAACATGATTGGGCTTTTTTTTTTTCCCCAGCCCAGTTGGATGATCTCCCTAATATTTCACTTTCTTTCAAGGGCTCACCTGATTAGGTCAGGCCCACCCAGGATAATCTGCTTTTTGACTGATTAGTAACTTAACCGTGGGAGTGACATTCCAACATATTCACAGGTCCCATTTAGACTGGGGTGGGGAGGATTATACAGGGATTGTCCACCAGGGGGCAGGAATCTTGGGGGAGCATCTGCCTGCCTCACCAAGAAACCTAACTTCAACTACAAATGTGTTCCTGGTGATCTTTGGCTGAAAGACACCAACACTTTCCAGCTATCATTTTCTACTAAAATAAGCCTAAGACATGTGCATGATCAGACTACATCAAATCAATTCCTAATGACAGGATGGGAAACCAAGGGGCAGACTTGCCAGGAGATTTTACTGAGCCCCATCTGGACCATCTGGGTGAATCACAGGCTTTTTTAATTGACAAAGACACTGTAAGCCTCTCCCACCAAAAGGCAGGTGGGGCTTGATACCCAGAGGAGTACAAAGAAGCCTATCTGTTCAATGATCTATTCACCAAATTTGAAATACTTGTTAAATGACCTATTCCCAAATTATACCAATTTTACCCATTTATTAAAATGTATCCTGAAGGGGGCACCTGGGTGGCTCAGTTGTTAAGCGTCTGCCTTCGGCTCAGGTCATGATCCCAGGGTCCTGGGATCGAGCCCTGCATTGGGTTCCCTGCTCCGCAGGAAGCCTGCTTCTCCCTCTCCCACTCCCCCTGCTTGTGTTTCCTCTCTATGTCTCTCTCTGTCAAATAAATAAATAAAATCTTTAAAAAAATAAAAATAAAAATAAAATAAATGTATCCTGAAGAACATTCTTGAGTATATTCAATAAATAATAATACAGTTACCCCCTTTATCTGTGGGGAATATGTTCCAAGACTCCTAGTGGACACCTGAAACCTCAGGTAGTACCAAACCCTTTATATGCTGTTTTTCCCTATACGTACATGTCTACGATAAATTAGGCACAGTAAAAGACTAACAATAATAACATAATAAAATAGAGCACTTCTAACAATATACTTCAATAAGAATTATGTGAATGTGATCTCTCAAAATACCTTATTTACTCTACTCACCCTTCTTTTCGCCATGATGTGAGATGATAAAATGCCTACTTGATGAGATAAAGTGAGGTGAATGGCATAGGCATTGTGACTAGCAGGAGGTTACTACTGACCTTCTGACAAGGTCAAAAGGAACATCCTCTGCTTCCAAACCACAGTTGACCTCCAGTACCTGACACCACAGAAAGTGAAACCATGGATACAGGGGGACCACTGTATATTCTGTTAGATATAGGAATGACTAGCAATTCTTCCCTTCTTTTAGGAGCAAACAATACTCGCTTAGTGAGCAAATAAATGATATGTCCATTATCTATAATTTTTAGCACCTCCTACCCTAGGAGTCCAATTTAAATTATCCTTATGGAAAAAAATACCAGAATGGTTGGGCACCTGGAATTCACATCTAGTTGAAACAGCTCCATGAACTACAACAGGTTGATTTACCCTCTAAGGAGGTGTCTCACAACCTCAATCATATTTTAATTTATGTGAATCCTCTAATTATCTTCTTTTACTCAAACTATCAGGATTATTCATGTATTCATTTGTTGAATAAATATATCCAGAGTACCAACTATATGTTAGGTGCTCAATAAGGAGATACAGCAGCAGACCACAGAAATGTCCTCCTTCATGGAGTTTCCAATGTAGCAGAGACAGATATTCAACAACAACAACAAAAATCCAAAAATTAACATACAATTACAAATTCTGATGACTACTAGGAAAGAGAAGTGTAAGAGAAAAATAAAGCCAGGTGGTTATGATATAGTAAATATGCAGTGAAAATCAAGGTTTGACATGTCCTTGTCTCTCTTATCTCTACAAGGATGGATTAGAAAGAGACACCCAAGAAAATGAAATCACTGTCTCAAAGAATGTTCATTGCAGCATCATTCACAATTGCCAGACACGGAAATAACCTAAGTGTCGATCAATAGATACATGAATAAAGAAAATACGATACATACAAATACACAGACACACAGACACACACACACACACACACTAGAATATTGCTCGGCCATAAAAAAGGACATTGTGCCATTTGTGACAATATGAATGAAACCTGAGGGCATCATGCTAAGTGAAATAAATTAGAGACAGACAAATATCATATGACCTCACTTATATGTAGAATTTTAAAATGCTGAACTCATGGAAACAGAATAGACTGGTGGTGGTTGCCAGGGGTTGGGGGTGGTCAAAATGGGGAGATGTGTTCACAGCATACAAGCTTCCAATCACAAGATGAATAAGTTCTGGGAATATAATGCAAGGCATGGTGACTATAGTTAACAACACTGTATTATATACGTGAAAGTGGTTAAAAGAGGAGATTTTAAATGCTCTCACCACACACACACACACACACACACACAATGTAATTATGTTAAGTGATGGATGTGTTAAGTAAACTTACTGTGGTAATAATTTTGCAATATACACATGTATCAAATCATTACATTGTATATCTTACACATAACACAAAGCAATATGTCAATTATATCTCAATAAAGCTGGGGGGGAAAGGAAAAGACATCCACCCTGGGAAATGTGAAGGACAATTAGGAATGTGCCTACCTGTCCAAGGAATAAGGGATCGACTTCATCAAGTTCATTTCAGGAATAAAAGAGGTCAGCTGTGTGACCATGACCTTCTACTCACCTCATTTCAACTGGAAAAACTAGAACCCCCACCTGATATTCAAAGGTCTCACACCTGATATTACTTGCTCCATCAATCTTTGTTGTCAAGTCAGCTAAATGAGAAGTGCTTATCCCCCTAATGGATTAAAAATATAAAGACACCTACTCTGAATATATTTAATGCCCATTAAAATTGTGTATGAAAATCAGGAATATCTCATGTTTAAATATTTATCTAATTTATTTAAATATTTATCTGTACCAAACACAGATAAGAATTAGGTCTTTTTTTTTTTTTAAAGATTTTATTTATTTATTTGACAGAGAGGGACACAGCGAGAGAGGGAATACAAGCAGGGGGAATGGGAGGGGAGAAGCAGGCTTCCCGCGGAGCAGTGAGCCTGATGCGGGGCTCGATCCCAGGACCCTGGGACCATGACCTGAGCTGAAGGCAGACGCTTAACGACTGAGCCACCCAGGCGCCCCAAGTCTTAGGTCTTAAATAGAATGGTATAATTTAGTTCAGTTTCATTCATTCTAAAATAAGGATTCTCCACTGTAATTATCCAGGTAAAATCAGTTACTCTCAAAACCCTTCCTGGATTCCCCCAGGCACAGTTATTAATAGTTACGTCCTTCCCTGTTCTCCCACAAGACTTCCATTACAACTCATTTTTGCACTGTACCAGAAATATCTTGAAGTCTTTGAAATTACTTTTCTGGCTCTCTTACTCAACTGAGGCCCTTGAGAAGAACAACATGGTCTTATTCATCTGTGCACCTTGGTCCCCAGCAGAGAGCCACATTCATAGTAATAAACGTCCATACAAGTTTGAGTGAATAAACAAAAGGTATTGTACAAATCTCATCTTATTATAACAAATGCAATAGGGTGACACTTAGGCCCTGAATGAGAAGACAGCCATGCAAAGATCTAGTCAGGAACAGCATTCCAGAGAGAACTGCTAGTGCCAAGGTGAGGGGAGGGGAGGAAAGAACATATAGAAAGAAGGCCACTGGGTAGAATGAAAGAGAGCAGAGAAAATGAGGTTAGAGCAGAGAGGTAAAGAAAGGCCAAATGAAGGTCAGGATAAGAAGTTTGCGTTCGGTACTATGTATAACAGAATTCACTGCAGCAGGATTACATCCTACAACTTGTATTTTTCAGAGATCACTGTGGCTATTGCTTGGAGAATAGAGTGTAGAGGTGTGTGCTTGGGAGCAGGGAAGCCCTAGAGCCTAGTGCAGGAGTACAGACAAGAGACGATGGTAGCCGGTTCTGGGGTAACAACCACTGAGGTGGACAGAAGGTAGCTGGATGTGAGATAGCTTTTGGATATAAAGGTGACAGAACTTGGTAAGTGGATGTGGGCAGGACTGCTATTTAGCTGGTAAGTCCCCGGAGAGCCCTCCCAGTGGCCAAAATATTGAAATATTTCTACACCAGTTGGTAAATGGTCACAGCCGAGAGCTCCCAAGTGGTGCCCCAACCCCAACACCCCAATACACCCAGACTTCCTCTAGAACCCAAAAATAAAATATCAATGTTTAGCATGGTAGGGACCCCACTCGACAACTCTACAGCCTGACTTTGTTCTGATGGGTGGGTCCCATGCTGTACTGTTTGCTAAAGATCACAATGGGATTTTTTAAAAAAAATTTATTTAAATTCAATTTAGTTAACATACACTGTATTATTAGTTTCAGAGGTAGAATTTAGTGATTCATCAGTTGCATACAACACCCAGTGCTCATTCCATCAAGCGCCCTCCCTAATGCCCATCACTCAGTTACCCCATCCCCCCACCCACCCCCCCTCCAGCAACCCTGAGTTTGTTTCCTATAGTTAAGAGTCTCTTATAGTTTGCCTCCCTCTCTGTTTTCATCTTATTTTATTTTCCTTTCCCTTCCCCAATGTTCATCTGTTTTGTTTCTTAAATTCCCCATGAGTGAAATCATACGGTATTTGTCTTTCTGTGACTGACTTATTTAGCTTAGCATAATACCCTCTAGTTCCATCCATATTGTTGCCAATGGCAAGATTTCATTCTTTTTAATGGCTGAGTAATATTCCATTGTATGTATATACAATGTACATTCAATGAAATATATATATCACCTCTTATCCATTCATCTGTCGATGGACATCTGGGCTCTTTCCATAGTTTGGCTATTATGGACATTAGTGCTATAAACATTGGGGTGCATGAAACACTATGTTTGTATCCTTTGGATCCTCTAGTTCAATTGCTGGGTTATAGGGTAGCTCTATTTTTAACTTTTTGAGGAACCTCCTTACTGTTTTCCAGAGTGGCTGTACCAACCTACATTCCCACCAACAGAGTAAGAGGGTTCCCCTTTCTCCGCATCCTCACCAACATCTATTGTTTCCTGAGTTGTTAATTTTAGCCATTCTGGCTGGTGTGAGGTGGTATCTCATTGTGGTTTTGATTTGTATTTCCTTGATGCCAAGTAAAGATCACAATGGGATTTAAAGGGCAGGGAAAGAGAGGAATTGAGTGCTCCTGGGCTTTTGGCTTGAACTGTTGGATGGATGCCTTGCTGTTTACTGACATGGAGGAACAAGGAAGGAATAAGTCTGATGGGAGGAAAGTGATTCTGTTAAATTTGATATTTATTAAATATCTAGGTGGAAAGGACCAATAGGCTAAGTAAAGGTTCCCAGAGACTACCCACATCAGCAAAGTTCAAAGCAACAAAACTCTAGAATGATGGAACTTGGAAATAACCTTGAGGACCATTTTATTGTGAATAAATCTATAATGTTCTGGATTTGATTAATACCATGAGGAATGTCCAATTGCTTTATAAATCCAGGCTCATTTGGTTGGCTAGAAGTAGGCTGAATAATGACCACCCAGATATATGAGGTCCCAATTCTGGTACCTGTAAATATTACCTTTTTCTGAAAAAGGGTCTCTACAGATATGATTAGGTTAAGATTCTTGAGATGGGTAGATTATCTTGCATTATCCAAGTGATCATAAATGCAATCACATGTGTTATGAACTGAATTGTGTACCCCTCAAATTCATACATTGAAGTCGTAATCCCCAGTGGGACTGTACTAAAAAATAGGGCCTTTAAGAAGTAATTAAGGTTAAATGAGGTCATGAGGGTGGGGCCCCAATCTGAGAGGACTGGTGGCTTTACAAGAAGAGGAAGAGCTCTCTCTTTCTCTCTCTCTCTGTCTCCCCCGCCCCCAACACACACACACCATGTGAGGACCCAGGGAGAAGGCAGCTGTCTGCCAGCCAGGAAGGGAACTCTAACTAGAAATCAACTCGGCCAATACCTTCATCTTTACCTTCCCAGCCTCCACAATTGTGAGGAATACCCTTTCTTTTATTTAAGCCATCCACTCTATGGTATTTTGTGATGGCAGCCCCAGCCGACTAACACATATTGTATTCATATAAGAGGGATGCAGAGGGAAATTAGAAACAGAAGAAAAGAAGGTCATATAAAGATGGAGGCAGAGATTGGAGCGATGGGGCCAAAACAAGGAATGCCAGCAGTCACCAGACATTAGAAGATGCAGGGAACATATTCTCCCCGAGGACCTTCAAAAGGAGTCCAGCCCCACGGAGGCTTTGATTTTGATGGAGCAGTAGAGATCTCAGACTTCTGGCCGCCAGAACTGTGAGAATGCATTTCTGCTGTTTTAAACCACGTTCATGGTTCTTTGCTGCAAAGGTCACAGGAAACTAATACGCCCACCAAGGTGGTTGGGAGGAAAAGGGGTATTCTGTCCTTTTTAAAAATGAAAACCCAGAGATAGGAATGTTTACAACATTTTGCCAAACCCTCCCAACTTCTAGGGCAGACTCGTGCTCCAGCCCTGCTCTCCCAGCTAGGCTAGCCCGACGGCTTTCAGCAGGCCTCTTTCAGAGCCTCTGTCCTGTGTGAAAAGAGAGAGGTGGCAAATACTCTTTCCTTGACCAAACCTTAGCCAAGCTCCTCAGGGCCCTCTTCTCGACTAGACTTTCACCTTCGCCCCCATCCTGTCCTCAGCCTGCCTAGCCCAGTTTTATCAAGAATCCTGCTGTTAGTCTAGTGAGAATCCCCCCCCCAACCCTTGATATCTGATCCAAATCCTCATTCCCCACCTTTGATGCCTCAGTCCTTGGCCTTCCTTTAGCAAAAATCCTGTTGGGTTAGTTTGGCAAGAATTCCCCAACTCTTGATGTCTCTCCTTAGTAATTTCTTATCCCCTGGCCCCATCATTCTGCTCCTTGGCTATAAATCCCTTTGTCCTTGCTGTAGTCGGAGTTCAGCTCTCTCTCTCTCCCCGATTGCAATAGAGCTGACCCTTACCGTAACAGTCTTGAAAAAAGTCTTCCGTACCATTTTCGCGAGCGCCACCATAATTTTTTCTCTAACAGAGGTGGCACTGCTGGAATAACAACTACTGACTTCCAGAAGTCAGGAGCTTTAAACAGCTCTCCCTTCCAAATTTCAAGGTTGCAGCTGCTGTTGAAAATGTTGCACAGGCTTAGGAAAAAAAGGAAATATTTCTATTCTCTTTGGAGATGCTTGTCTTTGAGTTGAAACCCCTCATAACCTTTTGCATTACAAAGGCAACTAAGAGGGCTCATCCTTCTGTTTTGTCTTTAACCTTCTTTCCTTCCTTCCTTCCTTCCCTCCTTCCTTCCTTCCACTCATTCATTCATTCAGGAAATATTACTGAGCCTGACTAAGGCTACATGCTCTGTTCCATAGTGTTACAAACATGTCAACATTGCAGCCACTGTCCTCAAAGGAGAAAGGAAACCATGGTAGGACTCTGAGCCCCTACCATGTATCTGTCCACATGCTGGACCCTTTCACATGTATTGTCACATTTAATCCATCCCTAGGACCAGACCGATAGTAATTATTTTTCTTTTCTTTTTTTCCCTAACAGACGATAAAACTGATTCTTAAAAAAACTGAGCAACTTACTCAAGACCACACAGCTATTGAATTTTGGAGGTAGGTCTCAAAACCAGACATCAGACATCAAAATCTGTGACCTTTTTTCTCACTATGATATATAACAATTAAGACATGCACACAAATAACTATGATACAAAGTAAATGGGTAAATTCTCTTGGAGATCAAAGAATTAAAAATAGAAAGGAAAAGAAATATTGTGTCTGGTACCTGCTAGGCACTTCCCTTTGCATATCCACATGCATAATCTTTTCATTGTATTGTGGCAACAACACTGAACACAAGATCTACCCTCTAAATAAATAAATGTGCACAGTACAGTATTGTTGACTAGAGGCACAACATTGTACATCAGATCTCTAGAACTTATTGATCTTTCATAACTGAACCTTTTTACCTATTGAACATCAACTCCCCATTTCCCTCTCCCCTCAGCCTTTGGCAACCACTCTCTGCTTTTATGCATAATCTTATTCAGTCCTTTCAACAACCTTGTGATGAGAGACATCCCACTTTCAGCAAGAGAGAGTACAAAAATCTTCAAGGAAAAGGTAATGCCAATTCTGTACTTTGTAGGATGACAATAAAGCTTGGGGAACCAGAGAGAAGACACATTCCAAGGGAGGAAACTGGGTACTCTAGAAAAAGGGAGGACATGATCACAAAGCAGCTGTCGGTGAAACTGGCTGAGCAGAAAGAACACAATAGAAAAGAACAAAAGGTAGGGAGCCTACAAGGGCATGCTCAAGTACCTGGCCCTTGTTCAGTGAGCCAGGGGGGCTCTTGACAAGGAGGCCGGAACTGACCTTTGGTAAGTATGTGGTGTAGGGATTGAATTGAAAAGGATGGCAGGAGAACCCAGGGTCAAGAGAACCTCATGAGTGGTTATAAGGCTCTCCTGGGGCAGAGGCTGGGGCTGGAGGAAGGGGAGAAGCACAGAGTAAGATGAACATACACACCATTTTTCAAAAACAGCACTAACAACAGGAAAAGCTACGGCTCAAAATAAATAGCTCTCTTTGGGAACAGAGGCAGCAACAGGCCTACAATGTTTTCACTTAAACCCACGTTTGTTAGATGGCAAGAGTGGCAGCTGGCTGGCAGCAAACTGCCTCTTATCTCCAAATCCAGGCCATTTTGCTCCTCTGCCCAGAGTCTGCATAATAAATTTTCTATTCCTCCGAAGAAAACAATGCCATTGAATGAGGTGGAAATACCAAAAAAAGGATGGCTTGATTTTATGGACAGAGTTTCATATGATATATCAGAACTCACCTATTTCTTTCCTGGTCGACCCACCAGCCTGATTCATTGACCTTGGAAAGTCATTTTCTTCCTCTTTTCAGTACAATATAAAAATTGAAGTGTTTTTAGAAGTGGAGAGACAAACCTAGGGATGCAGCTTATAGCAAAGAAAGGCTAATCAATCTATTCAAGGAATCAGAGTTCTTCTCAGAAGACTGAACAGGAACAGCTAGAAGTATGCCCAGTGAAGATAATGGATTACGCGTTGATGGAGAGGGGAACTAAGTCAAGGGCCCCTGTTACTCTCCTAATACTGAGCTTCGTGCTGTAGATTTAACAATTAACAAGACAACCCCTGACCTCATGGCGCTCACAGATAAAGAGAAAAATTCCCATATGGTGTGATGGGAACAACGATATGGAAAGTAGAGGTTTAGGGAGCAGGTGAAGTTTCCCAGAGACCTGAGTAACCAGGCACCATCCAAGGAAAATTAAATCAGGTCTAAATGAATGTATCCTAAACTTCCACATTATACTTCCTGGTTTCAAACTATATTACAAAGGTATAGTAATCCGAACAGTATTGTACTTGCATATAAATAGACACACAGACGCACGGAGCAGATTCAAGAGCCCAGAAATAAACCTTCACATTTATGATCAACTAATATTTGACAAGGGAGCCAAGAATACTAAATGGGGAAAGGACACTGTCTTCAATAAATGGTGCTGGGAAAACTGGATAATCACATGAAGATGGATGGGAAACCGGACCCCCATCTTATACCACTCACAAAATTAACTTGAAATGGATTCAAGACTTTCACAGAAGAACTGAAGCTGTAAGACTCCTAGAAAAAAAAATAGGGAAAAGCTCCTTGACATTGGTCTTGGCGATGATTTGTTGGATCTGACTCCAAAAGAAGCAAAGGCAACAAAAAGCAAAAATAAACATGTGGGACGACATCAAACTAAAATCTTTTGCATGGCAAAAGAAACAATCAACTAAATGAGAGGTGTTGTTCAAAAGGGAGTGAACTCTCTTGGGAGGATGTGCGTCCTTTTATTTTTGCAGATATCAAACACAGGTGCGGTGAGCATTGGGAGGCATGTGGCAGAGGGGTTGAAAATGGTAGGAGGGGACCATTTGGAATAGATGACATCAGGCTTCTTTCCAAGCCTGACATTCTGTGGCTCTATGCTGGAGCTCCATGTAAGGTTTGCTCCAATGCTCCCATCCCTACAGAGCTCCGTGCTGAGGGATTATATGTTAAGAAAGGGTAAGCAGCACCTTGAACAACCAGAATTCATGGAATGAAACCAGATAGTAACTTTACTTTTGTCTCCCATCCTCCCTTCAAATTGTATTCAGTGGGATGAAAACTCAGGCAATCTCATGATTTTTGGATCCCTTTCGGATCAAGTCTGATAGACACTTTAGGTTGTAGATAGAGTATAAACTTGGTGATTAAAAAGGCCTGGCTCTCATGATAATAACAAAAACTGGCAACTCATTTGAAGGTATGATTTTGCCTGCTTCCCATGAGGGCCTCCCTGGGAGGGTGGGGCTGGAGGAAGGGGACAAAGTGCAATAGCTCCTTCCACCTGCCAATTCTCTCCTCCTCCTACTTGTCACCTGCAGTTTCTGATTCCCTCAGAGTTGGGGTGAGGTGGGCATAGGTGGTAGGAAAGAAAGGTAAGAGTGGCAGAAAATGCTTAACCTATCATAAACAGGTTGGGCCCTGGGGATGGGAAGATATTAAAGTCGTGTTCTGGGACAGTTTGCTGGTAAGCAGTCACAGGCCATGCCCTTGACCCAGGTAAAGGGGCCACTGGCCTAGCATTGCTCACTCTCTCCCCTGCCCCTAAGAATCCAGAAGTACAACTTTGGCTTAGCCTCCATGGAGGCCATTTATTCCACCCTGATAACTCTATGGGACAGGATACTACAAGATGGCCCCACCCAAGGTTGCCAGGTAAATACACTGTCTTTGCTCTGACAGAATCTGGGAGTGAAGGTCAGTCCCCAAGAAAGAACAATTCTCCTTTGCTTTGCTGCCACAGCAGCGAGATAGTCCAGGTGTCATACTCTGATATCCTGGGTGGAGCAGTGGTGTGGGGTCAGAAAATAGGCCTGTGTGTTCCCCTAACTGCTCACTAGTCCCACTGGAACTCCTTTCCCTCAACAAGCTGAAAGGGGAAGCTCCCTTCAAACCTCCCCCTTAGATGGGGAATGAAGACTCACAGTACAGCCACAATTCTCTCTAAAGAAATCCTCATAAATTTTCTCTAAATCTCTACTCTCTCAACCCTATTATATTCTTGATATGGCTGTGGGTTTGGTGAGCTGTGGTTTTCAATGTACCTTCTCTGTAATCCCTGCATATGGTTTAACATCACCTTTAGACTGTATGTTGTACCAATAGAAACTTCCAACACAATAGCCATTTAATTTTCAGTGACCAAATGGGGGAAAAAACTATAGAATTTATTAATAGCTAGTTAAGAGCTTGATAAGGTAATTAAGGTGTGTGCTTGCTAGAATGCAAAGCCCTTGTAAGAGAATAAAGAATGAAGATGAAGCCTGAACCCTCTTGCTTCCCACTCATTAAATCTCTGCCTCTTCCATTCCCCAAACCCAAGGGTGAGATATTATTGCTGATGTGCAAGGAAAATCAATGTGAAGCAGCACCCCACAAATACCAAAGGAAGCAGAGCAAATCAAACCACTAAAAAGACCACACTTGATCCCAAGCCTAAGGCTGAGCATTCCAGGCATCTTTTTATTTATTTATTTATTTATTTATTTATTTATTTATTTATTTAAGAGAAAGAGAGAGCACCAATGGGGAGGGGAAGAGGGAGAGAAAGAATCTTAAGCAGGCTCCACACCCAGGCAGAACCTGACATGGGCCTCAATCTCATGACCCTGAGATCATGACCTGAGCTGAAATCAAGAGTCAGATGTTTAACTGACTGAGCCACCCAGGCGCCCTGAGTATCCCAGGCATCTTAGGGTGGGATGAAAATAGTAGATAAGGTCAGATTACCATCTGCCAGAAATGAAAGCCAAATGGAGATAGCCAAGTCTTTTAACCAATCCTTTGAGCAGGAAGTAAAAGAGGAAGGGGGTAGGAGAGCCCACCATGCATAGATTCAAGAAGTGAAAGAGAAAGAAGATGGCTTGGTTCCTGCCCCTGAGTGATCCAAAGCTTCCCAACTGGTCAAGTCTTGTGCCATGAATGAGTTACAGGTGTGCCACAAGACCTTACACCCCCAAATCTTTGGGGCTGCCAAAGATCCTGTGCTGGTCACCTGTGCCCACGAGCAGCCTTATTTGGGGCTCTGCAGAGGATGGCCCCAGATGAGTGACATCTGTCTGTACACCCCACAGTCCCTGCAGACAGGAGTCTAATGAGTACCACTGAGCACTAACAGTTCAGCCTCAAGAGGTCCATCTGGACCACCATACCAGCAGCTAACAATGGAGCCCAGACTGCCCACTGTAGATACATGGCCCATGGAGCTTCTGGAGGAACTTGTGTTCCCAGCGCCCAAGGAGCACAGTGCATAGCCCTAGGTGCCAACTGTCTGTGTTGGGAGAAGGTGGAGCAAAAATGTTGAACTTCTGGTGGTGGCCTTCCCATAGGTGTGGGATTTCTGCCCATTTGTAATTGATGTGTCCTTTCAATGGTGACTGGTCTAATGATATGGGAGAGTTCTGCAAACTAGAGCCACATTATTATCATTTTGAAGAACTAGATATGAAAAAGTTCAATTAGATTTAAAGAATATTTGCCTTATCACTAGGAATTTCAACATTAATTTTGTTGATAAAAGAAAAGGATGGGATATTACAGTCCTTAAGTATAGTTTCAACAACTATGAATTTTGGAACAGTTGTAAAACAGTTTAAATACTTTTTTATGATCTTCTCATGCAAACACTCATCATCCTCATTGATAGTGAATATCCAAAATTTGAAGAGATCATTACTAAAGACTTTTCATCAGGAATTGAGTATAGCCATTTTAAGCATCAAACCTGATATAAAAAAATTTCCAGAAGCAAAATCTTTTTCTCACTTAAAAAGTTGACAGTACTCAATTTGAATATTTTATGCAAACTTACTGTCATCTTCTTCAACATCTAATTTTCCTTGTAATTACATGATGTAAAAAAATGATTTTGTTCACCTTGTCCTCCATAGATGTTCCCAGAACCTCTTCAGTCTACCCACAGTGTGTTATAAAATTATGACCATTTTCTGTATGTGCCATAATGCAACAATAATCCCCTGCACTGAGCACATGATCTAATAGTCAGCTTAGGTAAGGCCTCTTTCCAACACTATCTTGAGTTAGGTGAGGAAGCTTTGAGGGAAATTTTCTTATGAGAAAATTGCTTCGATGTACATATTTTTAAGTTTGCATGTTCTATCAAGAGCATATTCATTGTGTAGTAGGTCAAGAATGTTTCCCAAAAAATTTGATCTTCAACTATAGATCTCAGTTCTCGAGATTCTTGCATGAATCCCATCTTGGGAGGATTGCACATGGACACCTCATTCCTCAGGATCCTCCCACCTCTGGGAAAACATAGAACAATCTGGGCCCTGCATTCTCCCAGTTGTTTGATATTAGCAAGCCACATTTTCTTACTTGGTCATTGGGCCACTTAAAAAAAAATGTAACCTAATTTTAGCATATTCTTTGGCTAATTCCACTATTTTCCTTATTTTATTAAAAAAAATATTCTCTCTACTCTTTCAACTTAGTTGTCATATTTTATCTTCTTTCTCCTAGTCTTACCCTTTCATGGAAGGGGAAGACTGGAGAGATGAAGGTACTTAGACATTTCATGGGGCACTGTTTATAGTCAGGCCCAGTTCTCAGGAAGCCGTGCTGAGCTCCTCCTACACTCTCATTGCTCACCTCTGTGGTAGGCGCATTCACATGCTCTCGCCAGTCATTGCAAGGACCCTACAGTATAGAAGTAGTGGATGCAACTTATGGACAAGGACACCAAGACTCAAAATGACTTAGCAATTGCCTGAGGACACATCTCTGGTGAGCAGGTGGGTGTGTCAGGTGTGTCAGGTGTTGCAGTAAGATGTGTTTGATTTTGATCCTGTGCTCTTTCTACTCCCACGGTGTTTGGCAACCTTTCATCGGCTTCTAAGTCACGAGGCATCTTAAAATGCAGATTTAACAGGTCTGGGGTGGGGCTTGAGGGTCTGCACTTCTGACACTTGAGTTAAAAAGGTGTACAGGGTCTCAGCCAGGCTCTTCCAAGTACACGGGCATCAAGGGGATGGCCCAGATAGAGCCGTCGAGGTTATCATTCACAGCTGATTTAGCCCTCTCTCGCAGACTGGCTTTTGATCAGGGTTCCAATGGATGGCTAGCAAGAGCTAATTACAATCCCGACTAATTCACTGTCAGTTGTTTTTCATTAACAAATTATGTTCCTGACAAACTGCTCTAGTGTGGTACCCTAAGTACTGTAATTAAAATCTTAAAAAGTTGCATGTGGGCTTAATTGATTTCCTTAATGTATTACTCAGACTAAACATTCCATTATTTTGTGTCTTGATGTTTATGAAGGGGCAGAAGTCCTGCTGCCACCCAGGCAGCAGAGAGATAGGCTCTGGGTTAACAGGGAGCCTGCCTGTTTTAGGGGGCCTGCTTGCTTGCTTCCCCAGCAGTGCTGCCTGAGCATTCAAATGACAGTGGTGATTGCTCTCCACCAGAAATATTCACAGAGGAAGGGATGGAGAATGATTTGACTTGTGTCTCTAATTAGTGTCCTTGAATTTCCAAACTTTGAGAATGTTATGATGATTCTCTAGTGTACTGATGGAGAAACGGAGAGATGTCTCCCCAGGCTGTCACGGCTCCATGTCCTATGGGCTCCTGCTTTTAGCACTGAGTACCACAGGGCAGAACGGAGAGGCAGCTGAGAACAATGTCTACATTTCGTCTAAAGTCATGTGTGATGCAGACGAGTCCAAGTGTATTTGGCAAATTTGGAATGCTATGGGCAGCCAACATGGATACTACAAGCCATTGAATTTGACTGCATGTATTCACTCATTCGTGTGTTTGACAGCCTCTTAAATGAGTACCTAGTATGGGCCAGGACCAGTGTGAGATTTCAATAAAAAACAAAAAAAAGCAAAATATGCACAACTTTAATAGTGGCAAACACTTACATATTAAATGCCAGGCACTGTTTAGAAACTTTGAACATATTAACTCATTTAATTCTTGCTCAGGTCCTATGAAGCAGGTGCTCTTATTATCCCTGTTTTATAAATGAGAAAACTGAGGCAACAGAGAAGGTAAGAAATTTTCCTACGGTCACACAGCCAGGATTTAGACCCAAACAGTCTGGCTCTGACTCCTTGCTTGAACCCCTGTGCTATATTGCTTCTCTTTACTATAATAACAATAGCTAATGAGGACTTAGTGTGTCCTCATGAGTAATTTTATACTCACAAAAATCCTAACGAGATAGGCACTCCATTATCTCCATTTTGCGATTGAGGAGAATGAGGCACAGAGAGGTTACTGAATTGCCCTAAGGTCTCGGGGCTTGTAAGTGGCAGAGCCAGAATTTGAGCACAGCCCCAGAGCCTGTGTGTTTAATCTCAACGCATCTTAGAACTAGCAGAGACCTGAAAAATCATAGAGAGTTGGGGCCTGCACAGGCCAACCCATTTAAATAATTAAACTTCAGGTGATCTTGCTCTAGATTTCCAGCAGATGAAGGTATGGCCCAGGTTGAAAGTGCAAAGTGGGGACGGGAAGGCAGATGGTTCAATGCCTAAGGCTGCCCTTGAGTTCTGTATTATCACATCTCTTGCATACCTGCAGTTCTCTATTTCTCTGCCCTCTGCCCTACTCACCCTCACAGGGCATCCAAACAACAGGGATGGACCACACAAGCCTAAGGATAAACCTGACAAGCTGACAATATGTTACATTATTCCCTACACACTACATGTTGAAGAAACTAAAATGGGCTTGAATTTTAGAACTTCACTTTCATTTTTTATGAGGGTACACATGAAAAAAAATGCAAATTATAAAAGAGACATTTGTCACATTTTCCTGAGTCTCCAAAAAGAAAAAGTCATCCATTGTGAGGTCATTTAAAAGAACTGGACTATTTTGTTTGCTGGAAGAGGAGACCAAGCGTTTTCAATAGGTGATTTCTCATGCTGCACCAACTAGCTGAAGGAGGCCTCCCGTCATCTGCCAGCCGCCGTAAGCATGATGTGCTTCACCTGTTCACTTGTGCTTTCAAGCTCTCTCCTTGGTTCTGGAACCACAGCCTGACATGACTCATCCCCATTACCCTCTGAGTCACTTCCTGGGTCGCTCTTCATGGGCATTATTTCTGCTTCTCTCAGACAAGCGCCTTTGCGTACACCCCAACCCAGGCCTCCAGATCATGTTACTCCCAGACTTGGGGCCCAGGCAACACAAAGCCCTTTCCTTCAGTGTCCGGCGGGGATCCAACTAAGTGCCAATCCTTGGTGAGCTTCTTTCAGTGGTTTCTACTCATTATCAAGTATGTTTTTCTCTCAGGTAAACCACCCATGTACCTTTCCATTGGAATGTCCCACCGGTAGAACAGACTGGCTTTCCATTCATCGCTTTTAACACACAATATTCTTCAACTGTTTTTTTTAATGCACACATACACACACATATATTATATATATATTTATATTTTAATACTAGAAGCCCAAACTGTACATTTCTATCATATTACTAAACAAAAACTGGGTTTCAGTTTAAGTTCAAAGAATCATGTAGACATTATTCATCTCTGCAAACTCCATTTTCAATTTTTATGCAGGATCCTGGAGCATTGATGACTTGGCTAATAAAAATGCTGTCGGAAGTTAAAAATCGCTTCTGGGGTAGTGCTACCTTCTAGTAAGAGAGTTCTTTTTTTTTTTTTTTAAAGATTTTATTTATTTGACAGAGAGAGAGGGAACACAAGAGCGGGAGTGGGAGAGGGAGAAGCAGGCCTCCCACGGAGCAGGGAGCCCGATGCGGGGCTCGATCCCAGGACCCCGGGATCATGACCCGAGCCGAAGGCAGACGCCTAACGACTGAGCCACCCAGGCGCCCCTGTAAGAGAGTTCTTAAAAACACTTGACAGAACTTGATTGCAAATGACAGATTTTTCCCTCTATACAAGTCACTGTATGCGAGCCGAAGAGTCGATGAGATCGTCAGAAAAACTTCAACCAGGGCGCCTGGGTGGCTCAGTTGGTTGAGCAACTGCCTTCAGCTCAGGTCATGATCCCAGGGTTCTGGGATCGAGTCCCGCATCGGGCTCCCTGCTCTGCAGGGAGCCTGCTTCTCCCTCTCCCACTCCCCCTGCTTGTGTTCCCTCTCTCGCTGTGTCTCTCTCTGTCAAATAAATAAATAAAATCTTTAAAAAAAAAAAAAGAAAAACTTCAACCATTCTTTTCAATTTATTTGATATAAAAGAAAACATCCGGCTTAGGGTATATGTCTAGAATATAAACTATTTGCGAGGCAGGTATGATGATAATGTCTGGTAAAGGCAGAATTTCTTTCTTTTTTTTTCCTGGAACTGCCAGTGGGAGGTTTCTGGCAACTTTTAGTTTGGAGAGATTGAGAAAGCTTTCAGAGTCTTTGGAACAGATTCCTTTTGTTTTTGGAAAATTTCCAGGCTTGGCCCTGTAGTTATATAAATATAAAGCAAGTACCCACCCATTGTCCTTGGCGAAAGCAGTGAAGTCACCATACATTTGAATGCTGATGCTGCAGAGTAAGTTGCCTGCCCAGTTACGTAAGTGGGGTACCTTCCGCCAGAACCATGCCCTTGAAGAGGGTGAGAAATGTTTTGCCTAAATGTGAATCTAGAGTAGGAGCACTGGTATTTAAGTAGTATTTAAAGGGTAAATAACACCAACTTTGTGAAATGTATTTTGAGTGTTATCAACTTTTTTGATACACAGTTTTAAAAAAAGACATTTAATTTTTTTATTTATATTTTTTAAAAATATTTTTTTGAGAGAGAGAGCAGGGAGGTTGCACAGGGGAGAGCAGGGAGGAGAAGGGACAGATGGAGAGCGAGAGAGAGAATCTTAAGCAGGCTCCATGCCCAGCCCAGAGCTCACGTGGGGCTCGATCTCACCACCCTGAGATCACAACCTGAGCTGAAATCAAGAGTCAGACGCTTAACTGACTGAGCCACCCAGTCACCCCCAAACAAAACATTTTAAAAGCTATTTTAGAGGCGCCTGGGTGGCTCAGTCATTAAGCGTCTGCCTTCAGCTCAGGTCATGATCCCAGGATCCTGGGATTGAGCCCCGCATCGGGATCCCTGCTCAGCGGGAAGCCTTCTTCTCCCTCTCCCATTCCCCCTGCTTGTGTTCCCTCTCTTGCTGTTTCTCTCTCTGTCAAATAAACAAAATCTTAAAAAAAAAATGTTTTATACTTTACAAAGTACACCAGTAAACACATGCCACAAATATTTAACATAAAGTTTCAGAAACAATATTTACCTTTATTATACTTAACACTGATATTTCTATATATTCTATGTCATCGTTTTTAATGTTGGTTATACCCCATTGAATTCATATTATGATCTTTTAATGGGTCATAATTTGCAGTTTGAAAAACATCCAACTATTGTGATTGCTTTATTTGGGTCCAGTGATCAATCTGTGGAATCCAAGAGATTTGGGGCCTTGGACTTCGAAGTTCAGGGACCTACAGAGATGACAGTAACTTATTTTAAAACACGTCAACACAGCCAGTTAGATACTACTTGCGCCATTTAGTTTCATTTTTAACTCCAGGGGTAGCTGGGGTGGTCAGCAGGCATTCTGATGTGGATGCTTTTGCTGTCTGTATGTCAATCAGTGGTCAAAACTTGCCCATTTGCATGTGGAATGTCAAAAATGGGTTTTTATCATGCGAAATGGTGTCTTGTTGATCAGCATTATGGATGTCAGAAATGAGCTCTTATTAATGAAAAGTATTCTTTGTCTAATACATTTCAATTAAAGAAAAGTTTCTAAAAGTTTTAAAAAAGAACATTCGTAATAAAGATATTTCTAAGAATGTGGGAGGGAAAAAGTATTCTTAATACATAGACTGGCTAAACCATCTCAACCCTAGCACAACCAGGGTATCAGAATCCAGACAGCCCACTAACTGACAACCCTAGGGACATTTGATTGCTAAAAGGCCCTACATGCATGGCAGTGTGTGCCCATCGAAGTGGAATATCCTTGATGTCTGATATTGACTGAAAGGGTGACAGAATACTGCCTCTGCAGTCTTGGCTTTTGTCTCCAAGTGAACAAAAGTTCATGCAAGGTGTTCATCAGACCATCCAAAGGGCCAGACAGAGGCTGTGACTTCATCAAGCTTCCAGAATAGATACCGTGACCTGTTTTGTGCCTGCTTGCTAGTGAATGTGTGTTTAGCAAGTGTCTGCTTGGGTGGCAGAATTTGGTCTGAGACTTGCTCTCATTATAACAGGGTAGCAAGGTTATGTGGGAGTGGCAAACTATTACCCACTTCAAAGTTCTTTGGCTGACTAGTGTTACCTTTTTTTTTTTTTAAAAAAAGCCCTAAGAGCTGTGATTACCAAATTGATGAAATCCATCCAGTTCCTAGGCCCCTTCCCTACTTGTAAATCTATGTGGAGCATGAGGAATCCTGGAAGAACAGGTTACTTTGGGTGAGAATGGCTGACATACACGACAGAAGAACAGACCTGTAGAGCATGGGAATGTTCTCTTGACTCCCAGAATTCAGTTGGTGAGGAAGACTCAGCAGAGGAAGGGCCTTCACAGGATGGGGACTTACGATCATTTTACTTTAGATCAGAAAAGGAAATATGGCCTTATTTGGTAATCAGGCTGGGGAGGCCTGGATATCCATAAGCCACGTTTGAAATCTCAGTATATAACAAGGATTTTTTTTGACATTCTACTCCACTTAAACATTGGTGGTTTAGTTACGAAGTTCACTTTGTCAGGATAATATTGTGGGAGCAGAAGTGGCAGGACTGCATGTGAGCCTCAGACCATGCTGAGTTTCAGACCTTCCTGACAAATCAAACAAAGGATAGGCCATAATCAATTGAGTAATCAATGAGGAAACAGCTTTCTGAATTATGGGACTATTTGGAAGGAAGCTAGTGGAGAAGGTCTGGAAATGTTCAAGAGAGATAAAGATGACATGAAGGATTTGGGATCTGCCTTATATATCGCTCCTTGACCCAGCCCACAGACTAGGTCCGAGCTCTCTGGGCTGCAGGCAGAATTAAAAGGAGTTATAAGGATATTGCTCCCAGTGCCCAGGACCTGGGGAATTAAGTGTAACCCAGACAGCAAGAGGGATCTTCTCTTCATTGATGTATGGATCCAACACAGAGAAGATTCAAGGGAGTGCAGGGAGAAGCTAGAGAGTCAAGGTCTGCATGTTGGGTATTACTTGAAGAACACGGACAACAGTGTTGTCACCCAAGGCCCTGGAATTAGCAACCGTCCCAAGGCATGACCACTGAGGAGCTTTTCAGTTGGTGGACAGCGACTGTGTAAGCCAGAGAGAAAGAATTTGAGATCAGTGTTTGTAGGCTCATGCAGTTTGGGACAAGAGCCAAAAATATTTGGTTATCACCCACACTGAGCTCCATGATACTTATTTATGCAAGACTTGAGGAAACTTGAAATAAATTTGGGGATCTCATTAGGATTGTAGTGATTATAGATTCTCCTTCAAAGGCAGAGCCTCAGACAAGGGCTTGTGTGCAAGCAGTTTATTTGGGAAATGATCCAGGAAAGTGAGGCCAAGAAGAAATGGCAATACAGGAGTATATTATCCAGTTGGTCACCACTGTGTTACTAGGGCTTGCCCCACTAAGACCTTCCGAGGAGCCATATATAACATGCCTCATTTATCCACCAGCTCTCATCCCCCATTAGAACAGGGATGCCCCACTGGGCTTTAACTCCCCTGCCCTTTTAGGTTGTGCATGCTTGAGTGGGTTTCCACAGCCATTTCACAGCACAGCATTAGACAAGTCCCAGGGCAGAAAGATGTGATGCAGATGAAGTGAGGCACTGTCAGAATAGGTTTGCACAAAGCTCGTTGCTACGGCAGTGGCTGGAGTAAAATGTGGGCTGAGAAGATGCAAGGCTGTAAAGTGGTACACACCAAGTATCTTATATAACACATCTCTTGCACTGCTCACGTCCACTCTGCCCTATGTGAAGTCCCATTCAGCAGGCAGCCTTCAGTGTGGTGGACTTCCAGTCTCTACAAAAGACTTCATACGGACAAACCTATAGTCCCTACTGCTGTAACTGGCATTGCAGGAAGGGGTCGGATAGAGTCCATCTGTTCTCAGGGTCCTGGCTGATACCTTCCCCATACCTTCATTAGGAAGGGAAATTATTAATTATGGGAGTTGCAATTCAATTTCACGTACTAGACAACTGACCCAAAATGGTTAAACTGAAAAAAGGAACTTATTGGCTCGTATAACTGAACAGTCCAGGAGTAGATATGGATTCAGATGGGGCTTGAGGCAAAATGCTTGTGGTATTGTTGCCACAGAACAGAAGGATCTGAAGGGCACGGGGTGGGGGTGGGGGGGAACAGGTGTATATTTCATCAATATTTAAAATGTTTGCCAATATGATAAATGAAAAATGATTTTTTTATTTGCATTTCCCTAACCACTGCTGGTCTAGTGGTTGAAGTGGGATTTGAACACAAGTCAGTTAACCCAGAAATTCATATTCTTTTACCAATACCCTACACTATATTCTTCCTATTGGCTTCATTTGGAATCCTGAATTAGAAAAAGGCAAGAAAGATAAAGAAAACTGTCTATCAGATCTATGAAGATGACAAAAGGTTTAGAAACTTTCCCTGGGAAAACTTACTGAAAATGGAAATTCTTCTTATAGCTAAGGTTTTTTTGTTTTTGTTTTTTGTGGGTTTTGTTTTTTGTTGTTTGTTTGTTTGGCTTTTTTTTTTTGTAGCCTGTACGGGGAACAAACCTTCTTATTGCGAAGTCTATAAAGGCAATGAAATAATGCAACTTCTCAAGAACTTTTAAGCGTTTAACTATTGCCTTTTATGAAAAGATTCAGACTAGCTGGCAGAAGAGGAAAGGGATTGAACTGGAGCCAAAGGGAATCTATTTAGTTACAATTACACCTCTCAACAGAAAAGGTACAACACAGGGATAGGTGTAGTAGATGAGTATGTTGTTTGTTTACCCTCATCCTCCCCAGTTCATGTGGTCGCAATGGAACTATGGATAATGATGCCACGCTCCTCCCAACTCAACAGTAGTCATGTTGACCAATGACTAGTCAATGTACTCACTTCTCTGGTCATGGTGAATGGCTCAAAGATGGACATGGGATATAAGCAGAGCCATGATGAGTGAAATAGAAATAGAAAACATATATTTAAGTATATTTACAGATCTACACTCAGTGACAGTAAGGCGCTGTTAAGCCAGTGGCAAAAAATAAAAAAAAAACTGTATGTTTACTCCCCTGCCCTTTTAGGTTGTGCAGTATGTTTAAAGGAAGAAAAGAAAGACAAAAGCAGAAAACAAAATATAAGTAGTATCCGTTACATGTGACTTTTGCAATGAATAATAGAATGTGACATGCAATAGTGCATGTTCTTTCACTAAATGCAAGTCTAAGTGGAGTCCTCCCTAGGACTCGGCTGCTACAGTAATCAGAATGCCTCTTTTCCATTAGGGTGGATAACCTGGCATCTGAAGCCAGCAGCATCCCTGAATTTCTAGGTCATGTGAGCCAATACAATTCCTATTTTGCCTGAGCTGTATTGTTCAGATTTCCTTTTTTCCAATAAGAAGTTTTTCACCAATATGTTAGCTCACTCTCAAGTCTATCGGAGCTCCTTCTTCTGAGTCTGTTTATACGAGATGCCTTGCATGCAAAAGGAAGATGGCCAGTTGACTCCTCTAGAGATGGGTCCCCTCTCACCAGGGATCCCATGGCGAGTGTAAGGGTCAGACAAAGGAATGCAGGGCGAGTGTGATTCTCACTTCAGATTCTGGGAAGTACGTTCATCGCTTCCACGTTCCTTACGTATGATTCCAGGGCATGTAGGGGAGAGACATTTAAGTGATTTACAGCGTGTAACAGATAAAGCTATAATCCTTTTTCCTTTGTTGCATGAGAAATGAAAAGTTGATTCCTACTTAAAATCATTCACACAAACCAGATTCTGGACCAAGTGTCAGCCGCGGTGTGATCAGCCAAAACACAGGGCTTTTTAAACAGTCCTTTCTAAGCCTCATCCAGTAGAGCCAATTTATCAGTCAGGATGTGAGTTGGAGGCAAGGCTGTGATGAATAAAGACCAACTGCAGCCAACTTTCTGAGAGTCTTTGTAACTTGGGGCTTCAAGGGAACGGAAAAAGAAGCTGAACTGAGTCTCTGACTCTCAGGTGTTTAGGTTCCATGGAGAAGGGGACTAACATCAAGCCACGGGAAGAATGGCGACCATTTGTGGAGCGCTTCTCCAGGCCAGCCACGCTGCACGTTTTATCTCACTTGATCCCCACAAGGATGCTGTGAAGGAGGTATTTGTAATCCACAGATATTCACATGGAGACACTGAGGCTCACAGAAATCATGGTTTGCCCAAGGTTGCATAAAAGTACATGGAGGATCCACAAGTCAAGCTCAGTTCTACTTGTCCAAGGCCTGTGCGTGGCTTAAAAGACTGTGTTTTTCCCACACCATTATATGGCCAACTATGGTTGTGTTCATTAACAGCTTTGTATTTATTTATTTTAGAGAAGGAGGAAGAGAGAGAGAGAGAGAGAGGTGGGGGGGAGGGTGGTAGACAGAAAGAGGGAGAGAGAGAATCCAGGGTTCCATCTCACAACCCCGAGATCATGACCTGAGCTGAAATCAAGCCAGACGCCCAACCGACTGAGCCACCCAGGCACTCTAACAGCTTTGTATTTAAGTCATTCCTTCAAAAACTAGACTTCTAGGCAAGACCTCCAAAGGAATCAAACCACACCCATAATTATCGCAGTATTGCTTGGTCTTCTCTTCTAGAAGAACACTCTTCTAGAGGAACTGTTTATTTGCCACCTTGAAACGCTGTCTTATAAAATCTCAGTTCAAAGACTGTGTATGTCCCAGGAAACATACAGTTTTTTTATTTTTTGCCACTGGCTTAACAGTGCCTTACTGTCACTCACAGAAGTAGCATCCTGATCTCTGGTAAATCACATGATATACTCGTTTCGTATTATAACTATTGCCCTCATTATATGTATCCTTAACTGAAATGTTTAGATAGTTGTGATGGAATCAGTTTTCTTAATTCTACAGTGTTCACAGATTTCCCCTCTCCCCCCAGTCTGCCAAAGAGATCCTGTAACTAACTGCCTGCCCAGTTTTCCTCCTTAGGACACATGAGAAAATAAAAGAATCCCTCTAATTACTTTGTGCTTATTTGTGCCTCTATAAACCTGACTCTTCTCCAAGACAAAACCACCTGGGACATAGCTTCTAGAGAGCCACACAGTCATACCTGTGAAAAGTTAGCAGGGCCCAGGGTACAGAAGCTCATGCCTGGTGGCATGACAAGGTAGGATGATTCCTGGAGCCAGACCGCCCCCAATGTACTCTTCACGGTGCTCTCGGGGGATTCCATGAAACAATAGACATGAAAAGTCTTTCTGAACTAGAAACACTGTGCACATGTGAGCTGTTACGACCACCTGGTGTGGTGTGTGCGGTAGAGATTACCTTTAGCTGGTGGCAAGCATTTCAGTTTATATAACACTTTTCATTCCAGGAGCCCTAAACCCTTGTGAATATTATCCCAAGAAATATCACTTGAAATAAAATGCACGTAAACAGAGGCTAGCAAATGAAGGCACCAACAATGATGACAACGATGAAGGTCTTCAATGAGAACATCAACATTTTGACATGCCAACTCTCGAGGACGTCACTGCTGTAGTCACAACACCTTCTGAGGGGAAAATCAATTCTCAACATGAATGTTTCCCATCAGGGCTGACTGTTTGGGTTGCGGGGGGGAGAGGTGGAGGGGGGACAGAAGTGAAAAAAACATTTTAAAATATGAATTGTATTTTCCATAGCGGTACATCAGAAAACTCAAATATAACTCCACAACTCTTTCAAGAGTTTCCTTTTTGTTTCCCGATGGTAAAGGGAGAGAGAAAATAAGCTGTCATTATGAGAATGATCAAACGTGGAGAGAAGAGAGGCAGAGGTAGGTAAAACACCAATTACAGTGCTGCCAATCTGTGTGAGTTGGGCCTCTTCCAAACAACAGTGCACATGGATCTGAGGACATGGGGAAGGGGATGGCGGGGGTAGGGAAGAGAGAGCTGCCAAAAGTCGAGCGAGCCGAGCCGGGGAGGTGGAGAGAAATGGTCCCCTGGCGCTCTGGCAGCAGTTTAATCAGGCAGAGCCCCGTGCATTCCCATGCACCAATTCCATTCTGTGTGTTCACTCACAGATTTGGCTTCTGGCTCACTCTCTTTGTTTGGGTAGCTAGGCATGAAAAAGAATCATCCGCAACCAGAGCTCAACTTAATTCCCAATTCCTCTCTGGAAACTATCTGTTGGCATCGTGAAGTGTTCTGTGTAAAAGGCCATGCTTTGGCTGGTCCAAAGAGGAATTTCAGGCCCTCCATCAGGGTCTTTGTGGATAAAGCTAATTCTTGGAAATTGACAGAGGAGTCTGTACCTCTGGAATAATTTGTGTTGCCCCAGCATCTCACTGTTCTTGCCAATGACACACAGGAACCCTTGGCAATTTTTTCCTCTCTCCTGGCAAATGGGATGATGGCACAGCTGTTTTCTCTCTATAAAAAGACAGTCACTCCTCTCTGAACCTCCAGCTGGAAACAAAGGTCAACTTACGTTAGTGACTGAACTACCATGTGGCATATGAAGAAACACAAAAGAAATTCACCATGAGAAACTCTAAAATTTCTAATCATTTTATCCATGTCCCAGCACCTAAATCTGAGTGTGGTGCTCACCAAGTTTTGAATGAATGCAGGAAAAGAAAATTGGGTTAAATATTGCATTATCTGCTGTTTTCAGAAATTTTCATGCATGGTAATTTTAATCTCTGCCCTTTTTTCCCTTTGGGTCAGGGAAGCCACACTTACCATATTACAACTGCTTTGACTTGTATCAAGTCCCTGTGGGGTTCAAGACACACTCAGGAGTGCTCTGAGAGATGTAATAAAAACTGAAAGAAAGAGTAAGTGAATGGATTTCTGGTAAACATGAAAGATTATACATACAAATTTGCCTTTCCTTTCCCGAACTCCTCTAAAATGACAGGAACACTTAAAAAAAAAAATAAAACATGAACCCACAAGAAAAGAAAAAAGGAGATGGCAGCAGATTATAAATAGTCACAATACTTTGGGAATGGAAATCCAAGGAGGGGAAAGAAAGGGGGTACGGGAGGAAGAGTCAACGAGAAGCAAACCAGTTCATGCCTCAGAATCCTCAGAGCCACGGGAATTGAGGATGCCAGGTGCCTCCAAAGGCAGAAATGCTGAGTGGGTTTGAAAACGGAACAACCGATTGCAAGGTAACTAGGAAACTGGGACCTAAGCTCAGGTGATCAATTAAGTTTAGTTTGGTAGATTTGGAATTCACTTAATTAGAGGATAAAGTTAAAGCCATAATTAAATGCTCTAGCCCAGAAGTGGCAGATATTGCTCCTGCTCAAAGGCCAGAACTCGTCACGTGGCCCCACCCAACAACAAGAAAGGCAGGATGTCTTGCTTGTGTCTGGAAAGAGAAGAGTGTTACATTAACATCAGGAGCCACGTGAATGACTGTCCGAAGGCCCAGGACTGAATTTGTATACATGGTACTCCGGAGATGTAAGACTAAGAGTCAGCATGGAAAGAAGACAGAGAAAAAACAATCAGATACAGGAGAAGGACGAAGAAAGCAGAAGTCATGGTTGACCAGGAGGAAGGAGAGAGGGTGAAGAAGGAAGCAAGTGATCAATGCAGAAGTTTCTGATAGCAGGGTGCACCATGCATGGGAAGGCAGAGGGATTTAATACAAGAGTCATGTCAAGATAGTACTCATTCCCTTGATGAATTTCTCAGTCATAATTTCTGTTTCTCGTCCTAACCCTAACCCCACATCTAACCTTAATTATAACAATGCGTATATAAGGCTGCCTTAGCCTGTTGCCACTGAACAGTCTGAATGTCTAATCCCAAAACCCTTCCTCTGATTTCATTCTTATTAAGCAAACTTCTTATGATTGGGCTTTCCTTGAAGGTCTTCCTTCAGTAAGGGAATGTGTTAGTCATATTAAAGTATTTCAGACCACATGTCAGCTCCATTTCTCAATAGGTAAATTAAAAAACAGGATTCTGGGGCGCCTGGGGGGCTTAGTCGGGTAAGCATCCGACTCTTGATTTCAGCTCAGGTCACGATCTCAGGGTCATGAGATCAAGGCTTGGAGCCTGCTTAAGATTCTCTCTCTCCCACTCCATGTGCCCCTCCCCACTCATGCTCTCTCTCTCTCTTTCTAAAACAAATAAATAAATATTTTAAAAAATAGCATTCTCCTTTTATACATCAGTGGGATGAACTTGGTATATATGAATCTCTCACCAGATGGTTCCACCCTTGATATGCAGGTAAATATATATTTGCAAATGTAAATATACAAACATAAGGCCTACCAGCCTTATGTGCAATATCTGATTTTTTCTACAATGAACATTAAGAAGGAAAAATCCAACAGAAATAAACTCCATCTTGAAGAGAGACGGAGGAAGGAGTAAAAATAATTCAATGGGGGGAAAGCTGGATAATAAGGTATTAGGAAGTAACAGAAAGGGGGAAAGAGATACCATGAAGGGAGGCCACAATTTCAGAAACCTAAAGATCTTGGTGGCCTTCTTATTTTTGCTGAATTTAAAACAAGACTATGATTGTTTGCTAGACGAGGAAGTGTGCAATCTGGCAAAAATCTAAGTTAAGGTTATTGATGGTAGAATGAAAATACCAAAACTTAATACATGCCAGAAGCCAAGGATATACTAGATTTTTCTATTTCTAAAAATAAGCACGGTGCCTGGGTGGCTCAGTTGGTTGAGTGTCTGCCTTTGGCTCAGGTTATGATCCCAGAGCCCTGGGATGGAGTCCCACGTTGGGCTCCCTGCTCAGTGGGGAGTCTGCTTTTCTGCCTCGCCCCTGGCTCATGCACTCTCTTTCTCTCTCTCTCTTTCTCTCTCGCTCACTCTCTCTCAAATAAATAAATAAAATCTTAAAAAAAAAATAAGCATGCTGGGGGTTGTTAAAGAAATTATAATAGGAACAGATTACATGTCACATGACAATAATATAATAAATTATAACAGATTATAATGTGATGGAATACAATTCAGTCCCCAAAACCAGATTGTTGGAGAGGACTCAATAGCACAGAAAAAGGATGGCCTCAATATAATGTTCTGATGAAAAACAGCAGGGTTTTAAAATATGTTGGCATTCTCCTATGTTTATTGCAGCATTGTTCACAATAACCAAATTATGGAAGCAATGTAAGTGTCCATCAATAGATGAATGGATAAAGAAGATATAGCTTATATATACAATGGAATATTACTCAGCCATCAAAAAGAATGCAATCTTGCCATTTGCAACAGTATGGATGGATCTAGAGGATACAATGCTAAGTGAAAAAAGTCAGTCAGAGAAAGACAAATACCATATAATTTAACCCATATGTGGAATTTAAGAAACAAAACAAAGAGTAAAAAAAAAAAAAAAAGGAACAAACCAAAAAACAGACTGACTACAGAGAACAAACAGATGGCTACCTGAGGGGAGGTAGGTGAGGGGATGGGGGAAATAGATGATGGGAATTAAGAGTACACTTATCATGATGAGCACTGAGTCATATAAAGAATTGTTGAATAACTATATTGTACTCCTGAAACTAATACAACACTGTATGTTGACTATGCTGGAATTAAAATAAAATAAAGTAAAATAAATAATAAAATGTGTGTGCATTATTATACCAACTTTGAAAACTAGAAAAGACTGGAAGATCTCAAAAATGAGTGTGAGAGTGGTGGTGTGATTATGGCTGATTTTTATTTCATTCTTTATACTTTCCTGTGATTTTCAAAAATTTCTGTAATGAACTTAAAATTCTTTTATATAATGTAAATTACTTTTATAGAGAAACGTGCTTCCATTAGCAACTCTGTTTTTCAATTATATTTGTTAGTTATATTGGAATTAAAAACTCATTACATACATTAAATGTAACATTTTTAAATGCTCAGGGTATATATGCTCCCAACTGCTTTTAAAATGAAATTGTAATTAGATGGAATAAGAGAATTGAGACTGGAAAAGCTCTCTGAGGGTGATGGCAAAGGCATGAAATGCCCTATTTCAAATATTGCAAAATACCATACAAATGGTAATCTTGTGGACGTATTTTGCAGAACGCAATACAAATAAATTAAAACTTGACTTTAGATCTTCTCATAGATTTTAATATAAATGGAAAAAGTTTCCAAGTTTCAAATTGAGCTAAAAGTTCATTTTTACATTATATGAAAATGAGATGATAGGCAAATTGATATTGAGAATAAGATTATGAAGGAAATAGTCCACCTGCCTAAGAGAATATACTATTGACAAATAGTGGAACCAACCTTTATATACTTACAATATATGCATCAATTAACAATTAACACTCTAAGTATAGTTAACTCCATTTAGTGATGCAGAAGAAATGGAGAGAATTTCCTCCCATCTGACAGATTCTATTTTCTCTGCAAAGAGTGAGGCAAGATCATCTGAGAATAAGGGGCCAGTGTGAAGTTCAGGGATCAAGGAAGGTAGAGAAGCATAAGGTAACTTTGCAGAGAATAGGACAGTGCATCCACCAGAAAAGTGTTATATTGCCATGGCTTCAAGGATGACTGTGGACTGAGATTATTTCAGTGATACAAACTGAATGGTCTCACTGAGCAAGCTGGACTCAAGAGGATGCAAAGAGAAACAATTTTATTCTTCACCCCCAACTGCCCATCTGAATCCTCTCTTTTGCGCCTACTCTTCTCCACCCTTCAGATGAAACATTAGGAAGGTCTTCTGACTGTGATCATCTCAGATAACAAAATGTCCTCTGGTCACTTCATCCCCAAAGAGCCTGCAGTGGGGAATGGGATGTTCATCTCTATTTCCCCATTCATGCTACTTCTCCCTGACCGCTGCTCCGTTCCCCCCACCACCTGACTTCTAATGGACCCTCCAGGATGGGGGCAGAGGCAACAGAATGGTAAGAAGAGGGAAGGCCTTATTTGACTGACACAGATATAAGCTGGTGTAGTTTCCCTTGACTGATGTCCCTCTCATGGGATCATATCCACAGCCTCCTCAGATGCTCCCCTGCTTGGACCCCTTCCATCTGTAATTCCTTTGTCTCAGGTGGTCCTTTCCTCGAACCAGCCCCATATGATTCCCTTCTGCTTCTCCACCCAGTGGAACCCCTGACCTCTTTTTGCCAAGGATACCTCATCGATTGCAGGAAGCCCTCTGGGTCAAGATTCCTTTCTAAACAAGGCAGACTCACATTCCTACCGTCAGTGTGACATTTGGCCCCTGAAAAAAAAAAATGCAGCTTTGACCTGGCAGAGGCCAGAATGTGGTTATTTCCTAAATGCAGCCCTCTGCTGTGCTGACACGCAGTTCACTTCAGCAAACCTCTCATTAAAGACTTTTTCCCCCTAGGCATGAGTCTAAATGTCTGTCTGTACCCTCCAAGCCTCAAAAGCTACCTATTAAAGACGACTATGAAGCTCCCACATGGCTAGGGGGGTAAGTAGGAGGGAGTATCAGATAGAAAAAACTCACAGCTAAAGGTAAATGAAAGATAAAGATCATAAGACCTGTTTCATCCACCTTCTTTAGGAGTCATGCATAGGGAGGAGCCAATAATTTGCTCTGGAATGTGATAGTATTTGGCATCCTTGGTCTTGGGGCCTCCGTGAAAACTAGAAGAGAGGCTTCTACCTTAACTTTATCTTTCCTCTGTGCAATTTTTTTCAGTACCACTCAGTCTCCTAGTTGGAGAGCAAGAAGATGGTTGGCTTCAAGTCATGTCAAATAGGAATGATGAAAATAGAGTGGCAAGGGGATTTGGGCCCTGGCAAGAGGGACGGAACTGATGCACCATGTAATCAAAGCTGGATAAGGAAGACAGTAAAGAAGGGCAGTGGACTAAAGGACTGAGGAGGTTGGAGAGTGTAGAAGGAATGGCTGAGCAAACATTCTGGAAAGATACTTTTAGCAGTAGTTTGGCTAAAGGGAACGGAGATGAGAAAGGGCTGAAGAGTCTTTGGGGTTTGCAGCCTGGTGGACTAGCCAGTGGTTATGGAATTGTTGGCAGGTGTAGAGTATCACAGAGGAGAGCTGGTTTTCAGGGCATAGTGCTGAACTCCACCTTGACTGAGCTGAACTTGAGAGGACAGGGAGACATCCAAGTGGAAATGTCCCTGGAGGGCTGGAACTCAGAACAATAGGGTTCAAGATGTACCTTTCACAGCCAGGACCAGAGGTACTATTGGCAGTGACAGGACTCATCGACTTCCCCAAAGGAGAAAGTAAAAGGCAGAATGCAGAGATTGAGGACCACTTGGGAAATGCACCTTGTTAGAAGGAACGGGTATGAAGAGAACCTGTTAACAGAGAGGAAACAGAGCTCTCTGTCATCCAAGAGAAAGGGCTGCATTTGAGAGTCAAGCTAATCTGTTCTGAAGAGTACTTCATCCAAAAATACCTCTTCTTCCTCTTCCTTCCTAATTCCTAATTACCTTTATCGCCTGGTTATGCAGCTAAATCTCCTCCTACCTCTTAAACTTGGTTTCCACATCCATAAAAGGAAGGTAATAATCGCATCTGCCTCTCAGGGTCGTGGGTGATATGCCTGGCACAGAGTACAAACCCAAAAAGTATGAGCTATCCTTATTATCGTCGTCATTTTTTGTATTTGCCTCTAATCAACAGTCACTCCTTTACAAGGTAAGTATATCAAACTTATTTCCAGAGGCTTTGTCTTTTGTGTTTTGTTTTTTTGCCTCTCACTTAGCTCTTCCCTCTGATACAAATGGCCCTGGGAAAGAGAGACTCACTCAAACACTGAGATTGCTAATACTCACGATTAAATAAATATGTTGTCATCATGATACTGGTTTGATTTTTAAGTCTAAAGTTCAGAAGTTACTAATTCCTCTGAGGGACTATGCCTACGGTTTAGAGACCTTGCCACCAGCTGGATGATGTTGCTGAATTATGACATTTATTTACTGCATTACTTTTCTACTGCTGTGTAACAAATTACAACAAATTTAGTGGCTTCCAACAATATGCCTGTATTAGCTTACAGTTCTGTAGGTCTGAAATCTGGGCCCAAAATGGCTAGGTTCTGTGCTGGGGGGCGCTCACAAGGCTGAAATCAAAGTGTCAGCTATAGTTCTCATCTAGAGTTCAGAGTGCTCTTAAAAGCTCACTAGTTGTTGGTAGAATTCAGTTCTTTGTGGTTTTAGGACTGGGTCCCTGTTTTCTCTCTAGCTCATTGGCTGGGGACCTGTCTCAGTTTCTAGAGGCTGCTCCTTTCCATTGGCAGTTCACTACATAGGTGTATGTATGCTTTCTTCTAGGCCAGCAGGAATGTTTCTCTCTCTTAAAAGACTCACCTGATTAGAGCAGGCCCACCCAAATAATCTCCCTTTTGCCATATAACATATCATAATCAATAGATTGATATCTCATCATGGTTATATGTTCCACCCACATTCAAAGAGGAAACGATTATACAAAGGCAAGGATCGCTGGACGTGATCTTAGAATTCTACATGCCACATTTACCCATGAAATGACATTGGCTTTAGGCACTGAACAAAGCACTGTGGGTGCAAAGACAGGTTAGATGCTGCCTTCTAGCCCCATAGCGTCCCACACGGGAGCCCCGAGCCACATGTGGCTATCGAGCACTCAAAATGGGGCTAAGCCAAATTGTGATGTGCTGTAGGTATAAAATGCACACTGGATTTCAAAGAATGGGTACCGTCCCCAAACTGTAAAATATCTCCTTAATACTTATACATTAGTTACCTATCAAAGCCATAATATTCAGGATATTGTGGTCTCGATAAACTACATTGTTAAAATTAATTTCACCTATTCCTTTTCACTTTTTTTAGTGTCTACTTAAAAAAAATTTTTAAGTAAAAAATGTAACTTGCACGACTGGGCAGTTCTGGTGTAGACCACGAAAAAGCCAAGCGCTTCTGTGCGTACCAGGTGTCATGAGAGGAGAAGCCAGTGGGGTTTTGGGCACAAAGATGGAGAGGTCAGCTTTGCTGGGGAAGAGAGTGCAGACAGGAAAGGTGTCCCATTCACAGCAGACAGAGGGAGAGCATGCTTTTCCAGCAGTTCTTTTCCAATACTCAGGAATTCTTTATATAAAGCTGCAAAGCCACAGCTAGTGACTTGTTCACTTCATTTCATTTGCATTTTTTTTGACTTCTTTATTTTAGAAGACACAATTCAAAGTTAGATTCTGAAACAAATATAAATGCCCAAATACAAACGAACGCTTGCCTAACAAACCTTTAAGTGTTCTCCATCCACCTGGGCCTTCTCCCTCTTTCTCTCGGACCCTCACAGACAGAACAACTCTCTCTCTCTGAGCTACTTCGGAGGGTCCAAAACTTCAAGGCTATCATCATAGAGAGCAGCCTGTCTTCCAAAGTCCTCATGGGCAGTGTTTCTCCGGCCTTTGATCTCACCAATAGAGGGCAGCTATTACCAGCTTAATTAGAGAGTAGTTATTACTTTCTTGGCCCTCCCAATTAGTTCAAAGAGCTCTCTTTGGCTTCCCTGACTTTTGACAAATCACAAAAAGAAATGTTGAAATGTGATCTATAAAACGTTTTCTGTAATGGCCTTTTTTTCCAGGGGGAGATTCCCTGTCGGTTAGTCCAGTCTAGTCTAAAATGTTAGACTCCATCCCACTTCCCATAAAGACCCATGTGAATAATGTTTACTCTTCAGACAAATACTTTTATGCGCAAACAGTTAATACCTGTTATGCATATACTATGTATTAGATGCTGTGCTCAGTATTTATATCATCTCATTTTATCTTTTACAACTCGGAAAGGTAATAATATAATAGTAACAATTATTGACTGCTCCCTATGTGCTAGGTACTTTTCTAATCTTTATTTGAGATGAATTTCAGGATTACATGAGATAAAATATGGTACGTGCTAAGAACAGTGCCTGGCACTGGGAGATGTGCTCCGTAAATGTTAACTAATATTTCATCATCACAAAGATCCTGTGTCTTGAGGATTATCATTTCTATTTTATAGATATATAAACTGAAGCTTGGAGGGCTTAAATTTCTTGCCTTAGATCAGTTGTTCTCCAATGATAGTGGGCACCAGAATCAGCCACGGGGCTGATTAAAACGGATTGCTGGGCCCCACCACTGAGTTTCAGCTTCAGGGGACCTGGGGTGGGAGCCAGGAATGTGCATTTCTAACAAGTTTCCCAGTGATGCCAGCAACGCTGCTCAGGGATCGCTCTGCTCTAGATCATACAGCTAATAAAGACTTCACCCCAGTGGTTCATGCTCTTTACCACAACTCAACACTCCTCTTGGTCATCTTATGTTAATGGAGCTTAAAGGGTCTACAAATCAAACTAATGTCAGAACTTAGACAACTTCAAACAAATCATAAAGGAGTTTTAAAAAACAGAATAAAATGGTTGATTCACACTACATATTGGGAAATCCTGACCCAAACAGGGCTTTAATTCCCTTTCTAAGAAGCATGCCATTCATAAATCCTCATTAGTAAGGGTCTTTTGCTCACTTCCAGCCACCACATATGCTGGCATAGATGAGTAATATCTCTTCAAGTGTACACACAGATGGACCTTCCCAGGCCAATTACAGCTTCTTCCAGTGGAGGAATACACACCACCTTTGTGTTAAGGGTTTTCTCCAGGGAGGAAAAGACGACTATGGGATTGAGAAGAATTCACAAGGGGTTTAGTTAGAATAGCAATGTTCTTTAAAAAAAAAAAAGTGAAACAATTCTGGCAAAATGTCGAGGTTAAAGCTGGTTGATAAAGTATACAGATGCTTATTACCTTATTCTCCACATTTTCCTGAGTCTTTGGACTATTTTCCAAATACATAATTTAAAAGGCCCTATGCTTTCTAGTTAGTAGGGAAAGCACATGGAGGAAAACCAGACACAGCCCCACCTCCCATGGGAGTCACTGCCCAGGGTAAGGAGGTGACCCTGAATCAAACAATTATAATGGGCACAGAGTTACAGACTGTGATCTGTCTTACAAGGCTAAGGGTGAGCCTGTGAGGAAGGCTTTTAACTCTTGTACGTGACCTAGACTTGGGAGTCTAGGAATGTTATCCTGAGGAAGTGGAAATTCAGCTATGAGCTGCAGGACATGTACGTGTTAACTAGGAGCAGGTGGGTTGCAGCACAGAGAAAACTGTAAAAAATCCAAATGTGGGGAAGAAGTTTTCAAAGCAATGAAGGCATGTCTGTGGGTCTGAAGAACAGTGAGCAGGTAGAAGGATGACCTAAGGTGAAGCTCCAGAGTTTCTGACATGAATACTTGAATTAGCGCTTTCATTGATCTCTCTTCCCTTTAGTGGTTGCTTTAAACTCCTGGATTATCAAAGGTCAACTATCAAAGGTCTTTTATTCAGACTTCTCTTTCTCATTACACTATTAACCTTATTTTGTTGTCATTTCCGGTGTCTCCCTGCCTAGTGCCAAGACTCCTTCACTGCCATAATCTCCAGCAGATGATCCCTTCTACTCAAGGAGGTTCATCTATGTTGACCGCGTTGGATTCAGCTGCGCCCCCCCCCATTTTGTAACTTCCCCATATGTTTCCCAACTGACCAATGTTGACCCATAGGTAGGGACAGCTCTACACCTCTATTCAGCAGGAAAACATTATAGACTATAAGACCTTCCACCTTCAACAACCTTAAAGATTTAAGGGTCAAAATTGTTCAGGGGGGAAATGATGAGGGAGCAGAAGGCTAGCTGAAGACAAAGCATAAGCTGACACCCTGCAACCTCTCCTCAACCCCCACTCCTGGGTGGGACATGTGTGACATTCTTCCAGGAATCTCCCAACTATCTTAATGTTAATACCTTGCTAGAGGGGAAAACAACCTTGACAACAGCGGGGCCTCTGATATCTTGTAGCTCCTCTCTAGCATTATCTTGTCGTTCCTCTTTAGCATATGAAAACCCTTTTGAAACCTCCCTTTTCCTTACTTCCCCCCCAACTCTGGAGTATATAATCAGCCACTCCTCAAGACCCCCATGCAGCAGCTCTTTCTGCCCATGGGTCCTGTCCCAGTGCTTTAATAAAACCACCATTTTGCACCAAAAAGAAAAAAAAACAGGCGAAGCTCCAGACGTGGACAATGGCCAGACCAGACTGAGGATTTTGGACTTGATCAGTATCTTGGTGGAATGTAATGAGCCTTCATGGTCCTTTGTAAATTGGCTGAAACTACAAATATTAAAGCCTTGACAATCAAGCATCTATTGTATATCAAGTGGTGTACTGGCAAACTGGCTCTCCCAATTAAAAAAAAAAGTCCTTGTTGCAGTGTGTGCCAATTTATGTGGTGTAAACACTCCCACCATGCCTGATTTCAAGCCATCCACATGATGTTACAGAACACAGAGTTGGGAAGAGATGTGTAGACAGGCTCTCATGAGCTGACAGAAGCTGGCTTCTGTTCACCATTGTATTATACCTCAATTCTAGACAAACTCTAAATAGCAATGATATTGTGTATGTTGGTATTAGCAAGAAACAAGCAGTTGGTGGTGCCAGACAGAATATAATCCATTTTTTTCACAGAGAATATAAAACGTTCTCTTATTTTATAAAGGAAGTCACCAGACGAATTTTAGAATTTGCCATTTGATGTAATCAAATCAGAACCAACTATGATTTCAATCTAACCTTGAGTTTATAAGCCTCATTCACCCTTTGTTTCCTTATGTGTAAAATGAAGAATCCCTTGAAGGGATGGAATCTTTATTATTTTATGAAATGAGGTCTTTTATAATCAAGATTTAATTTATGCTCATTAAGGGTTATAGCTTTCTAGTTTCCTTGTCAGCGTGTGGGGCAAGAAAGAAAAATCAGCCATCTGCTTGCTAGTGGTTGCTGACTCATAAATTGAAATATCCCCTCTTCTCTGTATGTAGGAGAATCACCACTGAGGTTGGTTAAGTGATTTGACTTTGCATTCTCAACACCTAGTCCTTAGCCGACTAAGAGGAGGCATCTAATAGATCAAATATCTATGTAACTAATGTAAGCATTCTTTA
This sequence comes from Leptonychotes weddellii, assembly GCF_054177405.1. Lineage (NCBI taxonomy): Eukaryota > Metazoa > Chordata > Mammalia > Carnivora > Phocidae > Leptonychotes > Leptonychotes weddellii. Next base: position 57,519,981 of record NC_138382.1, read on the forward strand.
TATCTACAATATATTCCACCAGAACATGGGATTAATCTACAATTAAAATTTTAGACACCAATTTTATAGAGCCACTCTAGGTGATGGTTTACTATGTATGAGGTCCTTGGGCATCCCTGGCTTTCAAAAGAAGTTTAAAAGAAAAAAATTCAGTGTTAACTGATGTATCCCAATTTGGTACACCATACATGTTTTCAGTACCTTTATAAACCAGATTATACAGAAAGTAGAATTTCCTGATTGTGAAGGTTTTTTTAAAAGGCTGCACTGTAAGAGTGGTCTCCTTGACAGAGGATATAAGGTAGAATCCTCTGGTGTCATTGACAAGGGGCCACAATAATTTCCCTTGTAAAATATTCCTATATGATTCATTTATTGCATGAAATAAAAATGAATGGTAGCACATGCTTGCGTAGAATATCATTTGAAATCTCTCCAAGGACTTGTTATTACTTTAAAAACACCCCATTACAATAATTTATTGTGAAATCTTATTCATGTTTGCTTCAAGGGCTGTACTTGGAGCCCCAAAGAGCCACCCAGGGGCACAGGCCATGGATTGGCCATATTGCTCCGGGAGATCTTCTAAATTTTTATTATAGACATGAATTTTCACACATTCTCCAAATCAGAGAAAACAGTACAATGAATTACCGTGTACCTATCTTCTAGCTTCAATAGTTACCAATTCATGGCTGATCTTGTTTTATCGTTACCCCCACCCCCTTCCCATCCATGCAACCCCACATTGAATTCCTGGGAGCTTTCAAAGAAAGTTATGGAATCTTATCCTGTGGCAATAACAACTACTCACCTTCCCTCCAGGAGACTAGACTTTCTTGTAACCTCAGAGTATGAGCATAGCCAATCAAAGAAGGAGTGAACACATTTTCCAAGGCATTCTATTTACACGCTCAGGGTTTTTCATGAATCATATGAAAGAGAGTGACATTTTCGGCTCAAACTAAAGTGACTCATCAAGCCAGAGGGGTGGGTCATTAAGGACATATGACACCTTCCAGTCTAACCTGCTCTTCAACTGTCAACACCTGTATAGTCATCTGGCCATAAATCTCTCCCTGACCCTTCCATAATGAAAGATTGTTTACCAAATCCTGAACCTTACCAGTATAGAAAGAAATGGTTTCAATATTTACTACAGGAATCCTCAATTTTTGGAGAGTTTAAATTTAAATCAAATTCAAAAGCAAGTCCATACCTTTACTTTAGAAGTAAAGCAAACCATTGGAAAAAGCATTGGTTGAGAGAGAGAGAGACACTGATTCTTTCAACCAGGAATTCTGTATCTATCAATTTTTCTTAAACAATCAAGCAAGTTCCCACAGATATACGTATTAGGGTGTTGTTTACAATAAATTGAATGTTAGGAAAATGTTGGACACAATTAATTATCCAACAGTAGAAGGTTGTGAAAATAAATCACGGAACGTCCACACAATGGAATATTATGAAGACTTAATGAATGATGGGGAAATATTTGTGATTTAGTAAGTAACAAAAAGAAGTTATCTTTAATAAATAAATTATAAAAACAAAAGAAATGACAGGAGAACCTACAGATTAAAAGACACTTAAGAGACATATTAACCACCGGCAATATATTATATCACCTTTAGAAGTCCAAGTGCGCATACATGCAGGTGCACGCACACCTGAAAGTTGAGAACATTTGAAAAACAGTCGTATATTGAATGATACTATGGCATTTTTACGATGATTTTTTAAATGTGATCATGGTATATTATTATTTATTAAGTTCTGTATTTAGAGATGAAATGTCACATCGATGGTGTTATAAAGCGATAGATGAAACAAGATTCACAAAGTTCGAGGGTTCATTATACTCTATTGTCTCCTTATGCACACACTTAAAATTATGTACTGTAAAAAATATTTGAGTTATAAAACAGTATATATACTGTGATCCTATTCATTAATTTATTTTAGATATCTTTTCTCTTATTCTTCTCTATAAAACATGACAGCTTTTTAATATAGACATAATATACTGTTTGTAATAAATAAATTATTTAACAACTTGAACTAATTTATGCTAGACATTAATCACCCACAATTTGCTGTTTTCCCATTATTTCTAATATATCACTGAACTTAACAGTTCATAAACTGTTAAAAATAACAAGGTAAGACGTTATTGTCTCAAACTAAAATTGTTGATCTTCTATTAACCTAAGGCCCACACATCAATATGAACTGACTTTTCTCCCGTGGCCTAGGAGCAATTCATGACTGAAGCAAGCAAAGAGATAAACACAACTCTTTTGAAATCCTGGGCTTTCAAGTTTCAGGACAAAGCTAGATCTTCATAAACAAAACAAGGAAGTAATCTCCTAACAGGTGAGTGTAGAGAAAAAACAAAAACTTTATATAAATGATTTGGATGGTTTATTAAATTCTAGGGACCATTTTGCCTAAATTAGCAAGAAAATGTGATTTTTTCCAGGTACTAGTTTTGCTTTTGCTCTGTTAAGGTGGCTAGATTTATTTTGGATAGAGAAAAAGTAAGTCACCAAGAAACTACACTTTCAAACTCCTAAAAGAGGCATTTAAGCCTTAAGTGGGGCTTCTAGAAAGTGACTGTAAGCATATGAAATGGAATTAGGATAAATTTATAAAGTATTTATCATATCATAGCCTCTGTTGATGGGTATGTTGCGCTACGTAACTTGCTCCCACTTAAAAACTCAACCACAGCTCCTGTGTGCAGTAAAGAAAGCAGTTTGGAAATGGATTTTTGTGATTCTACTTGTGTCCCTCATGGCTCCAAATTTTTTAGCTGACTAGAAAATTCTGCTTGGCTTCTACTGTTGGTCTCCCCTCCCTGGTCCTCTCAATGACAGGCCCTGAACCCCATTTTAGGTAATTAAGTTCTGTCTCACTCAAGCTCCTGAGCCCCAAGTACATTTCCTGTCCAGATTGAGTCTTCACCTCACCAGAGAGTGGGGTCTGCAATGGGCCTTCTTGCCCTGTCCTGAAGCCAGATGGGTGCAGGGAGCAGGACGATTCTCCCCTGACCCCTCCTCCAATAGCAGTTCAGGTCATGTGTTTTGGTTTCCAGTCAGCACCCAGAGAGAAGCCCCAAGTCTCAACCTTCTGCCTCCGGTCCTGGTGCTTGTCCTCAGTCCTCTACTAACCACAGGCTGAGGTCTGGCTCCCTGCATAAGGGACCACCTGGAACCACACTGCCCCCTGGTGGATGCTGTTCTTCATGCCTGGCAATCCCTACAGCCAGCCTGCCCTCTGTCCACCTGTGGCACCCCAATATCTCCTTAGGTGGGGGCTGAACATAATTTGAACTGTTGGATACTCCTCAGTGGTGTGCTGACTGGATAAATTTTCAGGCTTTTTACAAGTTGGACTGTTAAACACAGCCATTATTAAAATTTATATGATAGAAACATACAATTAATTTACATTAAAAACAAAGGTCATAAATACGCAAACTCATCACTTCTTAATAATCCTACTACATTTTGCTATTGTCTATACTTGTGAGTTATTCACATCTATTGTTATCTGGATGGTGGAAATGACTCCACTTGTCAAATCATGGTTAAATTGCAACCACAGGTTGGCTATGGATACAAGAGTTCAGCAAAAATCAGTGAGAACATTCAGTGAGAATCAATTGGCTACATGGAATTTAAAAGAGAGTATTGTGTGTTTTATTATTGTTTATAAATTGTGTGCTACACACCCTTTATATCAGTAAAATTTATAAACGGGTATCATTTTTTCCCCAGATTGCTCATTATTGACCAGTTTGAAGCACACTACAGTATCCCTTCCTCCCACTTAGGGCCAGTTCTATAGACTGATGAAATTCTCCTAGTTCTGTCACCTTGCATTACTACCTATGAGCCAGTTAGAGGGTGGGACTCTCACATCCAACCCCCTCTTGTTTTATCTTGTCCAGGTCAAAGGATATCCACTTGCAGAACACACCTGGCCTCTTCTGTTCCGTTACAAATTCCTCTCCCACTCCCTCCCCCCCCACCCCGGGAGATGAATTGACGTACCTGGTTGGTGAGTTTAGAAGGAGAAAGAAGTCATGCATGGCCTAGCTCTTGTTTCTGTTCCTTTCCTTAGAGAATACCCACGGAAAGAGGCATCTTTCTGCACATGGGGGAGGCTGCCATGTTCTGGTGTTGCCTGAGGCTGATGAGTAAGTTGGTCGAATGCTGGAGTTTGATGTTGAGAACTCCACTTGCTCAAAGATAGAAGTCAAGCTCTGTAAAGTAGCATTGATCAGTAATGAGGGCCATATATTGGCCTCCACTGATGACTCCTTTGTCTTAGATCTCCACTGGTTTAAAAATGCAATGGGAAACAGGAGTGCTCTTTTTTGGGCCCCTTAGAAACTCCAGATGCGTCCTCCTCTGCCATCAGCCTTTGCTCCTGAGGTCCTGAATGCCCTTGTGTATGTATTGGTACACATAAGCCTTTTCTAAGATTAGAAAACTTGAATGGCAAACTTATTTGATTCCAATTCCTTTTATTACCAATAGGTATGTGTGATGATAATAATAATGCTGACATAACTGGGCACCTTTTGCATGCCAGATATTTTGCATACAAAGATAGACCCTGTAGAACAATTCTTTTAATGACCTAGAGCATTTAAATAACTTTCCCCAGGTCACAAAGTGACCAGGCTAGTTGTCTGATTGCAAGGCCCTTGCTCCTTCCATTACACTTCCTCTTCCTTTTCTTTCTTCCTCCCACCCCCATCCCTCTAGTCTTCCGACCTCTCCTCTCTCTCTCCTTCTCTCCTTCACCCATCCTTCTACTACATTCCCTCATTTCCATATTTTCTAGCCCTTTGATACAGAAAACTAAGACAGCATTTGAAACCTCAGATTGCAGTGTGTGCGTGCTTTTATATATATATATGAAATCCTACAAAATCTTACCCCAACAGCTGGGACCTCAAGAAACTTGGCAGCAAGCAGAAGGAAAATTGTGGCTGTCTTTTTAGTATCCTCCTCAGGTTTCTGATAAGGAATGTTCAGCATCCATTCAAGGTCCTGGGGGAGGAGGTCATAAAGAAAACAGTATGTGAGAGAGACCACAAGACTTCATCAAGCTGGGGTCTGTCCAGGCTTGACCTGGGGGCTGGGCTCTATGTAGAAAATGCAGCCTTTCCTTAAATGGAGTGTTTGCTGTTACCTCCGAATTAAGGTCTCTTTCCCTGGAGTCAATAGTTGTGTAATAGGTTCAGGGATTGAGCAAACAGTTTGCAAATTACTTGGGGAATGATTGAGGGAAGGGGAAGAATACACACACACACACACACACACATTCTCAATGGGGGTAATATCACCCTCAATGGGGGGTGAAAATTGGTTCTTGGGAGAGAAGGTGAAAAAATCTCACTCTCTTCACATATAAATCACAGAAAGTACCTTACATGCATACAGTACCTAAACAAGCACCCGGTATTATCTGTGGTATTAAAATGTCATAGAAGGGATATTAAGAAAAATATGTCTAAGAACGGGGAGCCATTCTTAGGGGAGCAATAAATTTTAATGGTTGAAAAGCACTGATGTATATAAAGAGCCTAACAGAGTATGGACATATGGTACGTATTCAAAACATGTGAATTGTAGTTGGTACTATCATAGTTATTTGTTATTATGCCGGACCTACAAACTTGCTAGAGAACCATGCCATCCCATCATGGTCAGGGTGGATAAGGGTGTACTGTGGCAAATTCCCAGATGAATTTAGCTTAGGGTGGATCCTGCATAAGCTAGAGATCCAGGGTTCTAGAAAATAAGCAGATTCTTGCACACCACTGGGCTGACCTCTGGGTGCCCAGAAGCACTTGTTCAAGTGTTAAAATCCAAAGAACAAGGCATGGCACAGATGACTGTAGGAAGCTTACAGGCCAGCACAATGCCGACTTTAATCTTCTGGGGAAAGGAAATGTTCCCGAATTCAGTTTCTTTCTGGCCAAGTACTCCATCACCAAGTTTTGCACACATGCCTTGTTTCTCCTTTCAGAGGACCTGGCTTCCAGGAGGCACTCAATAACTGAGTTAATACGGGGTTAGGGCCAATGTTGAGCAAATTCTCATGCATGCTCCATGTGCTCCGCAGCGGGGAGGAAAACTAAATAATCTAATGACTATTCTTAAAACCTATGTTTGTTCTACTTTTAGCTTACAAAGTGGTCTCGTATATAGTATCTTATTAAATCATCACAATAACTCTATAAGGTCAGTATTCTATCCCCACTTGAAGGATAAGGAAGCTGAGGCTTGTAGAGTTCACTTATTTGTCCTCCTTAGCTACCAAATAACAAGTAGCAGAGCAAAATTCCTTTCTACTGTACTACACCACTTATAATAATGCTCTCCTACAGAGGAAGAAGACAAATGAAATGATAAAGCTATGGAGGAAAAGCCAAGCACTGGGACTTGGGGAACCCCTTGTAAGGGATATGGTAATGCCTGTGAATTGACACAATCAAGTCATGCAAGAAGGGGTGTTATCTTCATGGAGTACAAATCTAGCACATGGCAGATCCTGCTAAGGCTGGTCAAAGGTATCACCTGCCAAGTTACAGGGAAATGAAAGCCCATCAAAATAGACTATGGAAGCATCTCAAGATGATGTGAAATTTGGGACATAAAAGACTTAGGGGCACAAATGTTTAGAACAAAAATATGATATGAAAAGTGAACCACTAGGTACACACTTGGTACAAATTTTTATTTCAGGGCCACAGCTTCAAATGTAGGAATGACAGATATTTGACTGGGAATGAAGAGAATTTTTCAAAGACTGAAAAGAATGTGTTTAGTCAGATACCAACTCATCTGGCCAAAGGGGCTGTAAATGGAAAACAGATGGGAAGGGAGAAAAAAACACCTAGATTAAACTGAAATGGGTTTCCATGAATGACATTAAGGAGGGCCTGGGAAGAATTTCAACAGCGAGGGAGGTGCCGAGTGATTCAATAAGAAAACAATTGGGAAGGACATCAGAAAGAAAGCGTAGGCAGCAGATGTCCAGATATCATGCACAGAACACAAGCAACACAGCAACTTTGATATTTAGCACAGGGCGACAAACAAGACCTCACAAACACCACTGAGAGTTGGCGAGATGGAACAGATCCATGGGAACACAGTGATAGAAGGGTATGCTGTGCACAAAGACCTGTTGGAAGGAGATGGAGCAGCACTGTAGGCTGTGATAACAATAGATTCAGAGGACTCTCTGAACACTTGGATGAAGATGAAAGAAGAGAAGAACAGAAGCGATGTTTTCATGGATGCAGAGCTGAGCCACATGGAAGAAAGCCACAAAATTGGCAGAGCGTACACAATACAGATAACATTTGGATACTTCATTCAGATAAAAGCAGAGTTTTTCACTTGTCTCCCTAACAATTTCATGTCCTAGAGGGTAAAGGAAGTAATAGAAATAATTGTGCTCTGATTCCAACCAATGGGAAGAAGCCATTCTTCAGAGTGAAAGGGATGGGAACCTGGAAGAACATGGCCATATCACCTTCAAAGTAGGGCAAGACTGAGCTGGATAAAATGTGTACAGAGGACTTTAGGAAGATAGACTTCAACATATTTTTTTTTAAGATTTTATCTATTTATTTGACAGAGAGAGACACAGGGAGAGAAGGAACACAAGCAGGGGGAATGGGAGAGGGAAAAGCAGGCTTCCCTCAGAGCAGGGGGCCCGATGTGGGGCTCGATCCCAGGACCCTGGGATCATGACCTGAGCTGAAGGCAGACACTTAACAACTGAGCCACCCAGGTGCCCCTATCTTTTAATTTTTTTTAAATATAGGCACAATTCCACAAGTTTCCAAAAGAAGACAGAACCAGGAAGTGCTCAGAAATATGACCTTGGGCAACTCCAGTGAGGAGAAAAATGTGGGGAGATTCTTAAAAAAATTAAAGTGATGACATAGAGCTCTTTAAGCTAGGATACAGAATGAACGATGAGAAAGACAGAGGCAAATGACAATTCTACAAGAGTGACATGGAACCACACAAATAGTAGGAGAAATGTTCAAATCCTGGAAGAATGAAAGCATGCAAAAACGGTAAGAACCAGAGAAAGTGTTATGGACCCAGGGAATTATGATAATGGATGGTAGAAAGGATGTAATATTTCTCAAATGATGTCACATTCCTTTAGGCTCTGATAAGGACTGCGACTATGGGGCTGAAAACACAAAAGTATGTACGAGTATGGTGAAACCCAAGTTTGGGGAAAACATTACCGATCCCTTTTAGAATCTAATCTGGGACCAGACTTGGCGGTCCAGTCTATGGATCAAGTGGCATACATTTGCCTATCTCCAAACTTTCTTCCTACTAAGTATTATTAATCATATTTCAGCAAGTTGATCTTAAAATTCTTGCAGAAGCTACATGATATCATTCTTTTGGGTCAGAAAAATTTCTCCCAATTGCATTCTCTCTTTTACTATCAGAGTTTTATAACTGATACATTAAAGCTGGTTTTAATTGAAGGTTTAACTGGCTACAGAAGGATAGTTTGTAAAGTCCTCAGCAGGATCCTGTTTATATCTCTAGGCAAAGAAATCTTAATTAAGGTATTCCACCTTTACCAATGAAAATTGAAATATGTTGGAGTTTCTTAAGAGTTGTCTAGTTTCTCTTAAAATAACTTGGAAAAATGAGTGTCATCTTTTATAACAACTATGGGGTTAGCCCATAATCAATACACTATTTTATGACATTCAAGAACAGGCAAAACTGATCTGGGGGGATATAAATCATAATAGTGGTTGCCAGGATAGATGGGGCAGGGATAAAATGGAAAGGGACCCTAGTGAACTTCCTAGCATGATAGCATATTCTATTTTTCTTTTTTTTTTTAAGTCTTTTTTTTTTAAGTTTTATTTATTTGAGAGAGAGAGAGCATGAGAGGAGAGAGGGTCAGAGGGAGAAGCAGATCTCCACTGAGCAGGGAGCCCGATGTGAGACTCGATCCTGGGACTCCGGGATCATGACCTGAGCTGAAGGCAGTCACTCAACCAACTGAGCCACCCAGGCGCCCCATATTCTATTTTTCAACTGGAATGTTGGTTACATGGATATATGCATTTGTCAAAACTCATCAAACTGTCACTGTCACTGTATGTAATTATCCCTCTATAGAGTACATAGAAAGAATATAATAACTCTGGGCAGTGATATGAAGAGAAAAAGGAATAATTTTCTGTGATGACTTGACAGTAATTAAATAAAGTTAACATAGTCAAGGAATCAGAGAAAAGCAGAGGCTCAGAGTTTAAAATTACCAGTGCTCTCGAAGTAGATTTAGAGAAAAGTATGTCTCACCAACACCCTCGAGTTGTTAAATTTCCCATCAGCAAAGTTTTCCCTATTGCGGAGAAAGGGCATCATTACCTTATATCCAAGTACCAGTGGTTTACAAACTTCTGCTTGTAAAAGTGCTTGTTAAAAATGCAGTTTCTGGGTCCATACCTGGAGATTCTGATAAGGTAAATCTAGGTTAGTGTCTAGGAATCTGCATTTCATAAACACCCTTGGTAGTTTGATGTAGGAAGTCCATGAACCTACACTTTGAGAAACACATCATTTGAGAATCAAATCATAAAACTAGTTACTACTTCCTCTAATTTCAGTCTCTCCAGGCAATCTTCTGATAATAAAGCATTTTTCCATGCCTTCACAGAAAAAAATGTTGCTTCCACCAACACATGTATTCCAGCTGACATGACAGTACTTTCTCATTCTAAATATTAAACAGGCATTGGTTTTGTATCTCAGTTTGATGAGCTTGGTAAATATGGTTTGCCCCTTTTAAATGGATGTGTTTACCGGGTGATACTGAAAAACCATGCTTCTTGAACTGTGAGAAAGAGAAATATGATTTGTGCCAAATTTACTGAGATAAAGGGTATTTCCAAAATTTCCTCTTTAAAGAAATTCTATGCTTGACATCGTTACGGCTGCCATGCTATTTTTTTTTTTTATTAATAAACTTTATTTTGGGGGCACCTGGGTGCCTCAGTCAGTTCAGTGTCTGCCTCGTGATTTTGGCTCAGGTCATGCTCTTGTGGTTCATGAGATAGAGCCCCATAGCAGGCTCTGCGCTCAGTGGGGAGTCTATTTGGGATTCTTTACCTCTTCCTCTGCCCCTCCTCCAACTCATGCATGTGCACACATGCACTCTCTCAAGTAAATAAATCTTTAAAAAGATAAACTTTATTTTTTAGAGCAATTTTAGGTTCACAGCAAAATTAAGTAGGAAGTACAGAGAATTCCCATGTATCCTCTATCTTACACCCTAACAACACCTTTCCCACAATGGACCTTCTGTACCATGGTTGTACACTTGTTATGTTCCATGATACTACAATGATACATTATTATCACCCAAAATTCATAGTATAAATTAGGGTCCAGTCCACGTTGTACATTTTATGGGTTCTGACAAATGTCATGTTCTTTTAAGCAATTGAACTTAAGAATAAACATGTGTAAATTAATATTTTCATTTTAAACCTAATTCTATGGATTTTTCAAAGATTTGTGTTGTGGCTTTCTGATTCTAAATAAATGTTCATTATTGACATTTTGGAAAGTGGGCACATTTAAAAAAATTACCAGTTATTCTCCTACTCTAGGCTAAGCACTGTGAATATTCTAATTTTTTAAGTCATTATTCTGTCTTTATGTACATGTATTTATTGTGGTGGTAATGGTTGTTTATTTCTTTACAAAACTGGGATTACACTATACAAACATCTCCTAACATTGTATCATTATATCATATTTTAACAGTAGTAACTTTCCTCTGATTTTATTTTTCTTCTTAGCATTTATCACCACCTTATATAATATATGTGTCTGCCTATTTATTTTCTGTCATCTCCTGAATGACTGTCCAGGGGAGTAGTTGTTCCATAAGAGAGTTCTGTTCACTATGAAAACCCAATACCTAAAATACTGCCTGACACACATTATTTACACATATTTACAGAGTGAATGAATAAATGAATGAGTGGCATTTCATTGTCAGTAAATATGCTCCAAAATCATGACTTTCAGTGACTAAGCAATTTTAACAAATATATACAACATAATTTGTTGAAACATTCTTCCGGCATTCAACAGTAGGGCTACATTCACCTTCCAGTTCTTATTATTGTAATTCACAATGATATGTAAATATTACTTGTAAAAGGGAGTTCATATTTCTGAATATTTCCTTAGGAATAATACCTAGAAATAGAGTTATTATGTCAAAAATTATAAAAAATCTTAAAGACCTTTTCACATATTGCCAGCTTCTAAGAGTGTGTAGGGATGAGAATATGCCACCCCAAAATATGCCACTTTGGCATAAGGATTATTTTGAGCTGGAGGCAAATGAGAATTGACAGATGCAGAAAGAAATCTACCCAGAGCCTCCCTTATCTGACTAAAAGTAGGAACTTCTGAGAAATGAGGACTGCCATAACTCCCCTCTCCCAGGGAAGTTTTATAGCCATGAAAAAGAGAGAAAGCCAACACTGAGATGGACCTGCACAAACAAACCTACTCCATTAGTTTCCCCCCAATGTTTACCTTTCCATAGTTTGCCACCCTAAGAAGCCTATAACCCTTTTCCTTTATCTTGTCACTTATCTAGGAATTTATTGTGCTTTTCTAAGATGCTATATAAGCCCAAGTTCTAACCACCTCTTTGAGTTATCATCACTGAGTTCTCCTATGTATATATGCAATGCAGGTGTTATTAAATTCTTGTTTCTCTCTTGTTAATCTGCCTTGAGTTGGTCTAATCTGCAGGGCCCTAGCCTAGGAACCTAAGATGGATAGAGGAAAAAAGTTATTTTTCTCCCCATCAGTGTAAAAGAGGAAGTCGCCAGGACTTTTAAAGGCTTAGATTCAAATGGCACAGCATCACTCTCACTGATCTACTGGCTAAAGTCCTGCTTTTGATGTGGGAGGGGACTATACAAGGATGTAGTGCCAACAAGCCTTGTTCATTGGGAACATTTTTATGTAACTATTACATCACCCTTTTTGGTTTTCCAGAGTTCTTATGGCTTTTCTTTTAATCAGATTATTTCGAAAAGATTTGGAGGAGAGAAAAAAATAGTGAATTCTTCATTTTAATTCACCATCTTCAAAGTAGAAGTTGAGTATGTGCTTTGAAAGGGGCGCCTGCGTGGCTCAGTTGTAAAGCGTCTGCCTTCGGCTCAGGTCATGATCCCAGGGTCCTGGGATCAAGCCCCGCATCGGGCTCTTTGCTCAGCGGGGAGCCTGCTTCTCCCTCTCCCACTCCCCCTGCTTGTGTTCCCTCTCTCACTGTGTCTCTCTCTGTCAAATAAATAAATAAAATCTTTAAAAAAAAAAAAAAGAAAATGGCTATGTACATTATTTCGGGGTATTTATATCATTCTCTTTTTATATATATGTATTTATATCATTCTCTTTTTATACATATGTTTTGTGTAGTACAACATTTACAATAATCCTCATTTTCCAATTCTGTCAATATCACTTAATTGAAAAAATATTTTTTCTTTGACAATGAAATCCCTTAGAATAAGTATATTCAATTCCATAATTCAATAAACATTTTTTAAGTGCCTATTATGAGCTGGCCCTACAATTAAGGTGCAGGGTAATATTTTCAATTCAATAGTCAGTAACTACAAAGCATTTTTTTTTTAAGTGCATTGAACTCTTGTTAAATGCATGGTACTGAGGGATATAAAGGATTATAAGACACAGCACTCTTCAGGGGGCTTTGCAATATGGAAAATTATCAAATGTAATAAAAGTGAACATCTAGTATCCACATGCAAAAGAAGGAAACTAGCCCCTCCATAACACCATATACAAATTTGACTCAAAATGGATCAAAGACCTAAACATAAGATCTAAAACTATAAAACTTTTGGAAGAAAACATAGGGGAAACCTTCATGACATTGGAAGTGACAATTTCTTGGACATGACACCGTAAGCACAGGCTACAAAAGGAAAAATAGACAGATTGGACTTCATGAAAATTAAAGAGCTTTGTGCAACAAAGTACACTACTATGGTCTGAATATTTGTGTCCCGTCAAAATTCACATGTTGAAATCCAAACCCCCAAGGTGATGGCATGAGGAGGTGGGGCCTCTGGGTGGTGATTAGGGCATCAGGGCAGAGCCCTCATGAATGAGATTACTGCCCTTATAAAAGGGACTCTGGAGAGAGCTCTCATCCCTTCCACCATGTGAAGACACAGTGAATGAAAAGACTGCAATCTATAAACCAGGAAGTGGGCTCTAACCATGCACTGAATCTTCCAGTACCTTGATCTTGGACTCTCCAGCCTCCAGAACTGTGGGAAATAAATGTCTTTTGTTTATAAACTACCCAGTTTACAGTATTTTGTTATTGTGGCCCGAATAGCCTGACAGATACTATTAATAGAACTAAAAGGCAACTCACAGAATAGGTGAAAATATTTCCAGATCACATATCTGACTAAGGAGTAACAACCAGAATACATAGAGAACACCTAGAATTCAACAACAAAAAACACCCCAATTCAAAAATGGGCAAAGTAATTGAATAGACCTTTCTCCAAAAAAGGTACACAAATGGCCATGAAGCACACGAAAAGATGCTCAGCAGGATTTGAATTCTTGAGAGGCAGAAGTGATTTGCCCACCACATTGGCAAAAAAAGGAAATTACAGAGCCTATTAAGTGTTGGCTCGGGCCAGGGGAAAGTGGTTCTCTCAAACAGTGTTGATGGGAACATACAGTGACATGACAATGTGGATAGAATTTGGGTAGGACCTATTAAAAATACATAATCTCTACAACCCAACAACTTTACTTCTTTGCATTTTTCACAGAAAAATTCTTTTTTTTTTAGATTTTATTTATTTATTTGACAGAGAGAGAGACAGCGAAAGAGAGAACACAAGCAGGGGGAGTGGGAGAGGGAGAAGCAAGCTTCCCACCGAGCAGGGAACCTGATGCGGGGCTCCATCCCGGGACCCTGGGATCAGGACCCAAGCTGAAGGCAGACGCTTAACGACTGAGCCACCCAGGCGCCCCTCACAGAAAAATTCTCAGACATGTGCACAGAGGAAGGAAACTGAAGCACAGGAAGATTAAGTAACTTGATCAGAGTCATCTCATAATTGACATGAGGGTTAAAAGTCAATCTATTAGGCATTTAGAAAAACACCTGGGCACATAATAAGCACTACTAATTGTATTTTTGCCATGAATTTTCTGTATAAACCTTTTATGCTTTTGCTTAATTGGATCACAATGCTTTTTTTTCCAATTTGTGAGTAATTTATATATTAAGGATATTAAATTTGTCACATGTTGGAAATATTTTCCAGTTGGTTGCATGCTTGTTATTCTGTTTACATTGCTATTACATGATGAGGTCATGAAATCTTTATGTAGTCAATTCTATTAATTATATATAATTATATATATGTCTACATATAATTACATATATAGTTAGTTTATATATAAACTAGAAACTATAAAACCAATTTCATACAACAATAACTACACAAGAAAAGATGTCAGTGGGACAACTACTATCTAAACTTCAAACACTTTGGGTCCTGGGGCTCTTCTTAATTAATAAATAGTGTAACAACTCCGCAAAACACAAGCGGGCATATATTGCAAAACCAGAAATAATCAACATGGGTCCATAAAAAAGAAACCCACACTTTCCATTTAAAGTTTAAAAAAGATGTTCTTTAAATGCTCTAAATAGAGTTTCTTCAGAGACGCTCATAGAATTATATTAATTTATTCATAGTTTCCTTTATGACAAGATAACATTCTAATTCTAACACAATTTTCAGAACATTTGGCCAATACATAAGACTAGATAACTGGCTGTGGAAGAGAGAGCTGAAAAGATGCTGAGTCCCTGCGTCCATCTCCCAGCCCACCCAGAGTTAATCAAACTTCACTGCCTTCCTGAAGCCTGCCCCAATCCCAACACATCACACAGCTCCTTGCTTGTTTCTCCTATTAATCTCTTGAGGGCAGAGACAGCCCGAACTAGGTAGGGCCTGGCATATAACTGCTTCCCAATGAATACTGGAGGATAAATGATAATAAACTAATTAACAAATAAACATGATTTCAACAAAAAGCCAGCTATGATTTTTAGCTCCAAAGACAAGTCAGGTATACTTGAAATAAACCCATGAATTAAAATCAACTTTAGCTGGAAATGAAAAAGCCTGTCAAATGAGAAACAGAATGTTGAGCTGGGAAAAACACGAAAACAAAAGTACCAAAACTGTTTAAACATATTGGACTTTAGCAAAAGATCTATTTCACAATTTATTGCTAACAGTTTTTTAGTCTTGCAAAACTAATGAGAAAATCAGTTCAAATGAGAAAAAGGAATGTTGGGGTTGTGTAAATGATACTGTTTAAACATAAAACATGTGAATGCCAGGCCTTTGCCCCACTGGCTGGGTGACTACACCATTAAATCAACTTTTCAAGTCATAGATAGATAGGCTGAGGAAAGTAGTTTTGGAGGTATTCATGTAGAGTGTATGAGAACTGAAATTTGAGAAGTTAAGAACCAGCTATATTGCTAAATGGCTTTCCAAAAGGTTGTAAACCCACTAGCAAACTATGGAAACATCTTTCCCACACACTTT
Source organism: Leptonychotes weddellii (assembly GCF_054177405.1). NCBI lineage: Eukaryota > Metazoa > Chordata > Mammalia > Carnivora > Phocidae > Leptonychotes > Leptonychotes weddellii. The sequence continues at coordinate 57,535,720 of NC_138382.1, forward strand.
TGGTATTTGGGGAGGTTACGGAGTCTTAATTGTTAATTTTAACACAAAAGTATCACCTTGTTTTAATTTGCTTTTATTCATGGGTGGCTCATTTTCACTTGCATTATTAATTGAGTTCTGTTTCTGTTTCCAGGCACTTTTCCTGGTGCTTAAAGTATGTGAGGGAGCAAAGCAGACCAATAGCCCTGTCTTCTAGCAGGGGAGACAGACACTAGACAAGAAACACAACAGATAAATAAAGTAGCATGTTAGAGGACAGTAAGTTTAATAGGGGAAAAAAGGAAAGCAGGGTAGGGAGCATGAGAATGCTGGATGGGGAAGTGTGGGGCATTTTGTCATATTAATAAGTAGGATAAAGGGGTCAGGGATAGATTTCACTGAGAAGGTGAAATTCAAACAAAGATTGGAGGAGGTGAAGGAGAGGGTTTATCTATCTACAGAAGAGTGTTTCGGGGAGACAACAAAAGACCAGGGTGGGAGTGGACCTGGCCAGTTCAAGGGACAGTAAGGAGTCCAGTGCAACTGGAACACAGTGAACTTGGGGAAATGTGTAGCTAACAAAGTCAGGAAAGTAATGAACAGGAGGAATGGCATTGTAAAGACTTGGGATTTTACTGATTGAAGTGGGAAACCATTACAGGGTTTTGCATGTAAATGAACTCATCTGGCTACTGTATTTAGAATAGACTTTAAGGATGCAAGTGTAGAAATATGATGGGCACATGAACGGAGTGACCATGGTGGCAGAGATGGAGACTAGGCATAGTCTCTTGGCATGAACTCTCAGTAAGGCTGATCTAGTTACCATCACCTCTGAATATCTAAACTGCCAGAAATAGAGACCAGTATAGGATTCTCAGTATAGTACTATTCTTTTTTTTTTTTATTCTTATGTTAATCCCCATACATTACATCATTAGTTTTAGATGAAGTGTTCCATGATTCATTGTTTGTGCATAACACCCAGTGCTCCATGCAGAATGTGCCCTCCTCAATACCCATCACCA
>NC_138382.1:57537226-57554130 GCF_054177405.1 Leptonychotes weddellii
TCTTTCATTCATGATTTTGTGGATTTGGGTCATTTCTCTTTTCTTTTTGATAAGTCTGGCCAGGGGTTTATCAATCTTGTTAATTCTTTCAAAGAACCAGCTCCTAGTTTCGTTGATCTGTTCTACTGTTCTTTTAGTTTCTATTAGTATAGTACTATTCTTTAAATGATCAACCGGCCACTTAGTGGGAAGTTGACTGTGTTGCGCCATTTGCATACTGGAGGGCCAATTTGTTCTCACAAGAATAGACACTTATTCTTGGTGTAGGTTTACATTTCCTGCCAGCAGAGCTTTGGCCTGTATCATCGTACAGGAGTTTACAGAGTACCTGATCCACAGACACAGAACCCCACCCATCATAGCATCCAACCAGGGGGCCCACTTCACAATGGAGGTTTGGGAATGATCCCATGATCATAGGACCTGTTGGTCTTTTCATATACCACCCTTTCCAGAAAAGCCAATCTGAGAGAGCAATGGAATGGCTTGCTGATGGTACAGCTAAACTACCATGTCTGAGGCAATACTGTGCAGGAGGGTTTCATTCTCCAGCATGCAATCTGCACACTGAATCAGAGAACCCTATAGGGCACTCTGTCTCCAGTAGGAAGACCAGCTGGGTCTAGGAACCAAGGCACGGAAGCAGGAGTAGTTCCATTTACCACTCCCAGTGACCCACTGGGTACCTTTCTGCACCCTTGGAGGGGCACCCTACAGAAGCAATGACCTTGTATCAAGAGCACTACCAACCACAAAGAAGAATAAATTCCCTAACTTCACTCTTTTTGCTCATTCCTATGTCCTGCAAGGACTCCCCAGGAAGCCAGTTGTGGTAGTCCACATAGGTCAGCCTTCTTGGAACCAATTGCTGGGCAAAGAAGAGGGAAGAAAGAATGATGGGGAAAAGAATGAAAGCTATCTGGCACCATTCTCTGTAGCAACTCTATTTCTTCTGAGCACTACTGATCCTCTTCATGTGCTTTTTAAAAAAATACCACTTATCACCTGATAGATTAAAAATACCTTTGATTTTTAGTTCATTATCTATTTATCTACCATCCCACGAGAATATAAACTCCATGAGGGCAGGGACTTTGTTTTCTTCCCTATTGTATCCCCAACACCCAGAAGAGTTCCTGGCATGGGGAGTCTCAATAATTATCTGCTGAATGAATGGCTTGAAGTCTGGCATTTTTGCCCTAGTATTTTTTAAGTCAGCAGTTGCTACATCTCAGCTTGCTCATCTTCTTCCCTGAAATCATTTGACTGATTTCCAAAAACACAAGCAAAATTACCTGGCTTGTTCCCAAGTACTTGGAACCAATGACTCCCATCCGTCTTTTTATCTTGGCCCAATAGCTCTTGGAGAAGCCCAAGGCCTATCCTACAAGGCCTTGCTCACAAGCATCCTCACCTCGGTGGCCTTTGTATTGGGAGGGTCGGGGGTGAGGTCCTATCATCTGTCATGTGAACTATGAGACTCTAGGTAAAGGCAACTACGTCTAACAAGGAGGCATACAGCCGGTCCAACCTGAGCTATTGGGCCAAGAGTGGTTATGTCTGGCATACAGTTTTACCAGAAATTAAAAGAAAACAAAAACAACTTTTTATCTGAACACTGTACTTTAGAAAATGTATCCGGTGAATCTTTCAATTGGCATTTAAAATCTACTGTTGCCACAACTATTTGGGGGATACATTCTTGTACATACCTAAAATATGTCTAAAGACACTCAAAACAATTATTATTTCTAGGAAGTGGGCAGGGGGATTTATTTTCAATCGATCCCTTTCTATACTGTTTTTTATTTATTTTGCCATGAGCAAAAGATTTTTAAAATATATACACTAATATATAGAGAGGCATCTCTCACCTCCCTTTTTCTGCAGATGGATAATAGCAGTTGTAGCAGAAAAAAGTTTTAATATTATAACAAATAAAGTTATAATGAAACACATTTAATATTATAAAAATAAATAACTTCTAATTTAATTATAATAAATGAATTAAATTTATAATAAAACTATAATAAATTATAAAATGGTTTCAGATAGTTTCTTACAACTGTTTAAATTTCAACTAAATTGACTCATTTTAATTAAAGTGACTTCACTATTTTTTCAGCCAATGTATATTAAGCATTCACATTGTGCTAGACTCTAAAGATACCATTCTGAACAAGGTTGACATAACACTTGGCCTCATGGAGCTTACAACTGAGTTGAGGATTCAGTCAACATACACTACTGAGCACCTGTGTTCCAGGCACTGATCTAGGTGCTTGGGAAAGAGCCGTAAGGCAAGTGAGTTCCTCTCCCGACAAAGCAGAGATGGGGACTGAGTAGTAATGTGAGACAGACCATAAACAAGTTGGAAAATAGTAATTTCAGGTAGATCCATGAAAAAATTAAAGCCAGGGTAATGTTATACCTATCTCATGGAGTTTTGTGGGCGCTCAAATGAGGTTGTCCTTGTAAAGTGGATAGTGCCTCACCTAAAGAGTTAATATTTATCATTTATCATTTCAGTTATTGAAGAAGTCCTCTCTAAGGAAGTAAAATATGACCGGGAATTTGAAAAATGAAAAGGAGTTAGCCACTCGAAGATGTAGGAAGAGAGAGTTTCAAGCTGAAGTGACCTCAACTGCAAAGTTCCACAGGTTAGAAACAGCTTAGCCTGTTTGAGGTACGAAAGAAAGGGAGGTGCAGAGGGATGACGGTGAATGAAAGGGAGAGAGAAGAAAAGAGATGAAGCCAGACAATTTGGCAGGAGTCAGATCATGTGTACTCTTCAAAGCCAGGTAAAGAGTTTGAACTGTATTCTAAAGTGTAATTAGGTATTAAGAATAGATGTGACATGATTTGAATTATGGTCGAAAAAGACTACTCTGACTGCTGGGGAGGCTGCTGGGGGAAAAGAGTAGAAGCGGAGAGACCAGTTGGGAGGCAGGTGAAGCATAATGATGGATTAGCCTAGGGTTGGTGAATTAGAAATGGTGAAAATGGCTGAATTTGGGATGTATTTTGGAGAATAAAATTGACAGGACTCGATAGTGGATTACATGCGGTGGGTGAGGAAATAGGAACAGAGGAGAGATTTACCAGGGATGATGACTAGATTTCTGATCTGAGCACCTGGGTAGATGGTGGTGCCATGAACTAAAATGGGGGAAAACTGGTAAAGGGGCAGGTTTCATGGGGAAGAGAGGTCCAGAGAAAAATCAATGGTTCTGTTTGGCCATGGTAGGCTTCAGCGCTTGTTACACTCTAAGTGAAGGTATTATATAGGTAACTGGCTAACTCTACAGCTAAGGGGACAGGTCCAGGCTGGAGGTATTTCAAAACAAAGGACAAGATGAGATCACCTGATGACCAACAGTAGATACACAGAAATGCAGAGAGCAGAGGACTAGATATTGAATTACAATACAGGGACATCTGTGCTGTGAAAGGGGAAATGCCAGGTTAGTGGAGAGGGAAGTTGGTCAGGGAAAGTTCCATGGAAGGATTATACCTGAGCTCTTAAATACAGGAAAAACCAAGCAGTGATACTGTATCAGTCAGGATGATGGCACAAAGATGTAATTTGCAATTGGTCACATGGTTAGTGATCTAACTGTAACTTTCCTTTATACTTGAACCACCTTATGTCAAATGGTACCTTAATAAGAGGCAGAATAGCCCAGCACCTAGGAGCACATGCTCTAGAGTCATTCTGCTTGGGTTAAAATGCTGATCTGTCACTTACTAGGTGGGTGATTCCAGGCACATTACTCAGCATCTCTGTATTCCACTTTTTTTATCTGTAAATGGGCATACTACAAATAGCTAACTCCTTATGCGATTCTCACTCTGTTCCTTGTCTTTATATACATTATTCAATACCCCCCTCCAATAATCAATGGAGTTGAGTGCTATTATTATTCCTACCTTACTGATGAGGAACTGGAAACACATTTACCCATTCCACTAATATTTATTGTGTGCTTGCTGTCAGGCACGTTTCTCCATGCTAGAGATACATCAGTTAACACATCAAAATCCTCGCCTTTGTGCAGCTTCAGTCTGGGGCTTGGAGGAAAAGATGACAAAGATAATAAATATCTGTATTATATGGTAACTGGAGGATGTTAAATGGTATGGACATAACAGAATAGGATAATGGAGCTAGGGAAGCTGCGGTTTTAAGCCGAGGATCAGGGTAGACTTCACTGAGAAGGTGACATTTGAGCAAAGATTTGAAGGAGTTGAGACAGTGAGCCACCCAGCCATCTGGGTAAAGAGGACTCAGAAGCGGGTACAGCAAGTGCAAAGGCAGGCCTTTAGGCGGGAGCAAGTGTCTAGTACCCACCAACAACCCCAAGAGCCAGGGAGAGGAGGGAGATGCGGTGAGAGGCTGGGGCTATGTATCCAGTTCCAGGAACTGTGACTTTGACTTCTCCGTGACAGGAGCCACCGGACAGTTCTGTCCACGGAGGAGTGAGAGAACTTGACCTCCTCTGTCCGTCCTTCTACTTAGGCCCAAGGTCCACCTAGGCAGTCCGGCACTGGGGTCTGTACTCTCAGGAGTAAAGAATCAGAGTCGCCACCACAAATGTTCATCCACATAGAAAGCTCCCGTTAAGCTCCGACCCAGTACCGTGGTTACCACGAGCCTTTCTCTTAAACCCCGCCCCAACCTACCGCCCTCCAGTTCCCCAGCTCCAGACTTCGGCATCCACTTAGCGCGGTCTCCACGTAGCGCTTCCCCGGCTACGGGTTGCGCAACTCAGGGAGCCGGGAGGAGTCTGGACGTAGGCGGAGCAGCGGCAGGCGGGAGAACGCCCCGGCTGCAGACGCCACAAGGAAGCCCCGAGAGCCCTCCAGACGCCCACTGACTGCGTCTGCGCACGCCCGATCCAGGCCACCGACATTCCAGAGCCGCAATCCGCCCCGCCCCAATTCCGGGGCGGAGTTCTTGGCCGCGCCTGCGCACAGCCTCGCCGCACCCTACGCCTGCGCGGTTCGCCAGCCCGTTCCCATCCCCCAGATTTTTTCGGGTGGGGGAGGGGGCGCGTCTCGGCGAGTCACGTTGATGGCGGCCACCAGCCTGTGGTGAGCTAGCGGATTCTCTGCTTGTCTCGCAGAGCCCCTCGTGCCTCCTGCAGACTCAGTGGCCGGCGCCGGGCGCGTGAGGAAGCACGGCGGCCAGAACTCGCGAGGAAGGCCGCAGTCGCGGAGGGAGCGGCGCGGCCCGGGCCCAGGGCTGGGGGAGAGGCCGCTCCGCAGGGCGAATGTGACAAACCCCCACCCCCACCGCCTTCCTCCCTAGTGCGCGAGGAGCGCGGGCGACCCCGGGGCCCCGCCAGGCCACAGACCCCGCCCAGCGGCCAGCACCCGGAGCAGGCCCGGCAGCGGAGCTGCGCCCCGGCACCATGCTGGTCACCCTGAAGACCCTCCAGCAGCAGACCTTCAAGATCGACATCGACCCCGACGAGACGGTGCGAGCGGCGGGGAGCGTGGGGCCGGGCGGGGCGGAGGCGGCCGCGCGCGGGCCGCGGGGAGCGCGAGGGGCCCGCCGGGCCTGGGCGGGGGGCGGCGCGGCTGTTCTGTGCCCTGGGCCCGGGCCTCAGCCCCGAGCAGGGCCCGGCAGCGCGGCCGAGCGGGGAGAGACCTCAGCACACCCGGGAGTGCGCAGCGAGCGTAGGGCTTGGGCCCCGGGCGCTGAATAAGGCCTGCTGGTTCTGCGCACGGGCAAGGCCCGGGGTCCCGGCTCTGGCGGTGTGCGGCCCACCCGAGCCTTCGGAGTTGGCCGCGGGCTTTGTGGCAGGAGTAAGGGGAAGCGGTGGCCGGACGCCGAAGCCCTGGTGGCAGATGGCGTGGAGCACACGGCCGCGGGGCACAGGAGGCCTGGGCCTGAGAAGCTCTCGGTAGTGGGGCCGGGGGGGAGGGGAGGTCAAGGCTTCGTTGGTGATGGTAGTCGGCCTTTATGGGTCCTTAGGTGCGGGAGGGAGATGTAGGCGTCGTCACTACCCCTGAGTGGACCCGGTTAGGAGCTAAAGTCTAGGACGTGGTAACTGGAGAGAATGAGCTTTAAAAAAAGATAGCAGGTTCCGTCAGCCCCAGAGTGAAAGGTGAGTGGTGAGTGGAGAGGCGTGTTGAAAATGAAGGATTTGCCCCCTCCTCCCCAGAATTGGTGACCCTTTTATTCGCATATACTATCTTGAATCCTGTAGCCGCAGTTCTCCCGCCACCGAGCCCACACCCACACGTAGATTGCACTTCCAGGCCTCTTTGGTGGTGAAGATTTTTTTGTGTTAGAGCCCTTCATATCCAGGCTCAAACTCACCTCCAGATTAAAGACTCCTCTTGTGTTATAAGTCCTGTAATGTAGGTACTTACCCTACACTCTTCCCCCAGCCCCCAAATAATAGCATTTCAGGGGAGAAAAAAAAGAAAATAAAAACTTTGAATCTTTTCTGCAGTTAAACCCTCGAACACTTCAAAAGTCCACGTGGTAGATTTTCGTGCCATCTTCTGTATTTGTGACTGCAAAAAGAGCCACTGTGTTGAAGTCAGTACAACTTTATGCCAAGAATCTAAATATGCCACCGGTGTAAATCAGCTTTTCTTTTGGAATTGTGGTTCTGTATATCATTAAGATTGTCATGTTTAGTTTAAACCAGCTGCTTTCTGCCCATCTATATTAAAAAATAGTTGATTCTGGCTTTGGTGGAGATCAGGGGTCTTGGTGTTAAATAGATCAGTTCCATTTGTGCCTCTGTAACTTATTTGCTGTGTACCTGCCTGCCTTTCGGAGATGTGAGGATTAAATGGTATTTAATTGGTGGTCAGTAAATGAAATCAGTGGTTAACGAACGGATACCTTTGGGTGAGGATATAGTGTTATGTTTTACCTGTCTCATTTAATCTGAAGTTTTGTGTCTCTTCAATTATTTAAGAAACATAGTTCCCAATCTTTTTGGAACTGTGGCACAAAATAATTTTATTGCAAGAATATGTAAAAGTATGCCTTGTGATAAATTCTTGAAGGTACAGGAGATAGCAATTATAGATGAGAAACTTTTCAGTGTCCTCAGAAGTAATTGACAATGCCCTGTGGATTGATGTAATTAATAGAAGTCAGATTTTTCTTGAATTTTTCCTTATTGCCAAGTGTGTACTAATAAGTTAAAGGATTAAAGTTTAAAGTGCAACTGTTTAATGTTCTCAGACAAAACTTTTCATAAAATGTCTATTTGACTTTGATTCTTTGCAGTAATATTGGTGCGGCAGGAGCTTTCCCAGCTTACAGTATTCAGAATTAACTCCAGAATTATTGAAACCTAAAGGAGTTTTTGTAAATACCTGTGGGTTTATTGAAGTTATGCAGTAACTTTTCTACAGCTCCACTGAATGTTCTATGATATTTGGATAGCTCTTACGGCACTTCGTGCATTGATTATCTTAGAGCCAATATTGTATTTGTATATACTCAATATATTTATTGTTTACTGGTTTATTTCTAAGGAATATCTTGAGTTACAGGATTTATAAATATACTTCTAAAAGTGTATTTTCTGAAAGACCATTGTTACAGAGAGTGGCTTCAGCTTCTTATTCCTATTTGTCTAAATATATTTTTGTTCTTATTTATATAAATATAAAAACTAACATTGTTAGTCTGGAGCAAGAAATGAAGACAGGAGCATTTACATTAAAATGACTTGTAGGATTTCTTTTTTTTTTTTTAGATTTTATTTTTAAGTAATGGTCTACACCCAATGTGGGGCTCTAACTTACAACCCAGAGATCAGGAGTCCTGTGCTCTACAGCTGCCCCTTGTAGGATTTCATTTTAATGGACTTAAATTTCAGAGATATTTATAGTGGGTTTTTTTGTTTTGCTTTTAAGGTTTTATTTATTTATTTGAGAGAGAGAGTACATGGGGGAGGGAGGGTCAGAGAGAGAAGCAGACTCCCTGCTGAGCAGGGAGCCCAATTCAGGACTCCATCCTGGGACTCAGGATCATGACCTGAGCGGAAGGCAGTTGCTTAACCAACTGAGCCACCCAGGCGCCCTTTAGTGGTTTTTTTAGTATCTATTTTGGATACAGTATTTAGGTAAAATTTCTGTAAGAAAAGAAACAATGAAAGTTAAAATAATATAAGGAGACTCTTAAGTGTCCTGTTGTGAAAATTTGTTGTGAAAACTAGGTAACCAAGGATATTAGAAATAGATCTAAAATAAAGAGGAGAAAATAGGATTTTAGTGAGACCTGTAGGGAGATCCACATAAAGTGAAGAACAGTTTTTGCTCTCAGAGACCTTGATTTTGGCTCCTCAAAGGTTTGTCCTTGTTTGATTTTTACCTAGAAGGAACTAAGAAAATTAAGTAACTTGAAGTGGCCAGCATAGAAACTCTGGTGAGCTTGAGATGAGCAGGAAAAAAATGAATGCAAGAAAAGACTGAGATAAGAGGAATCATCGGAGTGATTCATTTGTTGAACATGTATATGTTTAGCGGTCTTTTGAGTGTCAGCACTGGAGGAGTACAGGCACATGTGGAATGTGGTGGGTCTTTTGGGAGCCTTATTGACCTAGTAGCTCAAAAGCTGTAGAGTAGATGTACAAAGCGGGGAAAGCAATGGAATTTGTTTTTATATTGTTCGTGTTTGCTTTAGTTTTTGAATGCTGAAAGTCCTCTCCCCCTTTTTCAACTACCAAAATTTTCTTAACACTTACTAGCCATTTTCTATCATTTACTTGACCATTCCCATGCACCACCTTTAGTGTAATCAGTGCAAGTCTTTTTACTGTTAACGATAGTAATCTATCTCCTCTTATAGTCAAACAATACAGAAATAAAATGAGAAGGTTGGATGGGAAGACCATTGCTAAAAGAGAATATTCTTAATTGTGTGGTTTTATTTTAAAGACATTTTTTATTTAAAAAAATTGGAGAAATTTAATCTATATAAAGCATTCTGTGATGTCTAATAGACTACTACTTGTATAAAATCTTAAAAATTCTGAAAGTTGGTGATGTGATGGATGGACATATAGAGGAAAATGGAGTACACAGTTTTTTAAAGCTCAAATCCAAAGGCACTTAATTTTGTTTTGTAGGAAGAATCCAAGAAAAGAAAATGTTTCGAGGAGAAGGAAACCCTTAATTAAGAACGAATATATTAAAAAACAAAAATTGAGATGATTGTAATACATTGCAGGTTTTATTGTATCACTAAAAATGATGACAAGAAAGAGTTATGTGATACTCAGATTTAATTCTTCAATATGCTAACCCTTGTCGCTGTTGTGTGCTTTCAATAAGTGGAGGAACAATAGTAAGTGTGAGATTAGACTTTAAATGAAGAAGCTGAAATGCAATTAATAGTACATAAGTGACATCAAAGCTATTGTATGTATATGGTGGAATTTTGGATAAAAGAACTGTAAAGATACAGTAGTTTTAATTATAGAAAGCACATTTAGTGTACTGTAATGTGTAAAGAAATACCTTGCTTTGTGGTTTATTTGTATAATATTGGTGATTACACTGTAAAATATTGTTTAGTACTTGTTCTGTATATGGTATTTGTTAGCCGTCATTTATTAGCAACTTGTTCCTGTTGTGGTTTACTGTATTTTAATATAGTTGTGCTGGAGATAGTACTTTATTATAGAAGTTTCCTAATTCTTAATCGCAGGAAACAAACTGAGTGTTGTTGGAGTGGGGGGTGGGGTGGGAGGGATGGGGTGACTGGGTGATAGACACTGGGGAGGGTACGTGCTCTGTTAAGCGCTGTGAATTGTGCAGGACTGTTGAATCTCAGATCTGTACCTCTGAGACAAATAATGCAAGATATGTTAAAAAAAAAAAAGAAGAAGAAGAAGGTAGCGGGAGGGGAGGAATGAAGCGGGGGAAATCGGAGGGGTGGACGAACCATGAGAGACGATGGACTCTGAAAAACAACAAACTGAGGGTTCTAGAGGGGAGGGGGGTGGGAGGATGGGTTGGCCTGGTGGTGGGTATTGAGGAGGGCACGTTCTGCATGGAGCACTGGGTGTTGTGCACGAACAATGAATCATGGAACACTTCATCTAGAACTAATGATGTAATGTATGGGGATTAACATAAGAATAAAAAAAAAAAAAGAAGTTTCCTAGATTATTAATACATTCAGAGTAATAAATGTATTAAAATACTGTATTACAGGGGCATCTGGGTAGCCCAGTCGGTTGAGGGTCTGACTCTTGCTTTTGGCTCAGGTCATGATCTCAGGGTTTGGGATGGAGCACCGAGTTGGGCACTGTGCTCAGCGGGGAGTCTGCTTGAGATGCTCTCTCTCTTTAAAGCAAATAAATAAGTCTTTAAAAAACTATATCACAGAGATGAAATGAAGGTTTCTTGGCATATTGGTAAAACATAATACAGGAAGTACCTGGGAAATCAGATACGGTTTCTGCCAGACTTTTGCTCTTCCTATACCTAGCACATAGTGGGCATTTAATAAACATTTTTTGAATGAATTGAATGCATTCTTTTAGTGATCCCTCAATATTTGCATGTTGATTTTTATTTAATATTTGTTGAGTACTTACTAAACTTTCAGTCCTGCTGTCACGGTGCATATGTTACAATGGAATAAATCCGTTAAAAAAACAAATTTTAATAACTAGATAATGCTAAGAGCTATGTAGAGAATTGAAATAGGGTGAGGTAATGTGATAGTGTATGACTGGGTGGCTACTTTTAAATTGACTAGTCACTGAGGGCCTTTTTGAATACAGTGACATTTAAACTGATATCTGAATAATAATAAGTACTCAGATGGGGAAGAGTGCTTTCTGTAGGGAAAGACCTTTAAGAGTGTGTTTTGGGACTCAAAAAAGGCTTGTATTGCTAATCTAGTAGGTGAGGGAGAAGAGAGGTAATCAGAGTTAGGCAAGGGGGGGTTTCAAGGTAAAATAAGAAGCCTTTGGGGAATTTTAAGCAGAGGAGAAAATTTTCTTTTATGATTTTAAAGGTTACTTTGACTGCTATATGGGAAATGGATAATAGGATGAGCAAGAGGAATAGCAGGAGAACAGTTAGGCTTGTATAGTAGTCTTAAACAGTCAAGGCTTTAACTAGGGAAGTAGGAGCCACAGATATGAAGAAAAATGGATGGATTTGAGATGTGCTTGGGAGCATAGAGTTGAGAGAATTTTTGATGGGTTGGAGTGGGGAAAATTGAGAAATTGAAGATTAAGCCTAGATTTTGGTTGTATAAATTGTGTGAATACTTACGGTCTTTCCTGAGATGTGGAGGGCTGGGAAGGGAGCAGGTTTGGGGTTGTGGTGGGAACTCAAGATTTAAGATGCCTATTAAGCGTTCAAGTAAAGATGACAAGATTTGTTACGAATCTCAATTCCAGAGAGAAGTTTGGGATGGAGATAGAGCCCTGACGATAGGCAGCCTATGTGGTTGACTTCAATCCATGGGACCAGATGAGATCATCTAGCAGTCTTTTTCAGTGTCAATTGCTTGTGTAATTTGAACCCTAAATTATCCACTATATGTAATTAATTGTATTCTACTAGAATTGAAGAACCATGGTGAGAATGTAGCTAGGTAATAGGATGGGGCCTGGAGTTGAAGCCTGTATCTGGAGATTGAGTAGTGAATAGGTCAGTCAAGGAACAATCTTTGAGGTAGGAAGAATCCAAGAAAAGAAAATGTTTCAAGGAGAAGGAAAGGATCTAATGTGTCTACTGCTTGAGAGTTCAAGAGACATGCCCTTTGGTTTTGACAGCTTGGAGATTATTAGTTACCCTGACAAGTAATTTCCATGGAATGGAAAGCCAAAAGTTACGTTTGAGTGGATTGAGGAATGAATGGGAGATGAGGAAATGTAGATGGTAACTATGGACATATATTAGTTATCTTGACATTGTCATTTTCCCTGATGTAGCTGCTTTTATCTTTGTGTTAAAAACATGTGAAAATGATCACAATTCTGATCTTCACAGCATGTGGTAGACATTGTTTAAAAAAGACATCCACACCAGAAAATAATGTATTAGTGTATGTTTTAAAAAGAAGAAATGAATGCCAGCGTGATTAATAACTTGCTGCCATCACACAGTCAGTGGCTTTGGTAGTTTCAGTATCTACGAAAGATGGTCTTGCCTCATACCCTGGTCTTGTATTCCTTAATCTCTCATCCAGTGATATTTCCTTCTACACTACCTCAATTATTCAGTCCCATGACTGGTAACTAGATCTTACTGCCAGTAACTGTAGCTATTCCCCCATCCCCAGTAATCTGTTTTTAGTAACCTACTTTACCTTTCTTCTGATTCCAGTTCTTATGAGACCTATAATTCATTTGATCCACACTTCTTTTCCTGGCCCTCCCTTCATGTTATTGCTTCCACTCTTGCCCAGCTAAAATAGGGTCAGTGATTATAATCACTCTCTTGCAAGGGTCAGCATAGCATGTCTCTTGAGCCAGGCTGCCTGAGTTTCAATCCTGGCTGTAGCACTTGCCCTGTGACCTTGGGCTAGTTACCCAATAATATGTCTGTTTCCTCATCTTAAAATGAGAGTACTGCCCCTGGCAGTGCTAACCTCATATGGTTGTTTGGAAGGTTTTACGAGTTTGAGAGCATACACATAAAACCGTGACCATGCTTGACAACATGGTCCCAGTCTCACTTCATTGTTTTTTCTTGGAAAACCCCAAATGTGATTAAATTCAGTTTTGTTTGTACTTGGCACTTGTGTAGCTAGAAGACAAACAAACACATAGCACATTGATTTGTCTCACTTAAAGTTCGTGAACATTAACTGTAATTGGGCCGTTTGTACTGCCTGTTAAGTGTACTTCACTAGTGTACACTTTACTAGTCCATCCATTAACTCTTCCACTGTCATAAGCAGATTTCATTGAATGTCCTCATTTTCAGCCGATAACCCTAGCTTTTAGATTTTATTGAGATTTTAGATTTTATTGAGAATATAGAAACAGTCGGGACAGAACTTTTGCAGAGTCCTACCAGAGCTACCTACTTCCTATAGTCCCCTTTTGTTGGGGGTTGGTATCTAATAGGGGTGGTGCTAAGGCTGGTGCCTCTACTTTTCCACTATACCCTATACTTGGTCGTCTGTGAAGGACCTCACTCCATCTGTTCTCCTTTTCTCTTCTGCCTCATTGATTTTTCCATTCTAGAATATTCAGACATTTTCCTTATCTTAAAAAAACCCTCCCTTGTCTCAGTATCCCTCTTTGGCTACTGCCTCATTTCCCGGCTGCTCTTCATAGCAAAACTTAAGGGTAGCTCTTGAGTCTGTTTACTTGTTTTTATTATCTTGCTCACTTTCAAATACATCACACTACGGCCAACCTAGGGGTGAGTTTTTTCCCATTTTGTATTTGTCCTTTGTCCTTGAGCACTTAAATCTTTTTTCTCATTAGTAAAATAGGAGTAATAATAATTTGCCTGCCTTTTTGAGTTGGTGTGAAAATCAAATGAGATCATGGATCTGAAAATTTTTAGTGAATTGTGAAATTAAAAATAAACGTATACAATTTTTTTAAAACAAATCCTGCTTTTTCATTGGTTTTCCATTATTTTGATCAATGCTTTCACTGTCTTAAAAAGGTTTGTATAGATGTGGTTTCCTCTCATTGTGTCAACTTGATATAATCAGCAATTTCAGTTTTTAAGAGTGGTGTTCTGCTTTTTTTTAGTTTGGAAATTGTGAGATGATTTGATAGGTAATGTATAAAATTTCTGTTACTTTTGTAAAGAAATGTGCTAAATTTGAGCCTGTCATAGCATAGAATCCTGCTGAAGGACATCACACCATCTGTTCCCTGTAAGTTTGGATAAATTCCTTATATAGTGTCTCCAAGAGCTAATTCTATAACTCAATGAACTTTATAAACCCTTTAAACATTACATAAACCTTTTCTAGCAGAGGAAGTAGACTGGCTACAAATGACTAATGTATATGAACAGATCCTAAATACTTCAACAGGTGGATAAAAATTATGTGTCACTCCCTCTCTCCTTTCCCCCTCAAACTTTTGGTTGAATTAGGTAGGTGGCTTTTTTTGTAGTGTGTTAGATCCATTCTCTGCCTATATAGAAACTTTAAAAGTTATAGGTATCTTGAGATTTCTACTTCTCTACTTAGTTTTCAAAGTCTGTTTTTATCTTGTTGAAATCATACCGTTAAGAATATATTTTGGTATAGATTAAATTGGCATGAATAGTTTGGCTTAGGAGCCTGAATATCATAGTTTCTATGGGAAAAATAGATTCTGGATTTCAAATTACATTTTTTTTAAAGATTGTTTGTTAGTTTATTTATTAGAGAGAGAGAGTAAAGTGAGATAGAACATAAGTGGTGGGGAGGGGCAGAGGGAGCTGGAGAAGCAAGTTCCATGCTGAGCAGGGAGCCTGACAGGGATCATGGCCCCTGCTGAAGGCAAAGGCTTAACTGACTGAGCCACCCACATGCCCCTCAGAGTATATTTTAAAATCATAGCCTTTTGGATCATAATCATAATTTGAGAATTGATGGCTTTTATTTACTGTCTACTCACATATTATTAATACTGTACTCTCAGTAATAAAAAATCTCTTTTGCTACATTTTTCCATTCCGTGGGTCTAGTGGGAAGATTTTTCCTGTTGCACTAGAGTCAGCTGATTCTTTATAATCAATTCTATTTTTAGAATTAGCCGGAGACTACTTTGGGGGAGGAATCCAGGAATTACTCCTTGGTGCCTGCCACTTTCTCAAATGGAAGTATACCACCCAAGGAATCCCCCCCCCCAAAAAAATGCATTGCCCACAGTGTAAATCTGTGAAACCCTTTTGCTTTGGGACTCTCCTTTTGCTAATGGCTAATAGCCAAATTTTGGTTGCTCTTAATTATTTTCCAAAAATTTAGCTAGGTATTAGACTACTGCCTCAGACCTTTCTCTTTTTATTTTTCTTTTTTAAGTAATCTCTGTGCCCAACGTGGGGCTCAAACTCAAGACCCTGAGATCATGAGTCGCATGCTCTACCAAGTGAGCCAGCCAGGCGCCCCAGACTTTTCTTTTTTAATGAAGACTTCTCCCAGAATTGCAGTGTATTCTTTTTTTTTTTAAAGATTTTATTTATTTATTTGAAATAGAGCAAGCTAGAGAGAGAGGAGAAGCAGGGGGAAGGGGCAGAGAGAGAAGCATACTCCCCACTGAGCAGGGAGCCTGATGTGGGGCTTGATCCCAGAACCCGGGGATCATGACCTAAGCCGAAGGCAGACGCTTAACCGACTGAGCCATGCAGACGCCCCAAAATTGCAGTGTATTCTTGGATAATATTAGTAAGCAGTGGTTGAGAGGGGGTGCAATGATTTTTTTTTAAACTTTTTAAATTTTCCCTTAAATTACTAAAATAATCCAGGCTTGTTATAGTTAGTAAAGTGTATAAAAAAGCAGAAGGCTTTATCCTCCTGGTCCAGGTAGCCACTATGGACTCTATATGCTGCTAGACATTTTTTTTATGTACATGTAGCACATAAACATAACTACACTGTTTTTTAAAAATCAACTAGCTTTTGCCCCTTAAAGATAATTATAAATGTGTCATTTATTCATATGTACATGTATTCAGTGAATACCTTGCATGTATAGTGATTGTTCTTGTATTGCATTGTATTCAAATGAATGTACAATAATCTATTTTACCATTGAATGTTTAGGGTTTTCAGTATTATAAACAGTAGTGTGGTACACATATTTTGTTCATATATCTTTGAAGTATTTGTGTGACCATGTGTTTAGCCTTGATTTCTAGATGTAGAATTGTTGGATCAAAGGCATCAGTTTGCTTCAAAGTTGCCTGCATCAGTGCTCACAAATATCAACTTCCATATGAGTAACTAGCCAGTATTCAAATAAGAGATGTAGCGCAGATTAAATGAGTTAAATATTGTGAAGCTCTTCATATACTGCCTGGCATGTGGTAAGTACATAGCACCCATGAACTGTTACTCATTCAGCCTCTGTATTTCAGGGCTACCCATTAAAGCTTGCATAATTTTTTTTTACTACTTACAGTTATAACAGTAATAAGGAACAATACAGTTACAGCAGAAATAAGGAAAATATACTGTAACATTGAGGAAGCTGGGTTATCATATGAATATTCAATTGCTAACCTAATCAACAAGCTGTAGTCCTAGAAATCTTGTGCAAAAGTGCTGTGTAAGAGGACTGAGGTGCAAAACATTATGTTACTGTCATGGGGATACAATTTGTAAGACATTTTGATATCTGAAACATAAAACTTAAATTTGTTGAATAGAAAAGACTACTTTTAATGGTTATTGGCCTGGACTAGGGTAGTGCCAGGGGATGCAATGTAATATTCACATGGGGAAATAATTAGGTGGTAAGTTGGAACCACTGGATGAATGATTTGATGTGAAGAATGTGGAAGAGACAAGCACCTCATGGGAATGGGATGAAAAAGGATAACTGATCAGCTTTTGTGTTGGCACTTTTTAATAGACTATTATTATTAATTGTGATTGTCTCCCTTTTGGGGGGCAAAAAAGCCATGTCAACCATGTTTAATGTTAGATAAAGAATATGTTTTTCTTAAATAATGCAATATATGTTAAGGAAAAAAAAAGAAGAAGAAGAAGGTAGCGGGGGAAATCGGAGGGGTAGACGAACCATGAGAGACGATGGACTCTGAAAAACAAACTGAGGGTTCTAGAGGGGAGGGGGGGTGGGAGGATGGGTTAGCCTGGTGATGGGTATTGAGGAGGGCACGTTCTGCATGGAGCACTGGGTGTTATGCACAAACAATGAATCATGGAACACTTCATCTAAAACTAATGATGTAATGTATGGGGATTAACATAAGAATAAAAA
>NC_138382.1:57554630-57582510 GCF_054177405.1 Leptonychotes weddellii
TGAGAGACGATGGACTCTGAAAAACAAACTGAGGGTTCTAGAGGGGAGGGGGGGTGGGAGGATGGGTTAGCCTGGTGATGGGTATTGAGGAGGGCACGTTCTGCATGGAGCACTGGGTGTTATGCACAAACAATGAATCATGGAACACTTCATCTAAAACTAATGATGTAATGTATGGGGATTAACATAAGAATAAAAAAAAATTTAAAAAAAAGAATATGTTTTTCTTTTGAAATGCACACAATTTCATAAGAGAAGTATGCGGCTAGGAAAAAAGTTTGGTTTCTGATAACAGTGCTTTGTTGATGGTTGGGTTGATGATAAACTCATTCTTCAGGGGGAAATAAACAGCAAAATGAAAGTTTAGCAAAAATGAAAGGGTAGCCTTCGTTATTTATTGGGACTGTGGTGATCAATTCTAGATCCATCCTGTTTACTACTTAATGAAATAGCACTGGCATGGGGCTCAGCGCAGTTAGAGGAGTCATAACTGCATGTGTTGCTGGTCATAACTTTCCCAAGACAAGCCATGTGCAGAGGTGCTACCTCTTCTTTTTTTGCAACATCCAGAAAGAAGACCTTTCTTAATAAGCTGTTTTAAAGTGTGTTCAATTTGATCAGGTTAGGATTTAGACTTACTAGTCTATAGGCCATCTTTAAGCAAATATATTATGGTTGAAATGCCTATGGGATAAAGTAGAGACTTAAGTATGCATGGCTAAAGTTGAGAGGGCTAAGAAGTGACACCTGGATGGTTATTAAAACTAAAGGAGATGGATTATCTGGGAAGTTTATATAGAACAAAAGGCAGCCTTGGGTATAACCCCGAGTAGCACTTAAAGGGCTAGCCAAGGAAGAGGATTTCACAAAGCCGTGAACAGAGAGATAGGAGGAAATCCAGAAGAGCATGGCCTTACGGAAGCCAAAGGAAAGCACTGTAAACAGGAGAAACAGGTTCAGTACTGTTTAATGTGACAAGTCAAGTAAGGTAAGAAAGGACTAAGAAGTGTCTGGTTATGATTTTTGCTGAATTTGGTGATAACTGGTAAGAGCAGTTTTATGGAATCCTGGGGATAGGGAGAAAATAAGCAGCAGAATGAGAATAAAGTCCATTCTTTTGTCAGCACTGTATAGTTGAGTAGTAAGTCTGGTGTTACCAGTAAGTTCTACAGGTAGTGTAGTTAATTTTTTGAAAAATGCCTGAGACTAAGGGGAGGAGAGTGTAGCTGACAAGAGATATGGGGAGTTGGGAAGTTTTTTTTTTTTTTTTTTTTTTTTAAGATTTTATTTATTTATTTGACAGAGAGAGACATAGCGAGAGAAGGAACACAAGCAGGGAGAGTGGGAGAGGGAGAAGCAGGCTTCCCCACTGAGCAGGGAGCCTGATGCGGGGCTCGATCCCAGAACCCTGGGATCATGACCTGAGCCGAAGGCAGACGCTTAACGACTAAGCCACCCAGGTGCCCCAGTTGGGAAGTTTTTGTTTTGTTTTGTTTTTTTAATTTTTTTTTTTTTTAAGATTTTATTTATTTGACAGAGAGAGAGACAGCGAGAGAGGGAACACAAGAGGGGGAGTGGGAGAGGGAGAAGCAGGCTTCCCGCGGAGCAGGGAGCCCGATGCGGGGCTTGATTCCAGGACACTGGGATCATGACCTGAGCTGAAGGCAGACGCTTAACAACTGAGCCACCCAGGCGCCCCTAAACACTTAAGAGTGTTAGTCTGTGATTACTTTTTTAGCCAAATTATATAGATAGTGATGTCTATAGAGTTCTCATTGTTATATTCTTAATATTCTTTAATCACCGGCTTGGTTTCTTTGGAGCAAAATGATTGGAGGTGTTTGTTGTTGTTGTTGTTCTGCTTTTTTTTATTCAGACATGATTAGTCCAATGTACCATCATGCTTCACACCCAGCATGGGGCTCAAACTCACCACCCTGAGATCAAGAGTCACATGCTCTACCAACTGAACCAGCCAGACACCCCAGCAAAACTCTTTAATGTTTGGCTTAATAGAAGATAGATAGCTTCTCACCTGCTTCTGCATTCAGTCTTTTGTGGAATCACATGCTTTGTAACCTCTGGAAAACTCAAGTATATAGTTGTGAGAAAATTAGAATGGAAAAAGGCAAATAATGTCTTTGACCTTGCAGACCACTTGATAAGGTCTCACGAACCTTTATGGCTCCCTGACCTCACCTAGAGAATCATTGCTCTAGGCGTTAGAATCCATAGCAGTGCAGGGATTTAGTGAAATGATCTTTAAAATTTATGTTAGAAATTTGGATATATCATATCTTTTATTTCCTGCTCTTATCATGAAGTGCTAGTTGAATGTATAGGTAAAATCAGAACTGTCAACATTAATTTAAAGCAAGGGCCAACTGTAGAGTTATTGAAGTTGTGAAGTCTTTGTTCTTCTTTATTCTGAAACACACATAGCAGAGAGTTTACCATTATGATAAAGAACATTATGTGAAATTGAATAAGGCCGTGGAATTTATAGCCTGAGTTTACTGATGTTGAGATCAGATTCTCTGAGTGCTTTTTTTTTTTTTTAAGTTGTTACTTGTGTTCATTTAACCTTTGAAATTCAGAACAATAGAAAATAGTGGACTTAGGTTCTTGTGATGGATTTCTACTTTGGGGAACATCAGAATAGTGGTGATGCTGTTGACTCATTTCAGGAAGATCAGTGCAGCAAGGGTAATTTATATGGTGTGTGCAAAATAATTCTGCTTTAAAGCTTGAAGTCAGAAAGCTGTTTTGGGTTTCATCTACTACTTAGTAGCTGTGTGACCTGGGGAGGAGATTTAACCTCTCTTCTCATCTATAACATTGAGTGGATGATATTCCCATTTGTCCCAGAGTTTTAAGAATTACTTGAATTTGTGTATGTTAATGTACTTAAAGCTGTATAAGCATTATCATCTTTTTTTTCTTTTGGAAGATACATTGTTGCTTTTTAATTGTACAAAGGGACCTTCTCTTTCTCTCTCAGGCGGTTTTTCATCTAAAGCTCAGAACTATCAACTTAGACAATTTTCAGAAGTATGCTGGGAAATTGAAGGAAATGGAATTTTCCCCTTTGATTCTTGTGTCTTTAATGAAACTAGTACACTCTCTTTGTATCCCTATCAGGCAGTCTTTCACCTAAAGCTCAGAACTATCAACTTAGACACTTTTTAGAAGTATTCTCGGAAATAGAAGGAATAGAATTTTCCCTCTTGATTCTTGTGCCTTTAAAGTAATGAAACTAGTTCCATTATGTCTTCTTGCCTCTTGTACTCCTCTGCCACCCTGCTTTCTGATCAGTGTCAGAAATTGATTGGACTCATTTTCAAAATACCTTATAATGAGCCTATTGTCACGTAATTTTAGGAATCAAAGAGACCATAAAGATCATCTATTTCAGTCCCTCGTACTTCGTAGATGAGACTGATATTTGAGAGAAACCGAACTACTTGTTTAAGATCATTTAAGTGGTACAGTGGTCCTTGGCCAAGGCTGAACTTTGGAACCACCTGTAAAGCTTTAAAAAAAAATACAGATGTTCACGCCACATCCCCAGAAATTGTTTTAATTGGTCTTTAAGCCCCCTCGTGTGTGATTATAATGAAACGTATCCCACTTTTAAAGTGAATCATTTGCCATTTAACATTCATATTTAACTTCTATTATTAATGTAGAAGTGACTATTTCATTTCTTAGGCCTTTTAGGTTAGAGAGTTTTTCTTTACTTTTTTACTCTGTGGGAAATAAGGCCATAAACTATAATGAGAATCAAAACTTTCTGATGTTGAAATCTTTATTTTGAATGGATTTATCAAGTCAACTGGTAAAGTTTTTTCTTTTTAATCTGTGTATGTCTAGCATCTGTGGTAAAACAAAGTTTATACCTTTTATGCCTAGCGATATGTATTTTTTTTTTTTTAAGATTTTATTTATTTATTTGACAGAGAAAGACAACAGCGAGAGAGGGAACACAAGCAGGGGGAGTGGGAGAGGGAGAAGCAGGCTTCCTGCGGAGCAGGGAGCCCGATGCGGGGCTCGATCCCAGGACCCTGGGATCATGACCTGAGCCGAAGGCAGACGCTTAACGACTGAGCCACCCAGGCGCCCCTATTATGCCTAGCGATATGTATTAAGAATGAGTCTTTTTGATATAATATCGTAAAGACAGGATCTTTAAGTTTTTGGAAGTATATTTAATAATTAATATGCATAAAATTTTACCTTGCATTATTTATTCAAATTCTGGATTGTCATTTGTTGTTTAGACTTTTTAGAAAAAAATCTTTGTTTTTCCTGTAGGTGAAGGCACTGAAAGAGAAGATTGAATCTGAAAAGGGGAAAGATGCCTTTCCTGTAGCAGGTCAAAAATTAATTTATGCAGGTATGAATTAAATATTGTAAGTAATATGCCATCTTCTTGCTTACAGTGACAGTCTTTGATTTTAGAAATTGTCATCTTATAAATTGTGTATACAGATTGAGTCTTTCAGAAATATATACGGTGTTTGTGTTTGATATCTTTCAGTCAAATGTTAGTGCCTTTTTACCCGATTATATTTCCGTTTATATTTATCTTGGCTGATTAGTTAATGTTTT
Organism: Leptonychotes weddellii; assembly: GCF_054177405.1. Taxonomy (NCBI): domain Eukaryota; kingdom Metazoa; phylum Chordata; class Mammalia; order Carnivora; family Phocidae; genus Leptonychotes; species Leptonychotes weddellii. The sequence goes on from NC_138382.1 coordinate 57,559,242, forward strand.
TCTTTGGGGAAAGTATTAATTGATAGAATTGACATTGGTGATTATTTTAACTTCAGTTAATGTGTAAAACAAAGGTTATGGGGCTTCAAATAATGTGTTCTTTTTTTCTTAATGTACTAGGCAAAATCCTCAATGATGATACTGCTCTAAAAGAATATAAAATTGACGAAAAAAACTTTGTGGTGGTTATGGTGACAAAAGTGAGTTTGAGCCTTGTTCTGTATATCTTTATGCATATGAGGGTTTTTGGGTTTTTTTTTTTTTTAAATAATGATCCCAACTGTGTATATAGTTTGTGCACATCCATATGGCAGGTACTTAACTGTTATTTAAAGGTTTTAACAGTCTACTTTGAGTCAGCCATAAAGTTAATTATTTTGTACATTTATAGCTTAAACATAACTTTAAATGAAACAGATAATAAAAGGTCATGTAAAAATTGTTAAGTTTTGCTGGAGTAGTAAAATCGGTAATTAAGTAATTTAAAGTGTGATTCTTAGTAATTGAGTAAATAGTTCTTATTTTGTGTTTTTAATAAGGGTGCCTTAAAGGGACTTGCTAAATTATGTACTAGATCTGACTTGACCTCTCAGGCAGAAAAGGCATGTAAACTCATAATTTCAGTGATATTCCTTAGGTGAGGGGGTAGATTTTTAGATGCTAAAAAAGGAAAAGGCAGCTGAAGAAATGATAGAATGATAGTTGTGAGAAACGTTTTGGTTTGGTGGTGTTTTTTAGAGGGGAAGGGCAGAAGGAGAGAGAGAATCTTAAGTAGGCTCTCTGCCCAGTGCAGTGCTGGACGTGGGGCTCAATCTCAGGACTCTGAAATCATGGCAGACCAAGATTCGGACACTTAACCAACCAACTGAGCCACCCAGGCGCCCCTTGAGGAAGTTTTTTAAAGGGAATTTTTTGTGACTTGTTGGATTGAAATATATTTGGGACAGTTTATAAAAGTCAGAGTTTTTCTCTAAGGCAGAGAATGAATTTGGGTTCTTTCAGAGGTTCTGTTATATTTTTGTTTAAAGATACATAAGCATGCAGTGGAGAGTTAAATAGGGATGTCGTGGTACTCATGACATGAATTTTTAGGACTGAGTTGTCGTAATCTGAGAAGAACAGTGATACTTGTGACACTGAAAATAAGTTTAAATAAGTAATTGGAAAACAGTTTATCAAAGACTGAAAGAATAAATGAGGATTTTTTTTGTAAGTTTAAGGTACTATATGCAGTAGAAAATAGTTGAGCAAGTAAATTTTAATTAACTGCATATTTTTGTCCTGAGAAAAAGCAGCTAAACATAGGTATTGGATTTAAAAGTTTTTAATCCATTAAGAACCATAGTGATTTTGTTATATTAAAGCACTTATACTCACTAAATGTTAAACTTTACATATAGAGGAACAGAATCATCTGAGGAAACTTTGTCTCAGTCTAGTATTTTTAACTGTGATAAAATATACATAACACAAAATTTACCAGTTTAACCATTTTTAATTGTACAGTTCAGTGGCATTAAGTACATTCATGTTCTACAACCATCATCACCATCTGTCTCTAGAACTCTATACCCACTAAATAGTATCTCCCATTTCCCTCGCCCCCCCAGGCCCTGGTAACCACTATTCTACTTTCTATGAGTTTAACTACATACTTCATGTAAGTGGAATCATACAGTGTTTCCCTTGTGTGACTGGCTTATTTCCCTTAGCATAATGTCTTCCAGGTTCATCCATGTTGTAGCTACATGCCAGAATTTGTGTCCTTTTAGGGCTGAATAATATTCCATTGTCTCATCTAGTTTATGTATAGTACATAATGGAAAATGTGGTAGCCACATATTTGGATATGTATGTTATTGGTGTTATTTCCTTTAATATTATAATAACTTTGATTATTTAGAACATAGCTAAGAATTAAGCAGGATAGGTCTCAGAATAGATCCATGCATTTGAAGAATAGCTACTTAGAGCCAAGCCTTTTCTTATTTTACATAGGGTTCTAATGATATTTGCGGTTATTTTATTTTCAAGTTAATAGAAGCCAGCTATTAGAAGGGGAAGAATTGGGCATTATGGAAGCAATGAGAAATGACCTTATTATAAAGAAGAGACAGGAAAAAGCTATTTAGATCAAAAGTAAGCAGAAAAACTTCAAAAAGCAGATGGGTTTGATACCATTTAGAATGAGGCTTAAATAGCTCTATGGCAACAGAGACCTTGAGGGCATGGAATGTGACTGTATTATATTGATCACAAGTAATCTTAAGGGAAATAAATGAGCATAGTAATGCATTTAAATTTCATTTCATCTAGACTGGAGTTTTAGAACATTAATAATTTGCAGAGTATTGGCAGTTTAAAAGTTACAGGGCTAAACACAGGGCTCTTAGAATAAAGAAAGGAGGGAATGAACGCTGCTAGTATTTCTTTTAATTCCCCTGCCCTACCTTGCACAAGCCACTCTTTCTCCAGTGTGCTCTATACCAGCTCAAATCAAACAAAGTTATGTTGGTGACGCTTTTAAATGACAATAAATACTTGAAAATTATAACCAAGGAACTTAAAGTGTAGTGCTTGGGGGTGGTGGGACAGTAATTATATGGTTCTTTTTCTCAGTACACATTCTGTATATTTCTGAGTAGTGGCTGCTTTTGGTTCTTTTTCGTATTAACTTGATAACAAAGACTGAAACTATTAGCTAAAGCTAATTAAGGTTGATAGATAATACATATGCTGTCACTGGCTTTGAAAGAGTAACGTTAAGTAGTGATTCAGATGGATAATATTGATCACTTATTACGTTACTTTATGAAATTATTTTCAAGTTACAAGTTTGTGTTATTGTTACGTTTGTAGCCTCCTGTAACCATACAGTCTACTTAGAGATCAGGTAATGTATTTTATCATAATCCATTGTTTTACTTTTTTAATGTGTTTAGCCCAAAGCAGTGACAACACCAGCACCAGCCACAACCCAGCAGTCAAATCCTGCCACCACTACCACAGTTAGCTCCTCCACAGCTCCAGCTGTGGCTCAGGCCCCAGCCCCTGCTCCCACTCTGGCTCCCACTCCTTCCCCTGCATCCGTCACTCCAGCACCAACGACAGCATCTTCGGAACCTGCACCTGCTAGTGCGGCGCAACCAGAGAAGCCTGCAGAAAAGCCAGCAGAGACACCTGTGGCTACGAGTCCAACAGCAACTGACAGGTAAGACCTACAGTCTAGGAAATCATATCTCAACACAAGTTCATGACAAGAACTTAACGCGAGTATTTATTTTGATGATTGTTTTGATCAAACTTTGTTTCTGCTACGTTAAACTTTTTCTAAACATTGAATTGTGACTAAAACAGCATGCTTGTGCCTGTTTAAATTTCCATAATCCAGATTTGTATACTCTGCATTTTTTTCCCACGGGGGAGGGGAAAGAGGGTCAAAGTCATTATTTATTTTGTGTAGAAAAATTAAGAAATATAAATGACTTACAAGAATAAAAATAACTTGCTATTTTATTATAGTTTGACATTATAAATAATTTGACCTTGACCCCTAATCATTATTTATATTTGATCTATATTCTTTTCTGATCATTGTCATTTATATTGTAAATATCCTTCCATGCCACTAAATATTTCCAGTTGCTGCGTAGCATTGTGTTTGGATCTGACATTTGTTGGCACTTAACCTTAGAAAAATAACATCTTTGGGTATTTTCCTCATCTGTAAAATGTGGATGACATGGGGTGCCTGGATGGCTCAGTCGTTAAGCGTCTGCCTTCAGCTCAGGTCATGATCCCAGGGTCCTGGGATCGAGCCCCGCATCGGGCTCCCTGCTCAGCAGGAAGCCTGCCTCTCCCTCTCCCACTCCCCCTGCTTGTGCTCCCTCTCTCGCTGTGTCTCTCTCTGTCAAATAAATAAATTAAAAAAAAAAGTGGATGACAATAGGACCTATCTCTTAGAGTTGTTGTAAGGATTAAATGAAATAATGAATGTAAAAGCTGTGAAATAGCACATGTTCACAGCAGAGTTAAGTATCAACTATTGTGCATAGTGACCTACTACCTTTTGTTGAACATATGGATTGTTTGAATTTTCCACTGTTTTATCTATATTTTTGTGAACTTCTGTAGAAATTTAAATTTTACCAGTGTAGATCTTTAAAACAAAAGAAAAGGTGCAGGATATTTGAGGAGCAAGAAATATTTTCTTGTGGGAAGTTGGCAGGAGTATTGAGTAGTTTATGACAAAGGTTTTTTTCCCCCCAAGGATAAATAAAATAACCAAAACAAGTGCTTTGGTTCTCTTGGGTGGACACATATAGAGAATTTCTCCTTTATCTGAGAACATGGGTAGTATTAAGTCCAGTGTGCACTGGCACTGTTTGTCTTTTGTGACTTCAGTACAGCTTGGGACCTCAGTGGCAGTAGTTAAAGTCCTCGGAATCAGAACCAGATGGAGTAGAGATTATACAGGAGTTGGAAACACTGATAGGAAAGCATGTTTGTGATAAATACAACAATGATTAGAAAAAAATTAGGATCCTTCATTTTAATGTTTGCCTTTATGTCTGGTTACTGTGTCTGACGCAGTCCACAGTGTTTGGAGAGGTTTGAGTCATCTGATTAATTGGTCACTTAGGGCCTCTTTCCAGGGAATTGATTCCCTACGAGGAGAGCATAGGCTCAGGTAATAAAATGCTTCCCCTATGCCTGCTTGCTGAACTTTGCTTTAGGCATTGAGACACTGTTGCCTAACTTGATGCTTCTCCCATGTATATTTAGAAATGCATTCAACACTCTTACCTAGTGGGAGAGAACCTAGACTCAGGTTAAGCTGTTCTATCAAAAGGTTGTTCGTCAGTTCTGTGTATGGGAGGGAACTGAACAAATTTAACACATTCGTTTTCCAGATCATATAAATATTGTAACTGTAATTAAATATGTCTTCATTCAGTGCAGTATATTTTATTTTCTTAAATGTTTTCAGCTCTTTGAAAAGCTCATAGTGAGAATTTCAGAATTGATCAGTATATTTTAATGTGCTAATATGATCTATCCAAATTTCTTTATTATCTCTTTTTAAAATTTCTTTCTGGGGTACAGTTTCATTACGCATTCTCAAGAGTCAGTATTACGTTTTCAGACTTACAGAAGTTGCATAAATCAGTAGATGGTCAGTGATACAGAGAGCAGATGCTAGAGTTACTTACTTGGTTTGGCCTTCTACACCAACTGCTTATTTTTATTTCCCCACATTATCACTTTAGAGAAGGATAACATGGGAAAGGAAGGATGAGAGAAGCTCAGAAAACTGGCTGCTTAAATGTGCCTTAGTCCTTTCATCTGTATTGTACAACGTGGAGTGTCCTATAAAGCACGAAACTTAGTGAGATAATTGTCGAGAGACATGTTGGTATAAATTTGAGGGATACCAGAAAGTTTATTCATCACCACTGGCCTGACATTTCATTAATAGGCGTTTGTGTCTTTAGGCCAATTTTGTTCTTTAAAAACCACCAGTTACAATGCAAATTCTACTTGTTTATCTTTACCTTAGAGAAACTGCGCATGTGCACAAGACTACATTATTTATAGTTAAAGGCAAATTGGAACCAACCTAAATACATTAGTAAGGGAATGACTTGACCTGTAATTTATTCATATTAGAGAGCAGTGCTACTCAAAGTGATAGTAAGCAGCATCAGCATTAGTGGGAGTTTGTTTGAAATTAAACCCCTGACCTAAATTAGAATTATCTGGGGGTGGATCCCAGAAATCTGTATTTTAACAAGCTCTGCTGGTAAATTCTTGGGCTTCCTAAAGTTTGAGAAGCCCTAATGTCCAATACTACCGGCCAGTTAAAGTATGTAGTATGTATCATATTGAGTGAATGTGGTTTCAAGGCTTTGTTATCAAGTGAGAAGAACAGATTACAAAACAATATGGGCAATAACCATAAACCAAGCAAAAGCTACAAAACAACATATTCTATGGCTGTGTATAGTAATGTGTAGAAGAACAGTAGCAATGGGACAGCACACTGATAACTGCAGATGGGGAAGGAGAAGTGGTGAAGTGGAATCAAGGTTGAAGAATTGTGGTTCGGCCCTACCTCACTCTTATCTGAGATATGTAAAAAGAAATTTCAAAGCAGTGTGCACAACAGCACAAATTATCCTGTAAGAGAACTGGAATGAAGGAGATTAATCCTGCCAGGTAGTAAAGTGTATTATACATGGTGGTAAATGACTGTAATAATTTACAATGGCTCTTACTAGAAAGACTGCTTAGGTAAATAGATGGTAGTCTAGAAACAGACCAGAATACATACCTGGGACTTAATGTAAGATAAAGATGTAATTTCAAACCACTGTGGGGAAGATGCTGTTGGGATTAATGCCTAGCCAGATGGAAGAGGGAAGATGGATCACTTACCTTGTACTCATAAAAATAAATTCTAGGTAGAGAAAGAATCAACATAAAAGGAAACCATAAACTAGAGAACATGGGAAAAATAAAAATAATCTTAATCAAAAAAGTCATAAAAGGGACAATTGATAAATTTGACTACAGAAAGAATTTAAAAGTTGAGAACCAAACTAAAAATTCCCTATGAATAGCTTGATTTGGTCAATTAAGTGGAATACTGTGTGTCTGTGGGGAAAATTTGAGGTCATTGTTATGCTAACATGAGATAATTAAGTTAAATAAAACACACCCAAAGGTAGGACATAGTCATTGTTATATAGAAACTGGTGGTAGTGATTGTTCCCTGGGTAGGGGTCTTGGGCAAGAGAATTATTTTTTCTATATATAATTTTTTCAAAGTTTTGCCTTCTATATAAGTTAGCTTTATTATCTAGTTAATGAAGATAATTTAAAAATTACACCAGAAAATTAGTTTAATCATATTGGATGTTATGATGTCAGGCACTTTGCTAAACACTTTACCAGCAGTAACCCTACGTACAGCACTTTGGGATACATGGATATTATTGTTGACATCATTGTATTGATGAAGAAACTGAGGATTAGAAAATAATTTATGAATTCAAACTTAGATATATCTCTTGCTCTTCCTGTGGTACGGGTTGGGGGGGGAGTGCAGAGGAAGAGGGAGACAATCTTAAACAGGTTGCACGCTCAGTGTGGAGCCTGACATGGGGCTTGATCTCACGACCCTGAGATCATAACCTGAGCCGAAATCAAGAGTTGGACGCTTAACTGACGGAGCCACCTGGGCGCCCATACTGTGTTTTATTTTTTAAAATTGGGACAGAGGTATAAGTGTGTGTTGTGTTGTATGTATGTTTTAATCTAAACTGCTAGCTGCTACCTTTACTACTTTGTAAATTTCAACTTATTTTTCTTTGGCCTACTCTTCATGGTCTTTCATAATCTTGTTTTTGTCTACTTTGTTTTCCAGACTCATCTTCTGCAGTTGCCCAACAGAAACTTAGTCCTTTTAAATTGGTTTACTTTCGGTTACAACTTGGATTTTATCACACCCCTCCGTTTTTTGCTTTTGCCATGTTCCTTGACTTGAATGTCTTCTTTCAGCTCCTGTGTTGAAAACTTACCTATAAGACCTAACTGAAATTCTGTTATGTAAAGATTTCCCAGGCCTTTCCAGCCTAATGTGGTTTCTACTTCGGCTGTTTATTGTGTACAGGTTTCCCCCACTATTGGAAAGTAGAGCATTCCTGTGAAACCTTTTGTAAGCTGAAGTGGCATAAAGCAAAGAAGCAATTACCATAAATTTATGTAGAAAAAGTTTTGATCATTCCCAGACCCGTAAAATAATCTCTCAGGCTTTTCGGATACGTTAGAACACATCTTGGTAATGGAGGCACAAAATACATTTAGATGAAGCACAGATGCTCACAGACACAGCTCAGAATTGATGCTGAGATGCTTAAGTACAGTTCTGGGGAAGGAGCTTGGGGGCTGCTCTTGCTTCTCAGGGTGTGTTCCTCTATAAAGGCTTGCCGCAAAAAAATGAAACACTACTTTCACTTTTCTCATAAAAGCAGAAGTCCTCTTCAGAGAAAATTCTCTTCAGATTTCTTCTAGTTAATGAAGACGGGTACTAATGTAGATCTTTTGTAAAAGCAAAATGTGGTGGAATGTGAACTTTGGAAAAGTGGAGGATACTTGTACTGTTTGGTATTTTTTCTATTGTGACTTGACTTACAGATTATTTAACCTATCATTGTAAATTCTTTTAGGAAAATAGTTGTGCATTATCTTTTTTGTATTCCTTAAATGGTAAGCATTCTGTTCAGTTGTTATTTTATGTCATTGGACATTTAAAGTGATGCATTTGCAGAACAGTATGAATATAAAGATTGAAAATTCTTCCCAAGCCATAAATGTTATGGAAAAAGCTTTGGGGTTTAATGTAGAAGATGGTTTAAACACTGTAGCCAGACCTTTACATTTAATTAAAATCAAACAGTCTCTTTAAAATTTGGACAGTTACTAAACTAATGTAAGTTTTATATACTTTCTGATATACAGTTTTCTAAAAACCTTTTGCAGTACATCAGGAGATTCTTCTCGGTCGAACCTTTTTGAAGATGCAACAAGTGCACTTGGTAAGTATCTACATTGTAAATAACCTTATAAGAGATAGGGAAGAGGTTCAAATTGCACTTTTCTAGATCATGAAAATGTGTTCATTTTCATGGTTGCTTATAATCAAGCTGTTAAATGATTTAGATAATTATTCGATTAATGTTACTAAAGACTTTGTGAGTTAATGTGTTTATATATTGAATCCTTTAAATTGTACTATTAGAGTTAAGCATATTCTTTGGGTTAAAGCAGATAATTTTCCAAATGTGAATTTTAAACGAGGTCTTAACAAAGTTTGAACTGTGTACAGGTTTATTACAAAATGTTTGTGAAATGGGTATAAAATGTTACTAAATCTGTCTTACACTTTATCTTTATTCCAGTTTGAAGCCCTTTCGGGTCCCATCTCTGTCTTGTTGCTTGTATGGTACTTGCAGTGAACGTACTTTTGTGTCCCAGCTTTAACTATTGGATAATGCTTTTTCATCTCCCCTTCACACTTAGTCTGTCAAAATCAGTTTTGTTTTTTTCCCTATTTTCCTCAAGAGAGCCTCGTTAGCTCTCCCTTGTGTTGTCCATTGTCTCTAGTTTTCCTGTGAGTCATTTGCCCTTGTACTATTACGATCTGAAGAGTATCATACTGCTTATAGGCATTTCTTTTTGAGTTTTATAACTTGATTAATTAGGAGGCATGATTTTAGGAGGTGTAGCTTGATGACTAGGTGTGGGAGCTCTGTACTCTGACAGCCTGTTAGTCTGTACCATGACTTACCAGCCACTGTTAAACCATGATCACAATAAACCTTTCTCATGGAGTTATTGTGAGAATTAAATGAGAAACATCATGTCAAAATAGTGTAGTGCTAGAATCATATGAATGGGTAATTAAGAAATAAAAATACATTAACAAGTCCTTTATGGAAGGGGAAAGGAAAAATCATTACTCTAAACAAGATAAAAAATATCACATTTCCTCAATGATACTTAGTTTTTTAAAAATATACTTTCATAGCTATTAAATGCCTTTATTGAAAATTTTGCAGAAAAAAATAAATCATTCACCTGTGCCAGGGAAATGGTGATGCAAAATGACAGGGTCCCTTTCACAGTTGAGCTTTTCAGTCACATGGGGGAAAGAAAGAAGGGTGAAACAAAGTAAATTGCAAATCATGATTAATGATTTTAAGGAAACTAATGGCTTCCATAAAGAAAAACGGAAGGTACTTATACTTAGGATAGTTAGGTAGTACATCTCTGGGATGTATTCTCAGTTTAAATTGAGAACTGGAGCCTGCGAAGGAATTGACTCTCAGAGAAGCCACGCGCGCGCGTGTGTGTGTAAGTGTGTAGAGGTTCTGGGACTGGTTCTAAAAGGTATGACTTGTGAAGTGAACTGGAAAACATCAGCTTGGTTGGAGTGTGGTGTACAGAGATTGTTGAGTATTGGGAGCCCGAAATGAGATGAGGTTTTCTTTTTAAAAAGCTTGCTTTTCCAGCTGGCAGAATAGGTTATAGGCTCGGGGGCAGGAGAGGAAGCAGAGTGTAATCCAGATGAGAGATTGTTGTGGCCTGGTCTTCAGTGAAGGCAGTGGACAAAGAGGGAAGTAGGTAATTTTGCACTGTAATTCAGAGATAGGACCTAGCAGATACGCTGGTAGATAAAGTGTGGAAGGGAAGGGAGAGGGAACTTGGCAGTCACCAGGGTTCCTGGCTCTTGTGCTTGGGTGGATAGAGGTGCTAGTTATTGAAAGGGAGAAGTCAGATACTGGTGGGGTACATCTGAGGGGGACATCTTTCGAGATCAAAATCACGTATCAATATTGACTAAGGAGTGGGTGGAATGTGAGAAGTGGACACAGCCTGTGCAGATAGCTATGGCTGGAAGGGGAAGGCAGCAGACAGGTGGACCAGTTCCTCAAAGAGGAATTGAGATGCGACCAAGGGGGTAGGCTTCTGTTTTTAGGATGACATTCTAGGGTATAGTTAACTGCTGATCAGGATAATTAAGTGGAGAGTGAAGGATGGGAGGTGGACAAGAGAGAGGATAACTAAAGGGTCCAGTTCTTTGAGGAGACAAGAAAGGGAATGGTACCCAGAAGAGAAGTAGAAGAAAAAATGGCTTAAGTGAGGTAAGTTTAGTATAGAGAGTTGGCTTTCTTTTGGACTGTTTTCTGTGGTCTGCCATTTCTGTGAAGAGCAAGTTTGGGTTGGAGACAGCCTGTGGGAAGTGACTTCCTGGGATAGTAGTGCTTGGGGCATTGCACCAGCTCTGTATGGTATATGAAAGTCTGACTTTCCTGCTTCTAGCCTCCTTTTTTCCTCCGCTTTGATAATAAAAGATGTCAAAGGAAAACTGAAGTTGTTGCAGTAGAATCGATTGCCTGAAACGTCCCTCCTTGTTTTCAAAAATTAGTTCATCTGTCTCTTCCAGGTTGCCTTCTCTGACCTGCTAATTCTGTTCTGTATTTGTCATACATTTGTATCTGATGTTTTTATTGTACTTACTAAACATACTGTGTTAATTTTCTGTTGCTATGATTATTGATAACTTACCACAAACTTCCTGGTAGGAAACAACAGATTTATTATCTTAAGGCACAGTAAGTTAGGAGTCTAACATAGTCCTCACTGGACTAAAATCAAGGGGCTAAATCACTGGGCTACCATCCTTTCTGTACATTCTAGGGGGAGAATCTGTTCTGTGTCCTTTCAACGCTTCTGGAGGCTGCCCGCCTTCCTTGGCTTAGAGCCCCTTCCTCTGTCATCAAAGGCAGCAGCATAGCGTCTGTGACCTTGCTTCTTTCCTCTTGTCCTAACATCTGTTTCTCTGACCCTCCCATCTGTTTTCCTTTTACTTTTAAAGACCCTTGTGATTACATTGGGCCTACACAGATAATCTGGGATAATTTCCCTATCTGAAAGTCAGCTGATGAACAACCTTAATTCCACTTTGTCTTGTAACCTATCATATTTATAGGTTCTGGGGATTGGCAGGGGGGCATTATTCTACCTACCACATATGTGTTGTAGTTTGTACTGTTATTCATCTTTGTACCCCTAGTCCTGCAGTGCCTGAAACATTACATACATATACACTCAAGAAATAGGCAGGAAGTGCATATTTATTAAATGTTTCCTTTCTTTCCCTTCCTCCCACCCCACACACCTTTTCTTAGTGACAGGTCAGTCTTACGAGAATATGGTAACTGAGATCATGTCGATGGGATATGAACGAGAGCAAGTGATCGCAGCCCTGAGAGCCAGTTTCAACAACCCCGACAGAGCAGTGGAGTATCTTTTAATGGTGAGAAATATTTCACTTTGTTTATTGTAGTTTAATACCAAAATACCAAAGATTTTTAAGGAACAATAACAATTCACAGGAGAATGTGAATATATGCTAGTAATTTACGTAATGCTTTTATTTTTCTTAGTTTGTTAATATTTTGTGTTGGTAAAATGTAACCTCTTCCAAAAGATTTTGATGTGATTTTTAGTTAGGAAACAACATAGCTAAATGAGTTGTAAAATTGGCTCTCTCTTTGCTACCCCATTCATGTTATCCTCAAAGGATGGCAGTTTGTGTGTTTGGGGGGTAGAAGGGGACAGATTTTTTAAATCTAATCTACCATTTTAGTAGCTTTTTTGATGGCCAGCATACTCCTGAGTGTACTTTTTTTTTTTTAAGATTTTATTTTTATTTTTATTTTATTTGACAGAGAACACAAGCAGGGGGAGCTGCAGGCAAAGGAGAGGGAGAAGCATGGCTTCCCACTGAGCAGGGAGCCCGATGCGGGACTCGATCCCAGGACTCTGGGATCATGACCTGAGCCAAAGGCAGATGCTTAACCAACTGAGCCATCCAGGCACCCTTCCTGGGTATACTGTTGAGGGCAAAAGTATCGAGTTGGAAGCCCAAGCCCAATTTTATTTGTCTTGTACTGTGTACATTTTTGTAATTAGTCGGCAACTTTTAAAAATGAAGAGATTTCACTTACAAATTCAGATAGCTAAGAAAAAGAAAAAAAACTGACATCCTAAATAAAAACTTGGAAGAGGGGTGCCTGAGTGGCTCAGTTAAACGTCCGACTGTTGATCTCAGATCGGGTTTCAGTCTTAGGGTGATTGTGAGTTCAAGCTCCGAGTTGGGCTCCACGCTGGGCGTGGAGCCTATGTAAAAAATAAAAAACTTGGAAGATTAATTAATTAACTAATTAGTTAATTCAGAGAGCTGGTTTGTCTGGACAACTTGGATTCTGGATTTTTGCAAGGGTTTAGGAAAAATTTTAGATCATAGACTATTTAATTCATTATCTTCCTCCCATCCATTCCCTGTTACGTGACATAACATCGTTGCATTTAATTCAGTGTATGATGTTATTTGCCTGGTTCCATTGGCATTTGAGTTGTTAGCTTACTTATTGTCAGTAGTAGTCAAGGGATTCTCAGAAACATTTGTTTCTAATGCCTGAAGTGACATCTAATGCCGGCAGCCATTACCCTTAATGTGGCTCATTATGCATAATTTGTTATATGTTTATGATTTTGACTTCTGATTTATTGGGAAATGGAAGCATTTACCATTATCATCTCTTACCGAAATGTAATATTTCCTTCTTCATTCTCTGCCTTCACAATCTATGTGGATTTCATAAAGACTTTTTTAATAGGTTGTATATGAAAAGTCTTGTAAATCATGCATCAAAATAGTGTTCCAGAAGTCTCAGTGCAGTTTTAAATTCTAATAACTTCAGAAGACAAATGCTATAAACTTAGAAAATACTGAAATATTTAAGGTTCTTATATCTACTTTTGTAAATTTTGAATAATCAGTGTTCATTTTTTGGATGTGATACTTTCTGGAGGACGCTTTCTCAGAACCATGGATCAATAGAGGAGATCCTTCTTGCTTGGCCACTGTTGCCACCTGCTCTGTTTCCATTAGATTTTTTTCCCCCCAGGTTCATTTCAGAACTGTACATGCATCAAAACCTGTTTCTTTGGATAATTTTAAGGCTAGGGTTACAAATGCAAACCTTTCTATGGCAGAGCTGGTGAGTTTGTATGAAATTCAAAAATTAGAGTAATATATAGCATAAAAACCAAATATATCCAATTTTAATAAGGTTTGTATTGATATTTAAAAAATTTTTAATAGCCTTTTAAAAATGTACGTTATTCCTTATATACAAACTTAGGATCTTTGATGTTAGATATAATGTGTTGCTATAGGTAAACATTGTTTTATGCATGTTTTAAATTACAAATCTCTTTATACCTTAGATCTGCACTGTCTAGTAAAATAGCTATTAAGTACTATTGAGGACAAGTAGCTATTTTAATTTAAAAAAATTAAAAGCGTATTAAAAATTAGTTTCTTTAGTAGCAGCCACATTTCAAGTTCTCATTAGCTACATGAGATTAATGAGTATTTTATTAGATAGCACAGATACAGAACATTTTTGTCATAATGGAAAATTCTGCTAGACAGTGCTGCCTTACATTATTGCAGTATGGGTTCTTCTAGACCACGCTCATGTTATTTCTAATGCACTTTGAATATATGCAGCTTTCAGATAAGTTTAATCCTTTACTTTTAATAGAAGCAGACATCTGTTTGATGCTTTTGGAAATTAGACAAGCACGTTAAATAGATCAATAAATCTTTTACTTTGTATAGTATTGAACTAACTTTGAATGACAAGCTATTTTAAAGCAGGGAAATTGTATTGTAGGGGATCCCCGGAGATAGAGAGAGTCAGGCTGTGGTGGACACCCCTCCTGCGGTCAGCACTGGGGCTCCTCCATCTTCGGTGGCGGCCGCTGCGGCGACGACGACGGCATCGACAACCACAGCGAGCCCTGGAGGTTAGAGTGGGCTGGGGCGGTGCGGGGCACAGTCCTGGCTTTCTCGTGTGAGCTGAGGCTTTTTCCTGGAGCATCTGAAGGACTCTTCACACAAGTTTTCTATCCATTGATGTTAGAGAAGGGCCCCAAACAAATTCTCTCCAGGGGCTATAGCATACCTTCTCACTGAGACCTCGGCACCGTAGTTTGGGCAAAGGGCACATTCTGTTTAGCCTGTTCGGAGGAAGAGATGCTTCCCAGTTCGCATTTTGTGTTAACATTCTGAAGCGATTTAGAACGTTTGCTCACCTTGTCTCTTCTCTTTCCCTATGAATGTCATAAAGTATGTGTCATTTCAAAGCCAGGACTATCTTAGTGGCTGTTATACAACCAAAGAAATAAAGCACTGAGAAGTTTGAAGACTTGGGTCTAGAGGTGAAAGTCAATCTTGAATTCACCTCTCTTTCTTTACTGGTTGGCACCCACCCTTCCATTGCCGAAGGTGTGACTACAGAGGCCCTGGAGCCTGTGGGGGGCCCAGGAGTTACTTCATTCTCCTTCAGTCTCCGTTCTGTGTACGGTAGTGATAAAGTAATTTAAACTGATCATTTTGAAGAGGCCCTTCTTTGATGCTTTTCCTAGCTCTTCTTACGACCGTCAGCTCTAGTTGACAACAAGCCCTGAGCATTTTGTGTACAGTCTCCCAGAGGACAGGCTTTCATTTCTATGGAATTAGCATAAGAATGGGAAGAAGAGGCCACTGCTTTGGTTCAGATATGGACTACTGTCCCATTTAGCAGCCCTTAATGGATTAATTTAGTTTCTGAGTCTCATTTTCTTCATCTGTAAAACCAGTGTCACAGAAGGAAGGGTACTTCTCATACTCATGTGGCCATTTTAATTTGGATAATTTAGGAAATAACATCTAAAAAATTGTCATAATTCATTAATAACCTCAAAAACATAATTGTATGCAATTTTTGGTTTCACGTAGTATAATCAGACAACCACGACTACCCCCAAAAAGTTGCAAGTTCTATCTTGGCATCCTTAATATTTATTATTGTCATGGGATTTTGGACTAAAGAGTTCTAAATGTATTACTACTAGATTGATTTATAGTTTATTTATTTTATTTTTTTAAAGATTATTTATTTATTTGACAGAGCGTGTGCTCACAAAGCAGGGAGAGGGGGAGAGGGAGAAGCAGGCTCCTTGCTGAGCAGGGAGCCCAATGCAGGGCTCCATCCCAGGACCCTGGGATCATGACCTGAGCCGAAGACACTTAACGACTGAGCCACCCAGGCGCCCCTACTTATAGCTTATTTATCTCAAGCTTTTATAGATTATAAATGTTTGAAGTTTAATGGTAATAACCAAAATTGTTTTTCTAATTGTAATTTAAGTTGTATTAATAAAACTGCTTCTGATCTGCATATCTGAACTCTTTTAAATATTATCTTTGATTTATTTGGTTTAGAATTTCGCAGGAATTCAAGCTCAGATTGTTTTTGTTTTGTTTTGTTTTGTTTTGTTTTTTTCCTTAAAGGTTGGGGTTGTATTATAGGTGGATTTTTTGGTTTTGTTAGTTCTAGGTATGTATTTTTCTTAGGAACAGTATTAGTACTTTTTATTTTGATAGAGTGCATGCAGGTCATAAATTCTCATTATTTGATGATATTGACTGCCCGGGACAATTGTAGGAAAACTTCGTTCTTTCAGTGTTCTGTACTCTCTACCTTTGCTAATAGGAGTAATTTCTATAGTATAAGACTTGGACGTTTGTACGGTTTAAAGATTTTTGTCCTTATTCATTTTTATATACATCTGCGAACTCATATTTTTTACTTGTCAGTGTTTGCTGTCTAATATTATGATTGAACCAGCTCTTTGTATATGTAATTGCTGCTTTTGTTTAAAAATGTTTATGTGTTTTTTAGGACATCCCCTTGAATTTTTACGGAATCAGCCTCAGTTTCAACAGATGAGACAAATTATTCAACAGAATCCTTCCCTGCTTCCAGCATTGCTACAACAGATAGGTCGGGAAAATCCTCAATTACTGCAGGTAACTATTTAATCAGAGTTAATTTCAAAAGTGAGTTTGTAGAGTATATCATACTTTTTTAAAGTCTGTGTGTACTCCCTTCCCCTCCACAAGCTCTATAAACTCTTCTTCCGAGCTGCACTCAATAGAATATGCTGTAGATTAGATGTACTAAAAACAAGAGTGGGGGGGGAGGTTAATTTAAGTTGGTCAAATAATAATTTGGGGAAACTATTAAAGAATCAGAGAAACTCTTTATCAAAGAAACCGTTTATAAAATCTTTTTTCCCCACACTTATTATAGTGGAGCATTGCCTCTTAGAGACATACCCATGGGTTTATTTAATGCTCAAGTCACAAAGTATTTTGAGTTTTATACAGTGTTGTACTACCTACTAGTGTGGAAGATACAGAAGTTTTGTTTCTTTTTATAGTCCCCAAGTAGTTTTTTAACATTGATTTGGGGGGACGGGACGCATTTATGGAAGAGAATTTCAATTCTCTTATTTCTTCACTGTTTGCCTCACTGAAAAGTACCAGGTTTCTTTAATAGTATATAAGAAATCACATCCTTCCAAAGATTAAATAATTCAGAATCAGTCTAAAAATAAGGCAGTTACAAAATTCTAGCTTTCTCTCCTATTTGTGTTTAGAATTCTTAGTTTCCTGAAGATACTTTATATCATTGTATTGTTGTTTTTTTTCCTGTCCTTCAAATTACCACAGCAAATTAGCCAGCACCAGGAGCATTTTATTCAGATGTTAAATGAACCAGTTCAAGAAGCTGGTGGTCAAGGAGGAGGAGGTGGAGGTGGCAGTGGAGGAATTGCAGAAGCCGGAAGTGGTCATATGAACTACATTCAAGTAACGCCTCAGGAAAAAGAAGCTATAGAAAGGGTGAGTTGAAGTAAAACTGAAAATTTAGTTCCGTAGTCCACTAGCCACATTTCAGATGCTCAGTAGTCACACGGGGTTAGGGGCTGCTGCGTGGGGGTAGCACAGATACACGGTATTTCTGCCCCTGGAGATAGTGCTATTGGACAGAGCCAGATACAGCACTGTCCTGAGGATTGCTGTAAAGACCATGTATTTTCATCCCTGCTCTCACATCGTGGCCTTTGTGCTAGCCAAGGGACTAGTAATGAATGCCAGTCAGCTTTATAAGATAGTTACAAACATATTTTAAAAATTAAAGATTTCATTTATGTCTTAAAATTTATAAAGAAAATGACCTGAGGGGAACCTGGGTGGCTCAGTCCATTAAGCATCTGCCTTCAGCCCGGGTCATGATGCCAGGGTCCTGGGATCGAGCCCCGTGTCGGTGGTGGGCTCCCTGCTCAGTGGGGAGCCTGCTTCTCCCTCTCCCTCTGCTGCTCCCCTCTCTCTGCTCTCTGTTTCGGATAAATAAATAAAAATCTTTAAAAGAAGGAAAATGACCTTAAAGTGAATGCCTAACTCAAAATTATCCATTTTTTTAAATTTTACTTTACTACTGTCACTAAAATGTAAAATAGATATGTATATGAATTAAATATAAAAAATATGTACATTGACCATCAGAACCTGATATCATAATTCTGTTTCCATCTTACTAGGTCAACCAGTTCACTGCAGTAACTTAGTTTATATGATATACTCTGACAAGTCATTCGTTTTTCTCTAGGCTCCATTGTTAATATTTGTAAATATGGAATCACAGTACTTGCCCCATCTTATCTTCTGAAGCATTTTGAGATGGAAATCTGTTAAAGTTCATTTTAACTTAATACTTAGAAAATCATCTGAAAGATAATTTGTTCATATTTATGATATAAACATTTCAAGTGTTCAAGGTTTATAATTATGTATTTCTTAAAAGATATTTTATGTATCATGCTAATATTTCTCCCCCTCAAATAAGGGAAGTGAGTGAATGACACTTGCCTCAGTTGTTCTATAGCTTTTTTTTTTTTTTTAATGGTTAGGGATATCCGTTCTTGATTTCTGTTTTGGAGAAGAAATTCTTTTCTTTTTTTGCTTGTGCCTTTGGTGTCATACTAAGAGAAGTTGCCTAATCCACGGTCAAAGATTTACTCCTATCTTTTCTCTGAGGAGTTTTATAATTCCTGTTGTATTTAGGTCTGTGATCTATTTTGAGTTACTTTTTGTTTATAGTGTGAGATGTAGGAGTCTAACTTCATATTTTTTGCTTGTGGATATCCAGCACCGTTTACTGAAAATTCTACTCTTTTTCCATTAAATTGTCTTGGCATCCTTTTGAAAATCAACTGGCCATAATTGTGAGGGTTTACTGGGCTTTCAGTTTTGTTCCATTGATCTATATGTTTATCTTATGCCACTACCTCACGGTCTTAATTAATGTGGCTTTTTGTAGTAAGTTTTGAAATCTCTGGTTTTCTTTTCTCAAGATTGTTTTGGCTGTTCTGGATCCCTTGCATTTCTATATCAATTTTAGAATCCACTTGTCTGATTTCTGTAAGAAAAGTGAAACAAAAAACTGGGATTTTAATACTGTGTTTTTTCTGCAGATCAGTTTGGAGAATATTGCCATGTTAGCAGTATTAAATCTCACCAAGCCATGAACATGAGATGCCTTTCCATTATTAGATTTTTTTTTATAATTTCAGAAATGTTCTATAGTCTTTGGTTTGTGCTTCTTTTGTTAAATTTATTCCTCAGTATTTTTATTCTTTTTGATGCTGTTATCAGTGGAAATGTTTTCTTAATTTCATTTTTGGATTGTTCATTGCTAGCTGTATAAAAATACAACTTACTTTTATGTGTTGATCTTACAACTTGCAACCTTCCTGAACTCATTTATTAATTCTGATAATTTGTGTGTGTTTCTTAGGATTTCCTAATTGTAGAATATCATTTGCAAGTAGTTTTAATTCTTTTCCAGTATGGATGCCTTGCCTTCTCTTCTCTTCTCTTCACTTCACTTCACTTCACTTCTGTTTTCTTTTCCTTTCTTCCCTTCTCTTCTCTTCTCTTCTCTTTTTTTTTTTTTTTAAGATTTTATTTATTTGTCAGAGAGAGAGAGCACACAAGCGGGGGGGGAACGGCAGGCAGAGGGAGAAGCAGGCTCTCCACTGAGCAAGGAGCCCGATGCCGGCCCAGAACTCTGGGATCATGACCTGAGCCGAAGGTCTGACTGACTGAACCACCCAGGTGTCCCTCTTTGTCTCTTTCTGTCTCTCTCTCTCTCGCCTAATCGTCCTGTTTGCAGCCTTCTGTGTATGTGTATTGTTGAATAGAAGTAGTGAGAGCCAACATCTTTGTCTTGTCCCTGATCTTAGGAGAAGGCAGTAAGTCTTTCACCATTAAGTATGATGTTAGCTATGGGTTTTACTAGATTTAGATGCCCTTTATCAGGTTGAGGGAGTTCCTTTCTGTTCTAGTTTATTGAGTGTTTTTATTACAAAAGGGTATTGATTTTGTCAGATGGTTTTTATGTGTTGAGATGATTGTGTGGTTTTGTTCTTTTTTTGTTAATATGCTTTATTAATAACATTGATTTTTGTATGTTGGACCAGCCTTGCATTCCTAGGATAAATCCCACTTGATTGTGGTGGATAGTCCTTTTTACATGTTGCTGGATTTCGTCTGCCAATGTTTGTTGAAGATTTCTGAATCTGTATTCATAAGGAGCATTGGTCTGTAGCTTTTTGTGTGTGTGATGATTTTGTCTGGTTGGGTATCATTAATATTGGCCTCATTAGAGAATGAATTAGGAAGTATTCCCTTCTTCTCTCTTGGTTAGAAGAGTTTATGAAGAATAGTTTTAATTCATTCAACAGTTGGTAGAATTCACCAGTAAAATTATCTGGGCCTGGCTTCTCTTTTGGGGAAATTTTGTGATTACTAATTCAGCCTCTTCATTTGTTACAGGGCTCTTCAGATTTTCTGTTTCTTGAGTCAGTTTTGGTGATTTTGTCTTTCTAGGAATTTGTATTTCATCAGCGTTATCTAATTTGATGGCATACAATTGTTCACAGTATTTTCCTAAAATAGTTTTTATTTCTCTAAACAATAGTAGTG
Source organism: Leptonychotes weddellii (assembly GCF_054177405.1). Classification (NCBI taxonomy): domain Eukaryota; kingdom Metazoa; phylum Chordata; class Mammalia; order Carnivora; family Phocidae; genus Leptonychotes; species Leptonychotes weddellii. The sequence continues at coordinate 57,579,757 of NC_138382.1, forward strand.
TTCCCACATTTCTGATGTTAGTAATTTGAATCCTGCGATTTCTTTTTTTTTTTTTCACCTGTTTGTTCAGCTAAAACATTTGTCAGTATTGTTACTCTGAAGAAAAAAAGAACCAATTTCTGGTTTTCCTGATTGTATTTTTCTAATCTCTATTTTATTTATTTTCTCTCTAACCCTTATTCTTTTTCTTCTTCTGGTTGCTTTGGATTTTGTTTTCTCTTTTTTCTAGTTTCTTAAACTAGAACCTTAGATTATGTATTTAAGATTTTTCTTACTACAGATAGTTACAGCTATAAATTTCCCTCAAGGGACTGCTACAGCAGCATCCTATAAGTTTTAGTAAGTTCGGCGGTGTTTTCATTCATCTCAAGTGTTTTCTAATTTCCTTTGTGATTCCTTCTTTCATCCATTGGTTAAGGATTATGTTAACTTCCACATATTTTGAATTTCCCAAATTTCCTTCTGTTGCTGATTTCAGAGTTCATTGTGTTGTGGTCAGAGAATGAATGTACTTTGCAAAATTTTAATTCTCTTAAATGCATTGAGGCTAGTTCTTTGGCCTAACATCGTCTTTATGGAGAATGTTTGATACATACTTGAAAAGAACGTGTGATCTTCTGTTGTTAAGTGTTCCGTAAATGTCTTTTAGGTTAAGTTGGTTCATAATGTGGCTCAAATCAGCTTTCTTGTCCGTCTTCTGCCTGGTCGTTCTGTCCAACATTGAATGTGGGGATAGCGAAGTCTCCAACTACTGTTGAATCACCAGAATCTTCAGTTCTCTCAGTTTTTGTTTCATGTGTTTCGGGGTTCTCTTGTAACATGTGTTTATAACAAAGTCTTCCTGGTGGTTTATCATCATAAAATGTCTTTGTTTTTAGTAACAGTTTTTAATCTTAATGTGTATTTTGTCTGATATTAATGTAGCTACTCCAGCTTTCTTTTTGTAAGTGTTTGCATGGTATATATCTTTTTCCATCCTTTTACTTTCAGCATATTTGTGTCTTTGAATCTAAAGTGTGTGCCTTGTAGAAGCATATAATTGGATCGTGCCCTATCTACCTTTTACTTCAGCTAGCCCAGCTTTAATCTGGACAAGACCTAGGTAACAAAATCATTTTTGAGTTTTATCTTCTCCTTTCATGGATGAATAGTTAATCATGCTGAATTGAGACTTAAGGTCATTTCTTGGTATAATAGTCTAATGCAGGTGGTTTAGACAGTTGAACAGAGGCTTCATAAAAAATACTTGGTTGACAAATATATAGTACCTAATTGACCTGAGTGCTTAAAGACTTTTAAAAGCAGTGATTTTGGAGTCACAGTAATAGACTAGGAAAACAAAACTAAGTGGCTGATATCACCATTTAAAATGCTGTAAAAATTAAGCAGATATAAATAGAACACCGTATGTCTTGATCTCAAAATATATCATGTAATATTAATAATTGATCACCCATTTTTCTAGTATGTGAAGTGTTTCATAAGGTGAGGAGATGGAGAGTGATAGTTGACCTGACTGACCTTCTTTATAAATAATTGGATGAAGTTGTTAAACTCCTCTCCTGTTGCTCTCATCTTCATCTCCCTGCCCCCCTTACATAGTAAAAGCTGTTTGATTTACACATTTCTGTAGGCTGTAGGGTCATTTATTTTTAAACCATCATAGTCAGCAACTAATTTTTAGTGTTAGTGCCATTGAGTGTTAGCAGAGTAGCTGTTCGTCTAATAGCTTTAACTAGGAACAGAGAATTTCATCGGTGGTTGATAAAGAGGTCTAGGCTCCCATCTAGCCGCTCGGGTTGGACAGTGAATCCATACTCAGGTAGGCATGTGTTCACATAACGTCTTCAAGAGTTTTTTTGTGCCTTTCATATTTTCAATGCTGATCTGCCCCTATTGCTATGTTGGAACCCATGTGTGTTTTCTCTCTTTTCTTCCAGTTAAAGGCACTAGGATTTCCTGAAGGACTTGTGATACAAGCGTATTTTGCTTGTGAGAAGAATGAGAACTTGGCTGCCAATTTTCTTCTACAGCAAAACTTTGATGAAGATTGAAAGGGACTTTTTTTTTTTATCTCACACTTCACACCAGTGCATTACACTAACTTTGTTCACTGGATTGTCTGGGATGACTTGGGCTCATATCCACAATACTTGGTATAAGGTAGTAGATTGTTGGGGGTGGGGAGGGAGGGATCTAGGATATAGGGCAGGGATAAATACAGTGCATGTCTGCTTCAATTAGCAGATGCCGCAAATCCACACAGTGTGTAAAATATTATACAACCAAAAATCAGCTTTTGCAGGTCTTTATTTCTTCTATAAAACAGTAGGTAACTTTTCCTAGGTTTCACTCTTTTTAGTGTACTAGATCCAGAAATTTAGTGTAATGCCCTGCTTTATATTTCTTTGACTTAACTTTGGTTTCAGAAAGAATCTTTGCTACCTAGAATTTACAGTCTCTATTTCATGGCAACACTGGATAATGGCTTTGTGAAATTGAAAAAAGTTTGGAGCAACTGTAAACAGAAATGCCAAATTATTGATGGTTATTGTTGCTGCTTCAAATACATATTGAATTAATGTGTAAGAAAGCCCATTCTTTCATGTTAAATACTTGGGGTAGGGGAGGAAGAAGGGGAACCTTTTCTTAAAATGAAAATAATTACTGCTATTTTAAAATTTCTTGATCATCGAATGTGAGACCCTTCGAACATGATTTGAGAAGCTGTACAAGTATAGGCAGAGTTATTTT
>NC_138382.1:57583010-57643771 GCF_054177405.1 Leptonychotes weddellii
TACTGCTATTTTAAAATTTCTTGATCATCGAATGTGAGACCCTTCGAACATGATTTGAGAAGCTGTACAAGTATAGGCAGAGTTATTTTCCTGTTTACATTTTTTTTTTTTGGTTTGTTTTGGGAAGAAATTGGTAGGTGTCTAATTACTGTTTACTTCATTGTTACATTGCAGTAAAAGTTTTAAAGCCACCATCGCATGTTTGCTTTTGATGTATCCCTTTGTAAAATTAGCACTTTGGGGCCAATGGAGAAATGCAGCATTCACTATCCCTCTCTTCCCCATCCCTCTGCAGAAATGTGTTTGTCAGTAAGTCGTGAGTTCAAATTGCTGCCTTTTTTAAACCCACAAAATGCTGATTCAGTTCAAAAGAAATGCAAATGTTCCAAAACTGGGTTTCTGATATTTGTAAGTGTTTTTCCTTATTAGATAAGAATGTATGACCATTAAAGTCATTAGGATTATATTACTTTCAAAAAGAGGAGGTGGACAAAAGTATAATCCAGCATCTTTTATTGCATTGGAAAGACTGGCGGAATCTTCTGGAAGGGTTGGGAGATGCAGCTGGAAAAGTACTTTGGAAAATATACAATCAAGAATATCTCATGGCATATTAAAAAAAAATCTTAATAGCAGTGTTGGCTTTTATTTGGATTTTTTTCAACTCTGTTTTTTATTAGAATCTCCTTCATTGGCATTACTATTTGATCGTAAAGAGGGGGAATATGTCTACTTGTTCAGTTTTTCAGATCTTTTTTCCTCAATATAAACAAGACTGTTTAAAGGAATTATTTTTTCCCTTACCATCTGATACTGAGTAAAGAAAATGAATTTGCACAGATTCTCCCTGCGTAATCTCTTGCAATAATCCTTAGCAAAGTTTGGGGATGACTTTTAAGCTTTCACGTCATGCACTCGTACCTGTCTCTCATGAAAATAAATGAGACCATGGTTTCTCCCCACAGTGTTATGTAGTTTAATCTTCATGTGTGTACTCCTTAAACACGGCACACCTTTGGACTTTGTATTACCTGTATGTTTTATAATGGATCATGCAAAATGTCTCAGGAGAATAAAACGAGCATTTGTAAATATGTTCCTCCTTCAAGACAGAGCAATGAGTTGGGAAGAGGGTGGCATTTCTGGTCGAATAATGGAATATTTTCATTTATTTTATGTCATTCTGTCTGCTACCTAATTGCTCAGTATAGCGAAAACTGGAAAAAAGGAAAAAAAAAAAAAAAACCAACACAAAAAACCCCCAGCAGCAGCCTCTTTTCTCTGGAAAGTGACAGCAGAAGTTGATGGCACGGCGTTTTTGTCCTCAGACAACAAAACCACAAATAGTGGGATTAATCATTACAAGAAAACAGTTGAGGCCAAGTTTTGATCATTTTTTACCTTGTTCTATCTGCTTAAAGAATTAGCCAAGACGCTGTGAAAAAAATAGGCTTTTTGTGACCTTTTGCTGTTATCTTTTAATTTACAAACAGTTTTGGTAAATCTTTTAATGTAATTGGCTCTTTGATTTTGGAATTTTTACGTTTGAGGTATTCTGTCATCTATTTCTTGAAATATTTTTATTGTTTAGTTGCTCTATGGAAAATGTGAGGAAGCTTAAGTTTATATTTGTTAAATTCTTATTGCCATCCTCTAGTCAAATATGTCTTTACATTGTTTAAAAATACTGAAGTGTTCCACCATATAATTTTTTCCTGTACTACATGGCTAGGATTCTAGAGAATTAATTATAAAATATTTTCAATATATCCACCATTGCATTTCTCATTTTTTAAAATGATCTTTTGCCATATAGAATCTTAGATTGAGAGTTGACGATGCCTCTGTCACCCATAGTTCTTGTTTTCTTGAGTGATTGGCATGCAGGGGGCCAGATGCTAGGTCAGTTTTATTGGGTCTCCTGTTTTTCTCAATCAAAACATCAACACAGCTGGAATACTTGATGGACCATAAATTAAGGTTCAAAAGGGCTTTTAGAAATTTTAGTTCAATTCCCATTTTTCCCATGCTCTTGTATTATAGCAGCCAGCCTAATAAGACTGGTACAAAATATTCAACCAAAATTAAGCAGTTTCAGGGCATAAGAACTTCCTGACCAAGTCTGTTCTGGTGAGTTCCTTAGCCATGAGGCTTGGGTACATGTCCTTTTAGTTGACCTCCCATGTCCATTTTGTTCCACTTTGATCTTCTAAGCCAGGGGCTGGCAAACTTCAGTCCTATGAGCTAGCAATGGTCTTTACATTTTTAAGGGTTTTCAAAAAAGGATTTTATGATGTGAAGATGATTCAAATTTTAGTGTCTATAGTTTTATTGAAACACAACCATGCTTATTTGTTTACGTATTGCCTGTAGCTATACTTCTGTGCTGCAGGTTTGCTGTCGAATAGTTGGAGCTGAGACTGAGACCTACAAAGTCCAAATAATTACTGTCTGGCTCTTTCCAGAAAAAGTTAGCCACCCCTGTTCTAAACTGTGACTAGCCCACCCTATATCAAAGTATATGATGCTTTCTGTTGCTTTTTTGGCATCTTGGCCTCTTGACTTTGGGTCTTAGCTTCAGTTTGGTTTACTTGTGACCATCACAGGTTCTTTCCAGAGGAGTGGTATCAAGCAGTGTGTTCCATGTGTGCTTGCCTCACATGTATGTGGGGGCTTAGGGTACCACCTTGAAATTAATTCATTGCTGTTGCTGCGCTACCTTGCACTTAAAGTCAGAGAATGCCATTCAGCACTAAACACTCAGAAGCACCCAGCATGGCGATAAATTGGCCAGAACAAAGCAGTCAGATGAATACATCTGGGAATCTTTGGGCCCTAGGATCAGAGTTGAGACAGTTGGAGGAAGCACCTTAACCACGGCTGGAAGAAGAGAGTGGGTAGAACCCCAGAGGGGGAGTATAGCTGCTGGACCTGTTTGGGTGGCAGACTGGTTTCCAGAACGGTGTGTGGGTCATTTGGGAATGGGAGGGTGGGAGGGGCGGTGACAGGGAGAGAAGGCCTGGGCTTGCTAGGAAAAAGATCAACCGCTGAAGCAGTGTTTGGGGAACCACGGGGACGGTGGTGGTGACAAGTTGGCTGTAAAAGGCATTTCTCTCATGATGTTCAGTAGGGAAAGCAATGGCCCCCCGGGGAGGGTTTTCAGTGGAGAGGAGGCTGGATGACCAAAGGAACATCAGTGGTGACAAGTTTGCTTCATGTGCATGGTGCTGCCAATTCCAGAATGACTGGAGACCAGGTCTCTGCCATTGAGTTTGAAATTCTATGACAACATTTAACTAGTAATGAATTCTTTTACCAGGTGTAGCGGAACTTGTCTTCCAGGAGCACAGATGAGAAAATAGCCATCCCAGACTTGTGGCCTACAAAGAGACCACTTAAACTTCGTTTTCCATTCTTCTTGACCTAGGCCCTCATCCTTTCCCAGCTGGTTTGCCATGAGTTATTGATGTTGAGAGTGCGTAATCCCTCCCCAGGCAACGAGGTGGTCTTCAGAGCACCTGGGGAAGCTGATCTCAACCCTGGCTGCCTCTCAAGCAGCCTTGTCTTTTTCCCCAATGTTTTGGACAACTATTAACGTTGGCCGTGACAAGAACATTGGGAGGCTTTATCCTTTGTGCTAGCCAATGGGCCTTCCGCATGGAAGCCTGTGGAACTGACAGCTTCCATCTCTTTAACAAAGTCCACCGTTGTCTCAAAACTGCTCCTAAAAGTTCGGCAGTAAGTTCTGGAAGCCAGTCTGGGTTTTAATTTGCCTGCAATAGCGGATAGGAGGATACTTGATAAATTATTCAAAAGTGATTGACTATAAACTGGATGAGAACGATTGGGGCTGGTGATGCTCTGCCGTGGAACAGCTGAGGTGGAGGTCTTGAACAATGTTAGGAACCCTGGAGTGATTTTTGCAACTTTTAGGAGGTTTTGGGGGGTGGGGAGGGGGTTCAAATTTCTTTTTTGGTCAATTAGGCCTGCCTGTGCTGGTTTGATAGCAGTTTTGCTAATTTTTATTTTTCCAGTTCCAAGGAAACTAAAGGAAAGTTCAATAGTTTCATATGTTTAACTTTGGTGTTAAAATTTTTAGACCGTGTTTGCGTTTTTGCAAAGAGCGTTAACAGCTTTTCACCCCTAAACATTTCACACAGAAAAGTCCCAGGGACAATACAAAGTGCTCCCAATTACCCCCGAACCCATTTCAGTGTGCGGTGTCCCAGTAAGTATCTTCGTAGCAAAGGGACCGGATCCAGGATAACAAACCAAGTTTATACCTTCCTTAGTCCTTATTTGGTCTTCATGACCTTAACTTTTTATTTTAACATTACAGGACCGTTGTCTCTTAGGATGGCCCTCAATTTATGTTTGGTTGTTTCCTCATGACTAGGCTCCAGTTCTGTGGTTTTGGAAGAAATAACAGAAGTGCTGCTGTGCGTTTTTTTGCTGCATCCCATGAGGGATGTCAACTTGTCCCACTTCTGGTTCACTCTGATTATTCAAGGATCTGCCCAGCTTCTCCACTGAACAGTTGTTACTCACTGTCCCTTTGTATTCAGTGTTTTATGATAAGGTATTTTGAGACAGAATATCTTATTTCTCATGAAAATTACGCCCATTAATTTTAGTATCCATTGATTTTCTTGCCTGAATTACTAAGATGGTTGCCAAGTGATTTTCAGACTGCATAATTTCTTGTACATTTATTAGTTAGCAATCTCCTGGATTCCCCCGTTCACAATCTGCATCGGTATGGGCTCAGATCGCTGTTTTATTCAGTGGTATATAATCCATTAGTGTTGCAGTTTTGATGCACACATTGTCCCAGCCTTTGCCTTCTGAGGGCTGCCTTCTGTGCTTGGCCTGCTCTTACCACTCTTTCGAGTCCTTCCTTCCTTTGTGCCATAATACTGTGTTCCAGGCTCTCGTCCTCCCTGTGCCCCAGCCCTGGAATTGGCCATTTCTTCAAGGAGCCCTGGTTCCCTTCCAGGGAGATTGTATTTAGAAACCACAACTTGGTGCTAGGTATGCCCCTTGCTACTGGAGTCTCACTGCTCCCAGGTCATCTGGGCGGGTAGACCCGTAGAAAGTAAGTATACGAGCGTGCACACACAGTTGCGTCTGAATTTCCGTATCTGCATATAAATACTGATAAGTTCACACTGGTACTTTTCATTGCAGTCCAACACCCCAGGACCCAGTCTAGCTTCTCACTGTCCATGGTCTGCTTTCTTGGACAGGGAGAAACTTGGCTCTCCTCATGCTCTGTGTGTAACCCATCTCCTTAGGCACTCGGGCTCCTTTCTCGTTTGGGCGCCAAGCTGCTAGCTGTGCGGCCACTTCTTTGCACAGCTGGAACATGAGTATTTTAAGTGTTATTTTTCACTGGACTTAAATAGAGGTGATAACGTAGATAAGTTCTGAATTCAGCACTCCAGTAATAGCACCTGTCTACTCCGGAGAAGGCCTTATTTGTTCCCATTGTTGGGCCACCAGATCCATCTCTAAATGCCCTGGGAGCTTAAATGCTCATGGAGTTTAAATGCTGGGTGAGTTTTCCCAGTTTCTTCTACTTGGGACCAATGTGTGTTCTAGGTGCCGGTAACACCCAGGGAGCCTGCAGGAGGGGGTGGCTGGGGGAGAGGAGGACAGTCCACACGCTGGGCTCTTCGTGGTCTCCATCCCCCCGCCCTCATGAATTGTGCTCTGTCCTGTGTCTGTCTTGGCACAGGGCTGCTTCCCTGATTCGTACATTCAGCAAGTATATATCTGAAACTTTACAAGGCCCCTCTTCCTGGAAACCCGTGCCTCTCATCTCTGTATCCCCAGAACCTGGTGTAGGGCTAGACCAAAGGAGATGCCCAGTCAATATCAGATACACATGGGCCGTGAACACATAGTCAGGACATCAGTCATCCCTCCTGGGGCTCTGGGCCCTCCTGTGCCTTCTGCCACCCCTTCCGTTCTACAAGCTAAGAAGCTGAGGGACGGTGAACAGTATCTTGAAGGCTGCTGTCTTGTGTCCTCACCCCAGGGACCTTTGCAGCAGATTCTGGAAGACTGACATAATCCAGTGAGCTGGCTGCTTGCAGACACAGTGGCAGCTGGTGACACGTTCCAGATGGGTCTCCATCTGAGACTGAGGGGGAGAGCAGACCAACAGCTGCACTCCCCAGGATGCCAGGCCAAGGCCAGGTCAGAGGGACTTGGGGGTCAAGACCTGGACTGATCAGGCCTGGCTTTCTGCCTTCACACCCCACCCCAGCTGTGTGACGTCAGCCATGCGTCTCTCCCTCTGGGTCTGGTTTCCTCATCCATCAAATCGAACCTGCCTCGAGTGAGAGGCTGGTTGGGAGGATACCCTTACCAAGGCTAGGTCTGTGTTCTGATGTGGGTGCCGACTGCCCATCCTGCAGTCTGGGAAAAGCTCGCCACCTCTCTCCAACAATGAGAAGGTTGCCACGAGAGGACTGAGCGTGGCTGAGTTACTTCTGAGAGCGCTGAGGGTGTCTGATTTGGTGCCTTTGTCCTCCCTGCTTTAGCGGTCTCACTCTATTCACACGAGGCCGGTGGGCTTCCCACTAGGCTGGGCAGCACAGCTCAGACACTTGGCATTTCGGACACGGAAAGATTTCATTTCCATGAACTGTTTCTGAGCAATGCTGAATTTTCTGCTGTCAGTTTCCAGGCCAAGCAATTGGCGGTACATCTCATCTCCAGATTAAATTTGGCAGAGAACGTAGCCAACCTGCCTGACAAAATGGCAACTGTGCCTCTCACACATCCCTGGCGACTCTCTTCTCCATGTTTTCTTTCCATTTCCCCTGACAGTCTTTCCAACCTGCCAGAGGCAGAGGAACTCCGATTTGGAAGGGGTCTGTGGGTGCCTTCCAGTGATCAAGCCCAGTGCCTCATTCATGCCTGACCTCCAGCCTCCACTTGAATCCTTCCAGTGATGTGGCACTGTTGGCTCAGACTCCTTAGATTTCAGACACTCTAGTGGTTGTTAAACCCCTCTGCTTCCCAGCAGAGGCCAGACTCAGGCTCTAGTCACTTCTGCCGGTCACTCTGTCATCCTTTCAGGTCTTTAAGAGTGATTGTCTCTCCCTGACCACCTCTCACCCTCTGGCCAAGTCTTGTAGATGCTGAAAAAAATCCTTTACTTGGAATGAATTATGTCAAGTCCCATCCCCATCCTGATGAACAAAGTACTCCAGGGAGGGTCTGAGCAGTATGAACTCTAGGAGGAGCTCTCACCTCCCTTGTTCTGTGTGTGATACCTCTATTGATGCAGCCTGATTTTGAGGTTGCTGTTTAACAGCCACATCACACCATAGCAGCTATGCTAATATACTGGAGTTTTCAAGGTTTCCATTCATTTGGAGTCCACATCTGATCTGTGTCACAGAAGCAAAAGCAGCCTACCACAAACATGTATTTCCTAGCTCCTGAACAAATGCTGTTTTTACAAAGTCCTTTTCTGGCCCCAAAGGAGAGAGAGAGAACAAGTCCAGGTGTCTTGCCCTGTGCTAAGTGCTTTATTTGCACTAGTATTGTTGCCATTTTACAGATGGGCCAAGTGAGGTCAATCAGGCCAATGTGGCAGAGCCAGGAGGCACACCGATGTCAATTGGCTCCCAAATCACCCTAGGTGCTTCACATTTGTCTCTTCCTCTTTGTGTCCAAGAGTTATGTCTATTCTTTCTGTGATGATGTTTTGTTTTGTTTTGTTTTGTTTTGATTCCTCCTCGCTGTTCAGACGGCTCTTCGCTCCTCTGGGGACCTCCCTGCCTGTTGCTGGGCCAGCAGTTCTTACTGGGTGGCTTATGGGCCACTCCCAGGGGTCGTCTGTGAGGTCAGAAGTACTTTTAGAACAACCCTAAGACTCTGCTTGCTGCTTGCACTCCCACCCTCAGGGGCCTGTAGGGGAGTTTGCCTGAGGCTGCCTGAGCTGTGCTAGGACCACAGATCGAAGGAGCAGAGGTGGCCATCCGGCGGGCCTCTCTCGAGCCAGACCAACAAGGAGGTTTGCAAAAACCAAACACAACACCATTCTTCTCTCACTGTTTAAAAATAATTATTTTTCATGATGACTTTTTAAAAATTTCGACGTGGGTTTCTCTTAATATTTTTTAGATTTCTCAACTTTAATTTCTGATCAAATACATACTGACAGAACCCACATGAACAAAAAATCTTGGGCTTCTCAACAATTTTTAAGAGGGAAAAGAGGTCCTGGAAAGTTTGAGAACTGCTCTAGGTGACGGTTTTTCCACTTTTGACCAGTTAAGTGACCCAGAAAACACTGGGAAGGTGCCTGGGGCACCGGGGGAGTTTGCCTCTTGTCTGCTGGAGACACAGTTGGGATATCAGACACCTGGAACTTTCTGAGGCCCTTCTGCCGTACTGCCCTCCATTCCTACTTTCAGGATAACAAGCACAAAACTCTTCTGCTTGACTTCCCACATCCTTTTCAGTCCAGGCTGCTCCAATTTACACCTTCACCTTGTCTCCTTGACTCTCTACCACATACAGCAGGATTTCATCACCCACGCCTTTTCACACTTCTACACCTTTACATATGCTGGGCTCTCTCTGCTTAGAAATTCTCCCATGTTCCTCTCTCCTCGTAGGAACTCCTATTCAACCTGCAAAACCCACGTCACTGTTACATGCTCTGCGAAGGCTTTCCTGCCCAGGAGCCAGGGGAGGCCTGCCCCCTTGTTCTACTCTCTGATCGTGTAGCACACAAAAGGTGCCTAGCTGAGCATAATTGTTTATTTGCACATTTCCTTTTTGGACATTGTGTCAAAGCCAAAAGCAAAACTTGCCATACCAATCGGTGGCAGTAGGAGCTCAGCACCCACGGCTAACAAGGGAACTGTGAGGAATTGTGCTTTGAAGACTTGGCTATGGGGTTGGGATGGGAGGAGGGCGGGTCTGACATTGTAAAGGAAAAGTAAAATGAAAAGCCCAGGTGAGTGACGGGGAAAAGCCAGGACCTGACAGAGAGTAGGCTGGAAAGGTGAATGCCCGCCACCGTGCCCTGACATGTCCCCTTGTGGTGAGGGAGAGCCATGGGTGTTTCAGGTGGGAGGGTGAAGTGGGGCGCGCCAGGCAGGGGAGGAAGACCCAGCGCCTCTGGGTCATGGAAGAGTTGAGGCGAGCTGCGGGGACTCCATCCAGAGGGAGGAGGGGAAGAGGCCAGGCTAGAATATCCAGCCCTTCTGGACTTCTATTGCCCATGTCATGCAGGGCAACGGAGGGAAGGGAACCAAACCTCCAGGCAGGACCGTGGGCACTAAGCTTTATCTGCACTGAGTCACTGAGTTCTCTTCGAGAACTGCCTGGCAGATGAGGAAGCCGAGGCTCTGAGACAGCCATCTGCCAAGTTCTCATTAGAACGTAGCCGAGGGAGACTGGGAGCTCACAGGCCACCCCCGAGTCCCCCTTTATGCCAACTTTCTGTCTATACAAGTGTTGGGGGTGGGGAGACAGCGCGGTTTTCTTCTTCGGAGGTGCTCTTGGACCTTGGCTCTCCTGCGACATGGATGGAGGGAGAGGCACACGGAAAGCCCATGGATTTTAAGTCAGATGGGTTTTTTTTTCCTTCCGATGTGTCTTACTGTACATGGAGTGGTGTGAAGGTGGAGAAGCCCCTCTCTTTAGAAAAATCAGCCTGGGGGCGCCTGGGTGGCTCAGTCGGTTAAGCGTCTGCCTTCAGCTCAGGCCATGATCCCAGGGTCCTGGGATCAAGCCCCGCATAGGGCTCTCTGCTCAGTGGGAAGCCTGCTTCTCCCTCTCCCACTCCCCCTGCTTGTGTTCCCTCTCTCACTGTGTCTCTCTCTGTCAAATAAAGAAATAAAATATTTTTTAAAAAGAAGAAAGAAAAACCAGCCTGTTCACCTTCAGAACCCATCCAAACAGAGACAGCTGGTGCAGCGAGTGCTGGGTCTTCTGGCCCCTCCAAGGGGCTATGAATCATCTGAAGCTCCCTGCTCCGTGTTGGCTGTCCCTGCTCCAGTCCAGGAGCCACCTTCCAACTGGAGGTGGAATGGCTCTTGCGTGATTGTGGATTCTTCAAGCAGAGGCCCCTACAGCCCCCAGGCAGAGGAAGGTGCCTGGAAGAAGTGCACCGACAACATTTCCAAAGGGCCATTCTTTTCCTGTGGCCTGGAATGCTTTTACAACCTTTTTGTGTCCCTTTCTTTATGACTTCACAGAACTAATCATCTCAAACTACACAATGCAATTCTGAGCAATGCTGGACTTGCACGAACCCCAGCAACTGACTGAGGCCTCATAAACTTCCCACTGTGGGCTTGGAACATACACACTACACCAATGGCTGTCTGTCCACCTGTTCTCAGGGCCTTCGGAAAAGGCCTGGCCTCCAGACCTTTGCACATACTGCTCTAGGGTCTTCCTGGGCACTTCTTCCCCTTGCTCTCCTATTCAGCCTTCTAGAAGATTCAGCCCAGATATCCCCTCCTCCCAAGCCTCACAAGATCTCCTGATTGGACCAGGAATTTCTCATGATGCCCACACTGGCTGGAGAGTCTCCCACGATCCTCCACCCTGGACCAAGAGTTTCCCACAATGTCCCAGACTGTCGTAGGAGCTTCCCATGATCCCCCATACTGGATGGAGAGCCATCTATGACCCGACCCCCCGCTGCTGAGTGGAGAGCCTCCTGTGGACTCTCCTGTCACACTTGCCACTAACACAAGCTTTGCCTTTGTCTGATTTTTTTTTTTTTCCCCATCACTAGACTCTGTGCTCCTTCAGGGAAGGTCTGTATCTTATTCTAAGTACTCTTAGTGCCTGGCATCCAATAGGTGCTCAACACATTTTGGTTGAATAAATGAACCAATGTTCAGGGATTTCAAGTCTCAGGTTAAGGATCACACCCCTGAAGGCTTCCCTGATGCTTGCCTCCCCCCATGAAAAAAAATCCAAACAAACCAGGGAATGGCTTTTATTTTCAAGGTTCCTACAGCAGAGGGACATGGGTTCCGACGGCAGAACTGTGGAACTTTGGGCAAGTCATTTTACTTCTGTAAGCCTTAGTTCCCTCGTCTAAAAAATGGGGATCTTTATACTTGCTCTTCAACAATCTGACGAGCAGGACATTACCATGTATGACAGCAACGAGGGTCTGGCATCAAATTGGTGAGCACTGAAAGCGTACCCATGTATACAGCCAACCACAGCGTCACTGTTTACCATTGTCTCTCTCCCCTTGGTGTGGAGCTCCTCATGGCTCTGTCCCTTCTCCAGGGCTGGCTAGAGCTTGTTGATGGTTTTGATGACCTTTCTGTGTTCCCACAGATCTGCTGGGCAGTTAATATTCATTGAGCCTCTAAGACAAAGCCCAGCACGAGGCACCCGCAAGGGCCAGCGGAGAGAATGATTAATAAGGCAGGACCCAAGACCTCCAGAAGGATCACTGTCTGGGAAGGAGCCTCAGGCAAGTTCTCCGGGATGAAAGGAGCTGTTGGTATCTGCCCATGAACAGCCAAAGGAAACTCGGGACTTAGAATGAGGAAGGGGCTCTTTCCCAGGGCGGTCCAGAGGCTATGGAGGTAGGAGTGATTTTGCTAAAGCCCAGGTCTGGGATGAACAGAGAGGGAAGTGTGGGTGCTGGAAGAGAGGAGTCCTCAGGCAGGAAGAGGCCCCACCCCTGCAAGAACCGACCCTTGATTGGCTGCCACTTCACGGCTATAGATGGTCCCAGCCTGTGACCTAGCTACAGCCGCCTTCCTGGGGCTTGCCACACATCGCTGGATTTTGACCCCTGCTGGTCCTTCTGGGAGGGCTGTCCTGGGCTGGATTCTCTCCTGGCCAACCTCCAGTGGGTTGACTAGTGTCTCCATATTCGTGTATCGATTCACTTCTTCATTCATTTATTCACATAGTATTTGTTGAGCACCAAGAGACCAAATGCTAGACTGAGGATGGGGAGAAAAGGGCCTGAACCCTGCCTGGAGGAGTTCTGGGACAGAGCTTTACCAGCCATGACAAGTATGATAGCAGGTACATCAGCACAAAGATGGCACTTCCAGGGCAGCTGGCAAGAAATCAAGGAAGGCTTCAAGGAGCAGGGGATGTGTGAGCTGGGTTACAAAGATTTGGTGGTTCACACAGCAGGAGACATGGAGGAAGAGACACTCCAGGCTGAGAGAACTGCTTTTGCAAAGGCACAGATACAAGAAAGGACCGGGCACATTTGGGAAGGGTGAGCTGGTTAGCACGGCTCTGGTGTCAGTCTAAGAGATGGGAGGTTAAGGTAAGACACGGCCAAAGTCAGGCTTTTCAGTGCCATCATGGAGGCTCATGCTTGACTTCAAGGTCAGTGGATGCCAAATGGATTCCATGGACAGGCCCCCCAGCCTACTTCATCAAATCCGTACATATTTACTGAGCACCTACGGGTGTCAGGCACAGGAGGGAGCTGAACAGATCTGCACTTTAGACTTTAAAAGCTACACTTTAGGCAGCTCTTTCTGCCCACGGGCACTGTCCCTGTGCTTTAATAAAACGACCTTTTTACACCAAATAAATACATAAATGAATAAATAAAAAGTACGTTTTAATAAAGCCACACTTTATTGTTTTTCATTTGGGGCTTCTGCATATGATTCTATTATGGGGAAAAAAAGAGATTTATCCAATAAAAAGAAACGCAAACACAAAAGAGTCTGCAGCCTATCACTTCATTGCGCAGCCACGGCGGGTTTTGTTTTTTCTTGGTGGGTGGTGGCAGGCGGGTGTGTAGTGTTATTCCTTTATTTTGTTTTTAGCACAGGAGACGGATATGGTCAGATCTATTTTCAAAAAGATAAAGATAATTCTGCGGTTTCTCAGCCCTCGCTTGCAGCCACAGTACAGGAAGCATGAAGCCCACTCCCCGAAGGGCTGTTTCTCTGGGCCCTGAGCTCAAGGCCGCTTCTCTCTACCCTACTGGGTGTCCCAAGGATAAGGCTTCTCATCCTTTGGTTCCAGGAGCCAAAAAGAAATGTTAGTTCCTTCTGGGAAGAAACGTGACCTCCTTTGATGCCAGAAGCATGAAGCCAATGTCATCAAAATACCCTCCCAACCTCTTCTCCTGCCCAGGGAAAGAGACAACTCTGAGGACAGCCTGGAGGAGTGGAAAGAGCCCAGTCTTTTAAATAATGCAGACATGGGGCGCCTGGGTGGCTCAGTTGTTAAGCGTCTGCCTTCGGCTCAGGTCATGGTCTCAGGGTCCTGAGATCGAGCCCCACGTCGGGCTCCCTGCTCCACGGGAAGCCTGCTTCTCCCTCTCCCACTCCCCCCTGCTTGTGTTCCCTCTCTGCTGTGTCTCTCTCTGTCAAAATAAATAAATAAAATCTTTAAAAAAAAAAAGATAAATAATGCAGACATGGGTTCAAATCCTGACTTGGCCACTTATTAGTCATGTGATCTTGGAAAGTCACTTAGATTGTCTGAGCTTGGATGTCCTCAACTGTAATGATAATAATTATCACTCATGCTCACCTCACTCACCAGCTATTAAGACATATTACAAAGCCATAGCCAAAGAAGTAGGCATGGGACAAAGCAGAAAATGGAAGAAAACATAACATTGTGAAACAGATCTAACAATACATGAGAGCTTGTTGTATGAAAGAAGTGACACCAAGAACAAATGGACAAAGGATGGAACCTGTAGTAAATGGTGTTGGGGAAGACAAAAATAAAGGCACCTTATTATGTGTGTGGGTCTTCAGTTACCTTTGGTTGACTAAAGGCCTAAATGTGAAACTTATAACTGTAGAAACAAATAAAAGGGACATACGGACCTGGTTAAGCAGGCGGCACCATCATGGGAGGTGACATCCACTGCAACAGGGACCGAAAGGTTTGGCGCAAGGAGCCCAAGAGCCAGGACATCTACCAAGGCTGTTGGTAAATCTGTACAGATCTCTGGCTGGACAAACCAGCTCTACCTTCAACCAGTTTTGCTGAAGAGGTTGTTCATGAGTTGCACCAACTGGTGGCTTCTGTTCCTTTCCTAGATGCTCAAGAAGATGAAGCTTGCTTCCAGGAAGACAAAACAACTGTGCTTGTAGGAACTGTAATGGATGATGTGCGTGTCCCAGAGGTCTCCAAAGTAAAGGTGTGCACATGAGCCACATCAAGGCCAGGAACAAGATTGTCACCTTCAACCAGTAGGCCCGGGACTCCCACAAGGGCTCTGGCACCATCCTGTTCTCTGATCCTCGAAAGGGCCCAGAGGTATACAGGCATTTCAACAAGGCCCTGTGAACCCTACACAACTCCCCCAATCCCTATGAGTGCTCCAAGGACCAGAAGTCCAAGTGCACCAGAGGCCAGCTGGCCCACCATGGCTACAAAAACTAACTTCAGATCCTGCCTTGTTATTAAAAAGATTTTGGATGCTGGAAAAAAATAAACTGACAAAAGGAATATAAATAGCTCTCTTTGCCAAATCTACTGCGAGAATGAAGACCATTCTAAGCAGACTGTCGACATTCCAGAAAATGTCAACATCACTCTGAAGGGATGCACTGTTATTGTGAAGGGCCCCAGAGGAGCCCTGCAAAGGAGCTTCAGTCACATCGATGTAGAACTCAGTCTCCTTGGAAAGAAAAAGAAGAGGCTCCTACCTGACAAATGGTGGGAAAAAGAAAAGAACTGGCTACTGTTTGCACTATCTGTAGTCATGAACAGAACATGATCAAGGGCGCGTTATACTGGGCTTCCCTTACCAGATGAGGTCTGGGAATGCTCACTTCTCCATCAACATTGTTATTCAGGAAAATGGTTCTCCTGTTGAAATACAACCACAGGGGGCGCCTGGGTGGCTCAGATGGTTAAGCGTCTGCCTTCGGCTCAGGTCATGATCCTAGAGTCCTGGGATCGAGTCCCGCATCGGGCTCCCTGCTCGGCGGGGAGTCTGCTTCTCCTCCCTCTAACCCTCCTCCCTCTCCTGCTCTCTGTCTCTTGTTCTCTCTCTCTCAAATAAATAAATAAAATCTTTAAAAAAAAAAAAAACGAAATACAACCACAGGGCTCAGATGAGGCCAGGTGTTGCTTGTTCAGTATCTCAAGCCCAGAAAGATGAGTTAATTCTTGAAGGAAATGACATTGAACTTATATAAAACTCAGCTGCTTTGATTCAGCCAGTCACAGCAGTTAAAAACAAGGATATCAGGAAAGTTTGGGATGGTATCTATATTTCTGAAAAAGGAACAGTTTGCCAGACTGATGAATAAGATCTAAGTCATCTAGCTACAGAAACAGCAAGATGCCAGATGATTTTTCAGACTTATTTGTGACATCTTAACGATACAATAAAAGCTGTATTGATTTTTGGTGGAAAAAGGAATGTGAACATGCTTTTAATCTCAGGGAAGGAGAGGGTTTATTAAAGGAGATTCCAGATGGGGAAGAGGAGGTTGAAGTGGGCCCTGGAGAGTGGGGTGGGGCACATTTGCCTTGCAAGTAGAGACCTCGGTATTGTCTTGAGGGCAGGGAAAGGCTAGACCATGCTTCTGGTTCAGAAGGTTCAGAGGAGTCTGGGGAATTGAAGCATTCAGAGGCATCCACCCAGATGTCCCTAACTCATTGGCCAGGATCCCAGGCCTTTACCTTGGCCTAACAGACTTGCCCTGGTTGGGCAGTCAACGGT
Organism: Leptonychotes weddellii; assembly: GCF_054177405.1. Lineage (NCBI taxonomy): Eukaryota > Metazoa > Chordata > Mammalia > Carnivora > Phocidae > Leptonychotes > Leptonychotes weddellii. The sequence goes on from NC_138382.1 coordinate 57,598,693, forward strand.
CTTTGAAGTTGAGCCACTCAGACTACTTCAGGCTTGTCCTGAATTCCTTCCCCCTTCCCTCTTTGAGGGATGCAAGTTTCCTTGGATGCAATTAAAGGGGCCCTGTGGCTTCCATTCCTGACTTTCCATTATCTGCTTCTTGACCTCAGCTGTTCATTATCTTTCTGTAGGGGCATCCATAGTGCTTACTATGGCCATCTAATACTGTGATCTTTACAGCCACTGTTACTCAGCCCCCACCTGACCCCCAAGTCTCCAATGCCTGATGCATTCACTGCCTACTACCACACTCCACCCACAGTTGCACCATCCAACTCAGCACTGCTGCAGTGTGGGGTTTAAGATTTATTTATTTGAGAGAAAGGGAGAGACAGAGTGCAGCGGGGAGGGGCAGAGGGAGAGGGAGAGGGAGAGTCCTAAGGAGACTCCTCGCTGAGCGCAAGGCCTGACACAGAGCTCTATCCCAGGGCCCTGAGATCAGGACCTGAGCTGAAACCAAGTTTCAGCTGACTGACTGCGCCACCCAGGCCCCCCAACAGCCACAAGTTTTAACATTTGGAAGCCACCTTGCACTAGGGCCTGCCTGCACTTCACCCGCCACCAGTGACGGGGTCCTCCTTGCCAGCTGAGAGGGGCTAGCACAGCTCCCAAGCCCCCATCTAATCACCTGCTTTCTTGGACCACTCCCAGCACCAGCTGCAGCAGGTAAAGTTCTTGGCAAGTAAACAGTGAAATGGGGTTTGGATGGGGGCGGGGGCAAGAGGTGGATCAGGGATCAATGCCTGTGAGGAACTGGGCAAGGGAAGTCACCTGTGACGCCAGCCTGACAAAGCCTCGGCCGGTCCCCTGGGAGGCCTGGAGCAAGGCTGGCTGGGCAGAGCTGTCCCCCATCTGGCTGAAGTGGTAGAGTCTTTACACCACCCTTCCCCCATCACTCTGCCCCCGGGGAGGACATGACCTTGGGAAGGGCTGCTCTTTGTGGCTGGGCAGCAAGTCCTTCCATGAAGGGGGTGCTGGGAGCCTTCCCCATGTCAACCACAACCCGGGAATGCACTTTACACTTGAAAGCAGACTGTACTGATCATGATAAGTTAACATTTATTTACAGTGCCAGCTGAGGCTCAGTGTTGTATATCCTCAAAGGCAGGGACCGTTATCATCCCCATGCTTGTGGGCACAGATGAAGAAACTGAGTCACAGAGTGCTTGAATCACTTCGGTCAAGATTGCATAACATGGGACAGAATTGAGATTCATTCTGTCTGGAGATGAAAAAAATAAGTCTAATAAAATTCTTTTTTTTAACTTTTTTTTAAAGATTTTATTTATTTATTTGTCAGAGAGAGAGAGCGAGCACAAGTAGGGGGAGCGGCAGACAGAGGGAGAGGGAGAAGCAGACTCCCCACTGAGCAAGGAGCCCGATGCGGGGCTTGATCCCAGGACCGAAGGCAGACGCTTAACCGACTGAGCCACCTAGGCGTCCCAGTTTAATAAAATTCTTTTGGAATTTAAAATTTTCAGGAATAGGTAATACAGAGATCTCCTGAACACCCTTCACCCAGGGTCCCCTGATGTGAACATTTCGCACAAACGTGCTATGCTTGTCACAACTGAGAAATTAACACGGGTATATTACCATTAACTAAACCAAAGGCTTTATGTGCTTTCCACTAATATCCTTTTACTGTTCCGAGATCAAACCAAGATACTACCTTGCATTTAGCGTCCCACAGATTTGGACTCTCCGGCGTAAACTTTTGACCTGTCCCCTCACCAGCTGCCTGCTGTTCCCACAAAGTCTCTGTAGCTATCAACCCCTCAGGGGCCGCTCACTGCCCCAGGTGTGTGTGGGCAGCCCCAGAATGTGGCCTGCTGACTGGCTCACTGTTTTCTCTGCGTCTCCTCTCTGCTGGCCTGTGGAGGAAACTCCCACCTCGGCTCAGTCATGTGCTTGTTTTGATTTCACCCCTCAGATGTTTCCTGGTGCTCTCCTGTGGGTCTGGAGGCGGGTGCCCTCTCCGGGCTCGCAGCTCCCGCTCGCTCCCCGCCTTCTCTCTGATCTGCCAGCCGCCCAGGCTCCCGGGCCCTGCAGGTTTGGTGTGAAGAAAAGAGCGAAGCAGGGGATCCCTGTTCTTGCCCCCACACAACGCAGCCACCTCACAGACCACATAGCTCCCTGTTGTGTGTCTGCCCAGGGTCCTTGGCCCCACGGGTAGCTGCCCACGGAAGGCACATGACCGCTCTGCTCTGGAATGACAGAGAGAGACCGAGCCTTGCGGGCTGGGAATCGGACAAGATCCGGATTACTGCCCTCCACTCCCACCTTTGCCACTCACCACTTACTTGGGAGACTTTTGCATGATTCCACGTCCAGTTTTCTCACGGAACCAATGAGAACAGCATCTTGCTTAGGGGTTAAAGAGGCCACACCAAGGCCCGACGATTTGGGGCTCTGCTGTTTCTCGGCTGTGCGGGCAGGGTCACGTGTGACTCCTAATCCTCAGCCCCCTCATCTGTACTGTGGGGAGAATAACACCTACTTTTTAGGGCTCTTGTGAAGATGAAGGAAATCAATAAAGACAAAGCATCCAGACCCGGGCCCGGCATGGAGACGCTCTCAACTGATATTAGTTATCGGGTAATTTACATGGATGTTTAGAGAGAATCAAATGAGATCATTATTGGAAAGGTGCATTGTAAATAGCAGAGTGTGCTATAACGTGGTTACTGTTATTTTTAAAAACCACTTTATTATATCAGGGGACACAAGTAATCTGTTGGACACTATTGTCTGTCTGGGGCGATTCCCATGGTCAGTACAGCTGGAAAAGGGATGAGTTCATGAAGTCTATAGCCCTTTATGGAGCTCCTATTGTGTGTTACCTAGAATTTTGGGCATGTTTACTTACAGTTTTTCATTTAATCATCACCAAACTGGGATGGCTATTTTTTTTTCCTTTCCTTTTTTTTTTAGACAGAGAAGGGGGAAGGGGAGGGGAGGGGCAGAGGAAGAATTTTAAGCAGGCTCCACACCCAGGGGGGTTCGATCCCACGACCCTGAAACCGTGATCTGAGCGGAAATCAAGAGTCAGAGGCTTAACCAACTGAGCCACCCAGGCGCCCTTGGGATAGCTATTTTTATCCACATTTAATGGCTGTCTAAACTAAGCTTCAAATATGTCCCATCCCTCAAGAAGCAGGAATCAGCCTATTTATTTGAAAGCCTCCCATGTTCTGACACTTCTAGGTGCTGGGCCCCTGCTTTAAATGACCCTGCATTCCAGCAGCAGATTCAGTGAAAGTGGGGGCCTGCGTTTGCCCATCTGCTATCAGATCCTCCCCGACCTTCCCTCGCTCCCTGGTGCGTCCCAGAGGGGCGGCCCTGGAGAAGCGACTTTCCCCATCCAGTGCCTGCAGCGAAGCACCCCGCAGAAGCCGGCTGTGAGGATTACTGTTACTGCTGCTGTTGCTGTTGTTGTCAGCTGCGCCTGGGAGCAGCCTGGCTCGCAGCTGGGGCCCAGGCAGAGTTCCAGCTGCGGGGATGGGGTCGCCCACAGCGGGGGCTCCCCGAGGGCTGCATGTGTTTGGAAGCCTCCTCTCAGAATGCGCACGCTGTGGCTTCCCTGTGCGCGAGTAATGCCGTAATTGCAGCCTTCCCAGCTGTCGGCCATGGAGACAGCCCAGAAAATGAGGTTGGCTCAGTAAATATTGAACCGAATTATGCAAACGAGCTCCACAAGAGACTCAGCTGCAGAGACGGGGTCTGATTGGTGGGCCCAGCTTGCAGGAGACCCCTCCCCTTCCCCACAACCGCTCTATCAGCCAAAGCAGCCCCCTGGGGCCCATCACATGCTCCTGAGGTCCATCAGGAAGGAGGGTTGAACGGCTTTGCAGAGGTTAGTGGGGAGTACTGTAATGGGACGGCGGGGGGGGGTGGGCGGGGGATGGTATTGAGTTCCTGCCATATCCTCACCTCTCTCCAAAAGAGGCTGCTTTGCCAGTAAGTCTTTGAGGGCACACGGGGCAGGGGGGGTAAGGTGCTGATGCCTCACTGCTCAGTGTGCCCAGCTGCAGATGAGAAGTGGGATGATGGGACCCCCTCTCCAGAGTAAAGCATTTCAGTGGCTCTTCCGACTGGCTGGTCAAGGTCCTAAAACCCCCATGGTGGCTGAATTCACTGTGGAGGAGGTAAAGACTCTAGAAACATGGGTGAGGGAGCCGTGTGGGGCAAGTAGAACTCTAAAGCTCTTTTGTAGCCATGGAAAGGCATCCCTGTGGCTTAGCAGGGATGAAAATGTGCCTGGCACGTCTGGTGAGAATGGATGTAGGGGGAAAGTCAAGTTTGTGTACATGATGCTCTCTGGCTGAAGGAGCGGGGCAGGTCACAGCAAGAGCCTCTGGGGAGGAGGGACGGACAGACCCCACTCCTTCCCTGGAGGACATGGGATGCCGGCTGGTTGTGTTGCACAGGGAACACAAGGAGCAGTCCCTTGAGACTAGATGCCCGAGGGAAGCATGGAGTGGGAGAAGCAATCTTCTTCCAGTTCCTTCGTAGGCAATGGTGGGGTTTGAAGTGACGACTGACAGCTGGGGTAGTGCCTCTTTGGAAACCCCAGCAGGAGCTGCTCAGTGTGGCCTGTAAGATGATCCCCTGGGGATGGGTCTGGGTGCTCCCAGGGGATCCCCGCCACAGGAACAATGCACGGCCAAAGGGAGCGCAGGGGGGAATCATTTTTTCCTTGCTTTTTCCATCTCCTAAAGCCAACCCACATCCCTTGGCTTGCAGCCACATTCTTCAGGCCTCTGATTCTGTTGTTGCATGCCCTTCAGCTCCGACACTCCTGTCTGCCACCTATCAAGACCCTCCTATCAATGTAATCAAGATTACATTGGGCCTACCTGGATTATCCCCTTATGTTCAGGTCAGCTGATCAGCAGTCTTAATTTCATCCTCAACCTTGATTCCCGCTTGCCATGTAATCTGACATAGTCATAGGTTCTGGGGATCAGGATGCGGACCTCTGTGGGGGACGGTTATTCTGTCTGTCATAGGCATCAACTAAAGAAACTGAGTTATTAGTGTTCAGGGTAACCCCAAGACTACCTGCAGGTTGGCAAGGCCTGGGGAAACTAGGTTATGCTTAGGAATATTTTTACCTGCATGAGACTAGCCTGATGAACAGGGCGTATTCAACAAAGCAAGCAAGGCTGGCGACCTGGTCTATATGTGAGATTAGAAATTATGGGCACCGTGTTGTCATTTTTCTAAGTACAACCTCTTGTTCACTATAAACTTTAGAGAATTTCCCTCCCATGGCTTTAGGAAGAAACTTAAACGTTTGTGTTGCAGACAGATGAAGCTGAGGCAGCTTTTTGTTTGTTTCCTTGTTTTGGGTTGTTTTAGTGTGATCTTTCACCTCAATAATCAAACCCTTTCTGATTTTACAACTGAATATTCCTAAGTGTTCCTACTCCCAAATTCATGAGAGATCATCTTTATCTGGGATTATCCTAGCAGTGGGAAGGGTAGACTGGTAAATCTAGGGAAATCAGAGGGATCCAGAAGGAAAACTTGCAACTGGGGAGAGAAACAGAGGAGTTCTTCCAACAACAAAAGTTCTGTTCTCGCTGCCCATCAGCTGGGGGGTACCTGGAGGCACCTAGGAAGTTCTGTTTCTTTTCCATCTTGCCTAAAATAGTCTTAGATATGGAGGTCTGGTTTGATCCCCCTCATGGACCTGCTAGGCCACGAGCTAATTTTGTTCTCCATTTTACCCCCCTGGTATGGATCTGGTTCCTCTTTACTTCTCCAGGCTTATCGCTCTCCGCACCCCCTCCAGCCAGCTGTGAGGTCCAAGCACATGGGAAGAAGAGCCATCATTCAGAGACCACACCAGCACTCTCATACCTGCTGGCCTTGGCAGCCCCTCCCTGTTAGTTCAGCTTGTCACCTTGGAGCCCCAGCTCAAAGTGTCAGCCATTCTGGGCAAAACACGGCTCGGTGCCCAAAGATTGGTGGGCCTCTGTCTGCCGGGAGCAAGGAAGGAGAACTGGAACTAATGAGTCAGTTTTTTAAAAATCATCTTAGAAAGCCTCCACTGCTCACATCCAACCAAGCCCTGCAATGAGTATGCTGTGTACATGGTCCCATTTTCTCTCCTGGGACTTTAGGAGACGAAGCTCATTGCCTCCACTTTTTGGCTGGCCAAAGTTTAGAGAAATAGGGAACACGTCCTGAATTATAGAGCTGGTAAGTGCCAAAGCCAGCCCTCTGCTAATCCCCAAACCCACGACCTTAACCTCTGTATAGTACCGCCTGCGTGCCGGAGGCAGAAGCAAAGGGCACGGGCGGTCCATACAGGTGGCCCGGGACCGTAGACCAAGCATGGGAACTGGCCTGAGAAAACTCTGGTGTCAGTCCTAGTGGGGCCACGTGCCTGCTGTGTAGTCCTGGGTGGGTCGCTTGGTCTCTCTGAGCCTCAGATTCCTCATGCCTTTCTCATTGTTGTGAGGATCAGGTGGATGGAGCCCAAGAAAGCCTAGGGGATCTTTCTCAACTGAGCATCAGGGGATTATCAAGGGGTATTGGGAAAGGTTTGTTGGCAGAAGTAGCAAAACAGACACAGAAACAGACAGCCTCTGTCCTGAGGCCCTCAGGGCAGACACCAGGCAGATAGAGAGAAGGCACAAGGGGCCCAGCTGCACAAGCACCAGCTTTCTCTAGAAGCTCCAGATGCTGCAAGAACGTAGGTGGGATAGTCCCTGGCTTGGTCACATCCCACTGCTCAGGGAATCAGCTCTGCTCTGCAGTAGGAAAAAATAAAAATGAAAAGCCTCTGGGGAGAAAAATCCAGGCTTGCTGAAGTGATAAATCAGTGGAAGAGATGAGTACTCACTCTAGACAAGGATTTATGATTGGCTTCCTTTCACTGAGCCACATAGTGAGCTCATTCAGTGAGTAGAAAGCCCAGCCAAGTGGGCCTGGGGTCTGACAGATTGGGGAGCCCCATCCACATTGGGCTTGAATCTGTCGCCATCAGATTCAAGTACCTGAATCTTGGAGTCTCAGCTTCCTTGTTTGCAACACAGAGTGATAACTGTTCTACTACCTACTTTACTCTGGTAGGATGAGTAAATGGAATAAAGAAAATCAAAATTCTTTATAATTTAGAAAGGACCCACTAGTAACACTTCCGTGGGGTGGGGAGCTGGGCAGCTTGGAGACGGGAGTGGGAAGGAACCTTTTCACTGTGTACCCTTTATACGTTTGGGGAGTTTGAACCATGGGAAGGTATTATTTATTGAAAAGCTAAACTTAGAAACAAAACAAAGTTTGCAAGAAAGTCAAAACCGATTCATGCAAATATTAGTGTCCACGGCAGGAGAGCATCCACACCATCATTATTTAAAAGGCTTGTTTCCCATAATCTTCCTAGTTTATGCTTACCAGGTACTGAGGAAACTGTGTTCTCAGTCTCCACGATTCCCGGTCTCCCACTGCACCTCACTGCCTTCCCAGCAGACTGCGATTTCTTCCGCATCTGCAAGGATCAGACTCCTTGGGGAAAGTGGGTGGAGAAATTTCACCTTCACGTAACTGGCCACAGAATATGCAGTAGCCACTTAAGAGGAGCCGAGATCCTTGCAGGTGACCTTGGAGGGATTTCCAGGCGTGCTGCTGACAGAGAAAAGCCAGATGTGAGGAGACGGGTGACCTCATTTTATAAAACAAAGACCAATAACAGGCAGCTACAAACAACAAAGTACTCGTTTGTACGGGTCCGGATCCAGAAGAAAGGAAGGACAGGCACCAGATTGTGAACGAGGACCGCCTGCAGGCTGCAGGCTGCAGGCAGGGCAGGGGGGATGGGAGGGCAAGGTGTAGATGATTTATTTTATTTTTAAAAATATTTTATTTATTTGACAGAGAGAGAGCACATAAGCAGGGGCAGAGGGAGAGGGAGAAGCAGGCCCCCCCCGATCAAAGAGCCCGACGCGGGACTTGATCCCAAGACCCTGGGATCATGACCTGAGCCGAAGGCAGACGCTTAACCGACTGAGCCAGCCACCCAGGTGTCCCCCAAGTCTTTAAGTTTTAATACAGCATCTTTCCTCTGTTCCTTGTGTCCTCTAGAAATTATAGCAAGTCAAAACCACAATAAGATATCACCTCACACATGTTAGAATTGCTATTATCAAAAAGACAAGAGATAACAAGCGTTGTCAAGGATGCAGAGAAAGGGGAACTCTCCTACACTGTTGGTGGGAATGCAAGCTGGTGCAGCCACTGTGGAAACAGTGTGGAGGTTCCTCAAGAATTAAAAACAGAACCACCATATGATCCAGCAATTCCACTGTTGAGTGTATAATCAAAGGAAATGAAAACAGGCTATCAAAAACTTATCTGAACTCTCATGTTTATTGCGGCATTATTTACAATAGCCAAGATATAGAAATAACCTAAGTGTCTATTAATGGATGAATGGATAAAGAAGATGTGCTACACATACATACATACACACACACTCACACCCCAGAATATTATTCAGCCATGAGAAAGAAGGATATCCTGCCCTTTCTTACAACATGAATGGATCTTGAGGGCATTATGTAAGTCAGGGATAAGTCAGACATAGAAAGACAAATACAATATGATAGTACCTTTTCAAAGACAGGAAGAATAACAGCCTCTTTGTATGCTGATGGGAATGATCATGTAGAGCAGAGAGGGAAGCGTTGCTAGAGTAACGTTCTTATAGTGCATGAAGGGAGAGACTGCACATCAATCACTCCTTACCCTTGATCCTCAGCCTGGTATGGTTGGATTGTTTTGATTTATTCAGTGTCATGGAGCCATGTGGCTCTTTTGTGTTTATCTCCACCCTGATGGGAAGGATTCTGGGAACTTGAAAGACAGTTTGGAGAGATGAAAGACCATGCAAATTTTCTGTAGTACTTGCTTGAGCACCTGGACACACAATCTTTAGCTCTTTCGGCACCTCTCTCCTGGGTTTCCAAGCTCTCAGTTAACAATTAGTGGGATCCTGTCTAGCTCCCAGGAAGCAACATCACTGGGACCCCAACTTTCATGTCCTACTCCTAATTACTGGTGTTCTCTTTCTGCTGTCATCAAGGCTGAGGATGATATAACCAGGAAAAGGAATAAGATGCCAAGAAGGTAGGAGGAGAAACTTGAGGGAAAGGTGTGGATCCCCAGAGAAGTGAGCTTCATGAAGAATGGGATGATTAACATGAGACTCACAGAGACATCGAGTGAGATAAGGACCGAAACACACCCACTGGGTTTGGCAAAAGGAGGCTATTGACTTTTGTCAGAGCGGTTGCTGTGGAGAGGTCGGGAAGAAACCAGATTGCTGTGGGTTGAGGATGTATGGAGGCAAGGAAATGGAGACCAAGTGTGAGAAATATATGCTCAATTTATGTGCTGTGAAGTGTAAGGCAAGAGATGTGATGATCCCCTAAGGGCAAGCTGGGGTGAAGGGAAAGTTATTTCAGGCTGGCAGATATTTGGAGGGCTTGGGACAGGGGACCCATAGGAGAAAGGATTGGAGATCAAAGACAGAAAGGGAGGGAGGTCCGTGGGGCAGGGTTTCGAAGGAGATGGAAGGGATTCCAAGCTCAGGTAAAGGGGAAGAAGGAAGATAAGTGAAAATACAGAGATGAGTTGAGAAGGAGAAGTTGAGTGTTCAGTGGGTATCCAATTGGTGCAGAAGGAGACAGAGTTCTATCGGAGGAGGGACTTTGGGAAACGCAAGATGAGGTGAGACATTTTTGAAAGGCTGGATCAGCAAAGAGGCAAGAGCTGGGGGAAAGGATTCTGGAGTGACATCACGGGCACACGGATGCCACCAGCATGAGTTTAGAGCCTGGTGATGGTCCCTGCTCCCTCAGAGAGGAGGCAAGTAAATGTGACCGAAGGAGAAGGGGCAGTAACGTGGCAACCCCAGATCAGGATGAGTCAACACCGTAAGTAAGGATTCTGTGAGGTATTACGGATGCCTTCCTAGCCCCGCAGTGATAACCTCTAAGAATCAGGCTTACCATCCTTGCTCTCCCTGGCCTGTCGCCATGTGGTGGGATGACAGAAACTCAATTTCCTCTTTCCGTCAAAGAAAAAAAATGGAGAATCAGAGAGAAACTATTTAGAATAGTTCCAGACAGCTCAGTCAGAAAGGAATTCAGTGAATGTGGGGCTCTCTGTAGTGAAAACAGGACAAAGAAGCTTCTTTGAGCACGACAATGCCAGGGCCATGGTGTTACTAGGAAAAGGGTTGATTTTTTTCTCAGAGGAAAAAATATGTATTCATTCTCTGAGACGAGACTGTTCCCTTTGGAAGAAGGCAAATGGTTTCAGTGGTCAGGGGCTTTGCCCTCAGGTAGTTCCGAAGGAATGGGTGAACTCTTCCTCTGTCGCAGAGATCAAACTGCAGTTAGAGTGCCCGGAGCCTCCACACCCCCTCCTCATCTCAGTCCACGGGACTGATTCAGAGAACAGGTAGGGCAGCATTTCCCATAACAACTGGTGAAACAGGGTTCCAGAATTGGCAAGATGCAAAAACTGAGTCAGAGCTCTCCCACGTGAGGACGATGGAATTACCCAAGTTAGGGAGGTGGAGACACTGGGTTGAGGGAGTGGCTTAAGGAGAGTGTGTGGGAGGAATTGGACAATAAGAGACTGAGGACTCAGAGAAAGATGGGGGATGTGGATGTGTTGATGTGGACGGCAGGAAGGCTTCCTAAGCCGAGCAGTCACACGGAGCCTCCTACTTAGTGGGGCCCTGTGCTTGGCTTACTCCTCTGATGTCACCTTAAAATGCCTCATATTTTGTTTTGTTTTTTGCTTTTTCGATTTTTTAAAGATTTATTTGAGAGAGAGAGAGAGAGAATGCAAGTGGGGGAAGGGGCCAAGGGAGAGAGAGAATCCTGAAGAGGACTCCCTGCTGAGCCTAGAGCCTGGCGCGGGCTCCATCCCAGGACCCTGAGATCATGACCCGAGCCAAAATCAAGAGTCAGCCACTTTACCAACTGAGCCAGACACCCCAAAATGTCTCATATTTTTTGAACAAGGGGCTTCCCATTTTCATTTTGCCCTGGGACCTGCAGACGATGTGGCTGATCTTGTGAGAAGACGTCTAAGAACCCAAACGAGTAGATTGACGTCCTCACTACGACTTTGGGTTGTGGTGTGTTGCTATTAATGCCATTTGTGCACCCCCAGGCAGAAGACACCACAAGACAGCCAACATCACCAAGACAAGAGCTCCTCAGCTTGACTTGCTTGATATTCCTCCTCAGAATAATAGGGGATGATACTTCATCCACACCATCTACCACCATCATGACAGAACGGAACAGCCCAGCTACACCCTGGCAACCAAGGTAGCGCCCTCGTCCTAATCTCCATGGGATGGCATTGTGTGGTTGCCATTACCAGTGATCTATGTAGTTCATGGTTCCTTTGAGGTAATTCCTTCAGTTTCTCTTATTGCTCTCTGTCCTTCATTCAATAACCATCTATGGTTAGTTATCATGTGACAGATGGAGTGTTCCATCTCCAACCCACCCACCAAGAGCTTACTATGCCCTAACTACCCTCCAAAATAAAGGAGCCCAACAGAGAAAGGCCTGGAATGAGCAGGAAGGAAGGAGTGGCCCTCCAGAGTGTTTCACACTCCTCTCCCCACCCACTTCTCAAGGCAAATTCGAAGTCAAAATCCCCTCCTTTCATGTGGCAAGCTCACAGTTTGAAAAGTAGCAATTTATCTTGCAGTATGAATTTAAAACCTTATCGTGAATCTCCACACTGGAATTTAGAGAGAACTATGCCCTCTCCTCGGTACTGGTACAGGAGGGTGGTACAAGAGCAATCAAGCTAATCACGTGACATAGAGACAGAAGGAATCCTTGTATGAACACCCATTTCCAGGACATTCTCAATGGAAACAAGTAGAATGGAAACGAATTTCCGCCTTCACACGGCACTTCCCCAACTTCTTCTCTCCTCTACCACCTGCAACTGTTCTGTGTACATTCTCCTAGCCCTCCCTCTTTACATGGAAAATCGTTATGTACATACATACATACATAAGACATATATATCTTACATCTAATTTTTATAATGTATAACATGAAATTTTCTATCTTAACCACGTTTAAGTGCACAATTCGGTGGACCAGCACCACCATCCACTCTTCCCATCCTGCAAATTGAAACTTTATAGCCGTTAAACAGTACCTCCCCGTTCCTCCCTCCCCCAGCCCCTTGGGAGCACTGCTCAGCTCTCTGTCCCTATGATTTCGACAATCCAAGTACCTCATATGTCTCCATTCATTTGAGCTACTATAATGGAACACCATAGACTGGGAAGCTTATAAGGAACAGAAATGTATTCCTCATCGTTCTCGAGGTTGGTAGTCTAAGATCAAGACACTGGCAGACGAGGTATCTAGAGAGGGCCTGCTTCCTGGTTCGTAGATGGCTGTCTTTTCCCTGTGCCCTCACACCGCGGAAGGGTCAAGGCAACTCTCTGAGGTCTCTTTTATAAGGACGCTAATCCCATTCATGAGGACTCCACCCACCCTCATGACCTAATCACCTCCCAAGGCCCCACCTTCAAACACCATTCACACTGGGGATTAGGTTTCAATATATGAAGTTAGGAGAGATACAAACATTGGTCTATAGCATCATATAAGTGGAATCCTATAGTATTTGTCTTTTTGTGACTGGCTTATTTCACTCAGCATAATGTCTTGGAGGTTTTTCTGGCATATACCAGAATTTCTTTCCTTTTTAAGACTGCTTAATAGCCCATTGTATTTCTATACCACACTTTGCTTATCCATTCACATATAACTTTTAAATTAAAAAAATGTAATGGGACCACAATGCACGTAATGTTCTGAATCTTACTTTTTTTACTTAATGACGTCTATTCCATTAGAGTTTATGTAGATCTATGCAATTCTTTTTTAATGGTAGTCTATTATACTGTACAGGTGTATCATGGTTTATTTAACCATCCTATTTTTGCTAGATATTTGGGTGGTATACAGTAAATGTTATCAACAATCCTATGCTGAGGGTCCTTGTTCGTACATATCATGCCCACGCACAGGCACTTTGTCAGATGCTTAGAAGAGGAATCCCAGATGCAAGGTTATGCTTATTTTTACAACTGCCAAGCTGCAATTCAAAAAATCATCACCATTTCTTCTTCTGCCATCAGGGTGTGAATGTGCATCCTTCCCCAAATTGTTGCCAATGTCTGGCATTGGTCTTTCATTGCTGTCCTAATATTCATGTTGCTGATTACTAGGAAAGTGGAGCATCTTTTAATTCTTTTGTTGACTGCTTGCATTCTATGAACTGTCTGTTCATATACTTTATACATTTTTCTCACTTCATCCTAGAGACAACAACCCTCTGACGGAAGTTAGTTAGTTAGTTAGTTAGTTAGTTAGTTAGTTAGTTAGTATCCCCATTTTACAGACAAATATCCAGAAATACAGATGAATATCCAATAGCCAGAGAATGATAAAGTAACTTCTACCTGACACAGTAAAACATAGTGGTAAGAGTTCAGTCTCCAGAAACAGAATGCCACTTCCTGGCTGTGTTACCTTGGACAAATTACCTAGCCTCTCTGTGCTTCAGTCTTCTCTTCTGCAGAATGCAAATGTTAATAGTGCCCATCTCATGGTACCTATCTTGTAAGGTTATTGTGAGGGTAAAATGAGACAAGCCCTGATAATGTTTGAGTAGTAGCTGACACATCATGGATGCTCAGTATATGCCAACTATTATTAATATTCTTTTAAAAACCATGCAGATCTGGAGTAGCTTGGAAGATGTTTATGACACAATGGCCAATGCAAAAAAAAAAAAAATCCACTAAATACTGTATCTTCCATGATTGCAATTTTGTGAAAACTATATCTGCTCAATCGTGGACAAAGACTTGACGGAAATACACATAGGTGAAAAGAATTTCTCTGTTAGGGTGATGGGGTTATGGATAGCTTTTAAAATTCATTCTCTAATTAATAAGAAAGGGAGAGAAGAAAGAAAGAAAGTAAATTCCAACTATGGACTTCGTCCTTGAAGATGTGAAGGAGGTTCTCAAACACCCCCAGACCAGTGCCTTGCCTCTAAAGAACACGACTGTAATGTGCCTGAGCCATGCTGGGCTAGCTCACCATGCTCTCTTCTCTCCAAAAGCTACCTGGTAGCTTTGTCCCTCTGAATTACAAACACCAGTGCTTTGTCTCCTTGGTCATTCATTTAATAGATATTTACAGAGAGCCTCCTATGTGCTAGACACCATTCTAGGCACCTTAAATATAAAGTGGTGAACAAGAAAAGGAAGGCCTTGGAGCCTGATTTATAATGAGGTACTTAACACTCGGGAAAACAGTATGGAGGTTCCTCAAGAAGTTAAAAATAGAACTACCCTATGATCCAGCAATTGCACTACGAGGTATTTACCCAAAGGATACAAAAATACTGATTCGAAGGGGCACATGCACCCTAATGTTTATAGCAGCACTATCAACAATAGCCAAACTATGGAGAGAACCCAAATGTCCATCAACTGATGAATGGACAAAGAAGATGTGGTATGGGGTGCCTGGGTGGCTCAGTCATTAAGCGTCTGCCTTCGGCTCAGGCCATGATCCCAGGGTCCTGGATCGAGCCCCGCAACGGGCTCCCTGCTCCGCGGGAAGCCTGCTTCTCCCTCTCCCACTCCCCCTGCTTGTGTTCACTCTCTAGCTGTGTATCTCTCTCCGTCAAATAAATAAAATCTTAAAAAAAAATAAATCCTAAAGAGAAATTTAAAAAAAGATGTAGTATGTGTATATATGTGTGTGTGTTTATATGTATATATATATACACACATATATATATGTATGTATATAAACACACACACATACACAATGGAATATTACCCAGCCATCAAAAAGAATGAAATCTTGCCATTAGCAAAAACGTGGATGGAGCTAGAGTGTATTGTGCTAAGCAAAGTAAGTCAATCAGAGAAAGACAAATACCATATGATTTCACTCATATGTGGAATTTAAGAAAGAAAACAGATGAATATAGGGGAAGGGAAAAAAAAAGAGAGAGAGGGAAACAAACCATAAGCGACTCTTACCAATAGAGAACAAACTGAGGGTTGAGGGAGGGAGGTGGGTGGAAGATGTACCTAGTGGGTGATGGGGATTAAGGAGGACACTTGTTTTGATGTGACTGGGTATTATATGTAAGTGATGAATCACTAAATTCTACTCCTGAAACCAATATTACACTGTATGTTAACTAACTAGAATTTAAATAAAAATTTGAAAAAAAAAACATGAGGAACTTAAGACAGTAAAGCAGTAAATATATGAATAAAAAAAGATCAGATAGTGCTATTCAGAGAATTAAAATACAGGATTGTGACAGTGGCTAATGGTAGGGCTCCTTTTGATTGGTGGTCAAGGAAGGCTTCCCTGAAGAGGTGGCACTTCAGCTGATGGCAAGAAGGTACCAATGTGGGATGATCAGGAGAAGAATATTCTGGAAAGCGGACAGCATATTCAGGACAGAAACCTTCTGGTGAGTGTGGGGGATGAAGGAAAGTTAGTGTGGCTGGAGTATGGTGGGTGAGGGTAGAAGCAGGGTGAGATTAGGTCAGATCAGGTGGGGCTTTGTGAGGGAGGGCAAGTACTTTGAATTTTATTAGAAGGGAGATGGGAAGTCATTGAAAGGTTTTTAAATAAGTGACTTGATCTGATGTATGTTTTTAGAAAGATCCTCTGGCTGCCGGGTGGCAAACTATTGTAGGGAGATTGGAAGCAGACACTGGTTCCAAGGGCCACTGCAGTGATCCAGGCAAGGGATGCTCAGGGATTAGGGTGTTGGCAGTGGAGGAGAGAAATGGATGCTGGGATATCTTTTGGGGGTAGATGTTCCAGGACTTGCTGAGGGCAAGGGAAACAGGAATCTAAGACAATGGGTAATTGCATACCATTTACTTTGATGGGGAAAATTGGAGAATCAAATTTTTCAGGAAAAAAAAATTAATAATCTCATTAATTAAGTAGAAATATCAAAGTTGGTTATGCGAGTCTGGATCTTCAAAGAGATGTCAGAGCAAGAATCACAGGTTTGGAAACCTCCATACATTGATGGTATTTAAACCGGGAGATCAGTGGGATCACTCAGGAAGAGTGTAGATGGAGAAGAGAAAAAACCCAGGAGGGGTACCTGGCTGGCTCAGTCGGGGGAGTGTGTGACTCCTGATCTCGGGGCTGTGAGTTCGAGCCCCATGTTGGGTGTAGAGATTACTTAAAAATAAAATCTTTTTAAAAAAAGAAAGAAATAAAAAGCTCAGGATTGAGTCCTGAGTTTTTTGAAGTTGAGAAATTAAGCAAAAAATGGAGAATCTGAAAACGACACGTGAGGATGAGCATTGAGGTAGGGGGAACATCACCAAGTAAGACTGCAAAAGCCAAGAGAAGAAAGTGTTCCAAGAAGGAGGGCACAGGTCAGCTGTGTCAAATGTTGCTAAAACATCAAGTAAGATAAGGACTAAAAAGTAAACACAAGGTTCTAGAAAAAGGGAGATCATTGAATTTCATTATAGACATCATGAACACAAAGGGCATGCCAATTTGGGAGCCCAGTAGGATTGGGTTTGAATTTTAGTTCCACCACCTACTAGCTGTGTGACTTTGGACATGTTACTGCACTTGTCTGTAAAATTTGGATAATGACATTTACCTGATGGGATTGTTGTAAAGTGTCCATAAGATCGAGTATATGAAATTGCATAGCACCCAGTATATATTGGTTCCCACTTTTCAGGCAGCTGTATGAAGGCAGGGAACTTGGGGCAGCCCCAGGGAAGAGGTCTTGGTGTCCTCAAATTCTGGTTTTGAAACCTCTACAGTGCTTGTTTTCAAAGGAAAGGAAAGAGTTATTGACCCAGAGGCCAGAAAGTTTGGGTGGCTGACTCTATCCAAGAGAAAAATGAGGGCAGGTTTCCCCTTGCATCTCAGGCTGAGCCTTTAGCCTCTTGATGTGGCCTCAGGCATCTTCCCTAATGAAATTCAAGGTCATATGTTCATACCAGTTGGTCACTATCCTCACTCCTATTGAGTTCTGGACTGAGCAGGATGGATTGAAGCTAAAGGTGACTGACTTGCTGCCTAAAACCTTGAGTGGTGTGTTCTGAGCAAAACTGGTATTGGGGGCAATGTTCCTGTCACTTGGACAAGTTTCTGGGACATATAAGAAGTTCCAGACCCTGTGGTAAGAAGACCATGGTCCCCCTAGGCCTTGCATGGAGACGAGTGGATCAGACATAGCAGGGGAGCCCATTTCGGGGCCGTATTTGTGCTTTCTTCCTGTAGAAATGTAGCTGTGACTACAGGGTGGGAAATGGCCAGAATGAGTGGTCACTGTCTACATGGCAGTGTGCAGGTATTGGATTTAGTGCTTATCCTAAATGGACAGGTCTGGAGTCACCCAGTTCTTATTCCCAGGAGTTACTGGGAAATGCCCGGAGCTCAGTAGAGTCGTAAATGAGAATGAGTGCCAGGAAAGCAGGTAGTGTTTAGGGTAGGGAGGGCAAAGCGTGGCATACAGGCAGCCACTCTACAGCCCTTGGTCCAAGGCAGACACTGCTAATCCATCACCACTCGCTCCTACTAAACCTAAATTGAGCCTCTAATCTAACCCAGCCCTAAACACATTCTCAGCATTGAGTTCCATGTCGCCGCAACCAGTACTTTGGCCTTGGCCTACCAGACAAAAAATATTCTTGAGCTAGGACAACTTTACCAATTGAGCTGGTGCCCAAATAACTCTCTATAATCTGAGGAGAGGAGTGTTCTGTCCTGTTTTAAGAGTATCTTGTAGCACTTGACCATCACCTTCAATCCTTCATTATATGAAACTAATTTCAGGGAATGATGGAATTTTGGAACTGAACAGTCATGGGCATCTGAGAGCAGCTCTTTTCAGATGTTATGATCGTGGTAAAGGCAGACTGTGTAGTGAGTCTAGAGCGGGAGCTGAGATTGTGCATTTGGAGCAAGCTCCCAGGAGGCACTGAAGCAACTGAATGAACTACGGTCTACACTTTGAGTAACGAGGGAATCGACCATGTTAGGCGATGACTCACCAGAGAGGAGAGGAAAATTTCAGACAAACAAGAACCTAATAGGGCTCACAGTGTTCTAGAGAAAACTTGGCAAGATCGTGCAGCCACCTGGACAAGCAATCCGGGATGAGGTAACTGCCATGCGTACTCATCTTATGAAATGTATGAGTAGCTTGAAGAGAATATGCTCTCCAAACTCCCATCACCTTGTGTGCGGGTTGCCGCTCATGAGCAGAGAAGGATGATGGCTGCTGGGCACTTTGCCTTGCCACTTCGGCAGAGAGGCAGGGAGCAGGCTGCCAGGAGACTTCTTGGAATTAGCCGGGATCAGGACGAGATAAGGGGAAAGCACAGTATCCTAGGAGCAGAGAAAGTGGCCGGGGCACTGCCCTTTGCGTTGGTAGCTGTAGCTTTTTCAGGGCCAGAGGTGGTCCTGGAGCATAAGCAACTAACCAGAGATAGCCTCTGTAGCCCATTTCTTCACCTTCTCCCTCTGTTTCTGCCGAGAATGCTTGTTCGAGCAGCCTTCCTGCTAGAGGAGAGTCCAGTTAAGATGGTTTGTTTATTGGCTCTTTCAATGCATGTATCTCTCATACTGGGTACAAGCCTGGCTAGACCCAAGGCACATTCAGATAAGTGACTGCTGAAGCTGTAGTTGGTTATGAGAGGGGGGCTCAGAATGCTGGGGAATGGCTCTCACCACCAGACCTAGGTCTTCTCGAGAACCTCCACGCTCCCCACCGGGCAGCCTAGCATGATAGAAAAGGTACTGGTTTGAACTCGAATCTCAACTCCTCACTAAGGCCTCTGTGTGTTGGACAAGTGACCTGATTTCTCTGAACCTTGTTTTTCTCATTGGCAAAATATTAGCTCCATGCAGAATGTCAGGATTAAGTGAGGCAATGAACGGATGCGTGCTGAAGGCAAGACCTGTCTCGTCCCAAGCGCTCACATGGGGTGGGGGGGTCCCCTTCCTGGCTCCACTTCTAACAACACAGCCTCTGCCACCCGAAGCAGCTGCTGACTCCGCCCAGCCTCTGCTGGCCCGTCTCCTCTTCCGTCCCTTTGGCAGCAGGCCACCAGGGAACACGTGCTTCTCTTCCATCGTAAAATGAAAATGTGAGGGTTTCATGAACCACTGGATTTGGAAATATTGAGGGTGACCATACATCACAGTGCATCCAGAACAGTTCCAGTGTATACCTGATGTCCTGTCCTGTTTAGCAGTATAACACTCTCAAGGGTCCCATTTCAAGTGATAAAGTAGAAACTCTAAGGGGCTATGCAAATACTAGGCACTGTACATTGTATTTGTATTTGGAAGCTCTTGCTGCTAACTGTACATTATGACTGGAAACACAGAGTTGAAATGGTTCTTTCCACCTTCCTTATTTGACCAGGCCCCCTTATTCCTATCCTTTTCTTTGGTGTGGGGGGAGGGACAAGAGGAAACCCAAGGAGTTTTGATGATTGGCGAGAGCCTCAGGAGCAGGAAAATCTCCCTGGCCAGGAGAGGACCCTCCTAGCCCCCTCCACCCGTGCCCACCATCAGCCACCAGGCTCCCTTTCAGCTCCACCCAAGGCCAATGACTCACTTCCATTCAGGCTTAGACCTGTGCTCAAACAGTTCATGAAGAAGCTCCACTTTCCCTCTGACAGTGAGGGTGGCAAATATTTTCCTGAGAATGTGAAACCCACATGGGCTTGGAGAGGCCAGGGCCCCGCTGGGCCATCTGCATTGCTCAAACATCTCTCTTCTTCCTTCTCTTCTCTCTCTCTCTCTCTCTCCCCTCTTATGGGAGCTATACTGAAATTGAGCAATACTCTGGAATAATTGGGTCAAGTCAGCCATGTGTGGGGAGGAAGAGACAACTGTGTAGGTGACTGTGGATTAGGCAGACACACTATTAGCCAAACAGGAAAATCTGGAACATCCATGTGCTGACTATCCAACGACCCCTCACTTACTGGGTCAAGGCTAGCTCCACTCAGAAAGCAAGAGATCCTTCACCACCAGGTCCCTAACCCTCAGCCTCATCTCCCTCCGTGCCCACAATGCACCCTTGTCTTGAGTCACACTGAACTTTGCAGTGTCCCCTGAATATGTCGACTATTCATGCCTCTGTGCCTTTAGTTACCCATGCCGTTCCTCTTCCTTGCAGTGCTCTCTCCCCTCTTTATAGCTCTGAAAACTCCTACTCCAGCATCTGCTGCTCTGAGAAGGTCTCCCCAGGCAGTTAGTTTCCTTTTTCTCTCTCCTCCCAAAGCACAGCACTTGTATTCCCATCAGTGCTGTAGAGATCTGCCTCCCAACTCGTTCGATTGTTAGCTTCTCAAGAGAGGGACCTTGTCTTACTCAGCTTTGTATTTCCAGAGCCCGTCACCATCTTTGGCTCACGTGAAGTGCTTAGTAAATGTATGCTGGATGGATGGATGGATGAGTAATGGTGAAAACATTGGCTGTGGGGTCAGGACACCTTGATTGGTGCCCCAGCTCTGCCAGCGACCACTGTGTGATATTGGCCAAGTCACTTAACCTCTCCTAATCTCAGATGCCTCACCAACAAGACGGTAATAATAACACCCACACTACCTACCTTGTAGGGCTGCAGTGAGGGCCCAATTGACATAAAGTATGGGAAAGACCTTGTAAGCTAGAAAGGGAGATACCAGCACTCCAACACAATGAAGTCTATTACATTAATTGGGCTTCAAAGCCCTCACTCCCAAGTGAGGTGAGTGCTGGAGAAAGAGGCCTCTAGTCTCTGAACCCTCCAAGAAACTGTCAGCAGAAGTATCTTTCAGTGCAAGCACAAAGACAGATGGATGTGCTTATATGGAAATGTGTTTTTAACAAATATAACATGAGAATGGAATTCTTTTTTCCCCACATCAAGCCTTGATAGCTAATTAATTCCACCTGGAGGAGAGCACCAGGAGTTGGACAAGGAAGAGTACTTATTCCATGTTTGGGAAATAATTTACGGTAGCTATCTCATGGGGATCTGGGGAAAGGCAATGGATAAACCAAGTCATTGGTTTTGAAGGATCTCAAAGATTATTTAGTCTGACCTCATCATTTTACAGGCAACCCAGAGAGGGGACACGATCAGACTAAGATGTTGGGAATTGGCAGAACTGGGCAAGGCCTCCCCTGCTTTTGCTCCTACATAGCCGATTCTGCTGAGCCCGGACCGGGATGACACTTCTCAGCCCGAGTTGATGTTGATGGTTCTAGACCAGCCTGTGGACAATAATGATTCAAGGAAGTACTCTTCACAGTAGACTTCATTTTTCTCGTGGCAAATACTGTGCCCAAATGAATGCTTTCAAGTTGATGATCCTTGACACCCCCTTGTCTTCTCCCTAATAATCTCCATTTTGTCAGGTCTCACATAGTATTGAAATATTTATCTTTTTAATATGCCTTTAATGTGTGGAGTGCCTGAGTAGATGCTGAGCACTGTGCTGGACTTCGTGACAGTGAGACATAGAGTCCAAAACTGCAATGAGGAGCGCTGTGGACTGGTCCCCAGGGGACCTGGATTCCCACTCCCTGACCGTGCCACCAACCACTGTGGCACCTGGACAAGGCATTTCCACCCTCTGAACCTCTGTTTTCAAGTCCATGGAATAAGGCTGAATTTTTCCCGATTTTGGATCTATGAGATGAACAGGGATTCTTGATGCCCACCAGTAAGAACAGGATGTTGCAATCAGTTTTTGTTTTTTTTTTTTTAACTCAGATGTCATCTCTAACTCAGGCTAGGGGCACATGGTAGGGTGGGGTCAGAGACTGTGTTCTTCCAAATATTTGAGTAGTATATTAGGCAAAATTTCAGCTTCAGCTGGGAGCCAAGTCTGGTTAGCCATTCTCTCTTCTCTGTTTTGTTCTCTAGGATACTGAGGGATAAGAACCCTTGGCCTTAGCCACAGTCATAAATTTTTTGTTTGTTTACCATAACTTTATTATTAGTTATTTCCCCCTTTGAGCTGATGTTCTTGACTTTGTTCCCACCTTTTTCCCTGGTCATCGCATCAACACCTATAATTTCAACTACCACTTAGATGCTGAGGATTCTCAAACTATTCTGATCCACGGCAGGACCATATACTCTTTCCTTTGGGCATCGCCCGTAAACTTTAGACTACACATTCAGTATGTCCTCCTGAGTGCCCCACAGTCTCACCACATTCGACATCTCCTCCCCTCCCCTCTTACTTCTCTTTCAGTCTTCCCTTTCTTGGCAATGATGCCGTTTTCAACCGGGTGACCAAGCAGACCCTGTAAATCATCCTGATGCCTCCCTTGTCCTGCCTATTCCAGCCAACTCCTTCCCTAACCTAGCTCATGTCCTTCTTTTCCTATTTCCAGCACTTTTCCCCTGGTTCCTGCCTTATCATCTCTCACCTGGACCACTGTATCAGCTTCTTAACCTGCCTTCTTGCTTCTTTGTTAGCACCTCTTCTTCCAATCTATCCTCTACATTGTAGCCACGAGCAGTAGTTTTCATCCTTGATGTAATTGGGATCACCTGGGATGCTTTAATCCACTGATGCCTGGGTTTCACCCCCAGAAACCCTGATGTAATTGGTCTGGGGTGTGACCCAATATGGAGAGTCCTAAATGTTCCTCAGCTGATTCTAAAGTCAAGTCCAGGTTGAGGGCTACTGTGCTAAAATAATTTTCTGAAACTACATAACAGGGTGAAGTCTAAATCTTATAACTGGCATTACCCAACCATTCCCAACCATTCCCCAGCCTCGCTCATCTATTGCCTTATCTGCCCAGGTGATTCCAGTATGTAAGCAAGAATGAGACCACTTCTCTTAGCTGCAGCATGAATGCAGTGGTCCAGGTAAAAGATCATGAGCAAAAATGAGAGCAGGCTGGAGATGGTGCGTTCCACTGACTCTTTTGTCCTCCCTCAAGCCCAGATGCATAATCAGTAAAAATATTCTTGGATACAAAATCTGATTCACCTTCCCCCAGTTCCTCTTCATTGTGCATCCTTCCAGCATGAAAGTGAGTTTGGCTAAGCAAGCAAAACACTGTGACTATTATCCTAGTGAAAGCGAGGGTGGGAAGGGGCTGCCTGATACCAGAGAGGCCCCTAGCAAACTATTGTCATACGTGCTAAGTCCCAAAGATGGTGTAAAACAGTTCTTGGCTTTCCTCTGGAGTCGCCCCCTGCCCTTCTAAACCCACCTAAGCTAGACATCAAAGCTTGCCTCTCTGTCTGCCCATCTTTTCTTTACATCAGTCCTCTTGGTTTTTTGGTCTTTGCCTCCCCCCGCAATCCCACCCCCCACTTCGGGTTCTGCTTCTCTTTTTCTTTACTCTGATTCATGCTCAGCCAATTGGGTGCATCAAGCTTCCCCTGGAATGAACTGATGGAAGGGAAGTTTAGGGACCCTTGGAATCCAGTTCTGTAGGACTCCATAGTCCATGTTCTTTCCACTGTACCAAGCATCTTTTAGTAAATTTTCATTTGTTTGGGGTTTTTTTTTTTTTGAGAAATCAAGGCTTTCCCAAGAGCAATCTAATCTAAACAGTATGAGGTCAGAAAGCAGATGTGACCTCAGGAGTGAGCCTTTCAAAAGTCCTGTGTTTTCCAGATTAACATTTGCAATGAGGGGGTCACAGTCCTCATGGGATTTCCTAGAGGAGCATTCTTTGGAGGTGGCATGGGGAAGTAGAAAGTGCAGGGACAGGAGTCAGTAAAACAGCAAGAGTCTTGAATAACAGGCCAGGTGGTCTTGAGAAAGTCACTTACCCTCATTTTTCTTGTCAATAACTGAGAATAATATATTTGCTTTTGTTCGGTTTCTGTGAAGATCCTATGAAAGAATGACTGAGGAAGTGCCTTTAAAACTGTGCAGAACTCTGAATACATAAGGCATTGTTATTCTGCATGCAAATGTAAACAGCTGATGCCTGGAAGTGAATCGTGGAGTAGATGCCTTAATTTGAAAAGGCAAAACCAGTCAGGCGTCAGATTCATCAGGTGGTTCATATGGTTTTCTAACAAGGGATCATAATTTGTCTTAGGACATTCAAAAAACTCCTATAAAACAATGCTGCGCAGGATGTAACATACTGAAGATGAAGATGTAAGGGCACAATACCCAGACTTACAACACACTGGCTGTTTTGCAGTTTGAAAAGTAAAAACAAATTTTGGGAAGAAATGTTTCTCTCCCAGCCAAGCAGCCAAAGACTAAATCCAAGGGAGAAGGTCCAATGGGTACTTCTAGAGTCTAATCTGGATTAGCAAAGCTAAATGTCCACAGGGTAAGACAATGGTGAGGGGTGAGGAGT
The DNA here is from genome assembly GCF_054177405.1 of Leptonychotes weddellii. NCBI lineage: Eukaryota > Metazoa > Chordata > Mammalia > Carnivora > Phocidae > Leptonychotes > Leptonychotes weddellii. Next base: position 57,623,187 of record NC_138382.1, read on the forward strand.
GAGTAGACCGAGCTTCTGAAGGACAATTACAAGGGCAACAGCTACTCCATATCTGCCCATTGTGGCCATGTAGGAATCTGAATGCACCAGATTTTCTGATTTTTCAGGAAAAGCTGGAATTGTAGGCTTTTGTTTGTGCATGTACATGAAATTTCCATTTTTAAATGTTGTCAGTGGAACAAATTTAAAATACTAGGTAAGCCAAACCAAATAGATGAGCTGATTGGACTTGGCCCTCAGGCCACCCACCTATAACTTCTGCTCTGGGCCAACTTGCCACCCATTAGAACTACCTTGTGGAGGCTTTAGAAATCTCACTGCTTAGGACTTACCCTGAACCAATGGAATGAGAATTTCTGAGGGTGAGACTTAAATATGTATATTAGTTAAAGCTGGCCAAGTGATTCCAGTTTTCAGCCAAGTTTGAGAACCAGTGCTTATGAGGCTTGCTACTTAAAATCTAGTCTTGTGATGCCTGGGTGGCTCAGTTGGTTAAGTGTCCTGGGTCCTGGGATCGAGTCCCGCATCGGGCTCCTTGATTAGCGGGGAGCCTGCTTCTCCCTCTGCCTGCCACTCCCCTTGCTTGTGCTCGCTGTCTATCTCTCTCTCTCTGACAAATAAATACAATCTTTAAAAAGAAAAATCTAGTCTTCACCCTGAAAACTGAAATCGATGAAAGAAAGTGAAGAAGACACAAATAAATGTAAAACTGACATCAATGAAAGAAACTGAAGAAGACACAAATAAATGTAAAAATATTTCATGTTCATGGATCAGAATAATTAATGTTGTTAAAATGTCCATACTACCCAAATTTATAGATTCAAAGCAATCCCTATCAAAAATCTAATGACAGAGGCGCCTGGGTGGCTCAGGTGTTAAGCGTCTGCCTTCGGCTCAGGTCATGATCCCAGGGTCCTGGGATCGAGCCCCGCATCGGGCTCCCTGCTCGGCGGGAGGCCTGCTTCTCCCTCTCCCACTCCCCCTGCTTGTGTTCCCTCTCTCGCTGTGTCTCTCTCTGTCAAATAAATAAAATCTTAAAAAAAAAAATCTAATGACACTTTCCACAGAAATAGAACAAACAATCCTAAAATTTGAATGGAACCACAAAAGACCCTGAATAGCCAAAGCCATTTTGAGAAAGAAGAACGAAGCTGGAGGCCTCATATTTTCTAATTTCAAACTATACTATAAAGCTAGTGTCATCACAATACTGTCGTACAGGCATAAAAATAGACACATAGACCAAGGGAACGAATCAGGAACCCAGAAAAATCCCCACACTTATACAGTCACCTAATATTCAACAAGGGAGCCAAGAATACTCAATGGAGGAAAGGATAGTCTCTTTAATAAATAATATTTAGAAAACTGGATATCCACATGCAAAAGAATGAAACTGGACCTCTACCTTATGCCACTCACACAAATTAACTCAAGATGGGTTAAAGACTTAAAGATAAGACCTGAGACCATGAAACTCCTAGAAGAAAGCATACAGAAAAAGTTCCTTGACAAGGATGGGTCTTGGCAATGATTTTTTGGATATGACACTGAAAGCAGAAACAACAAAAATAAATAAGTGGGACTACATCAAACTGAACAACTTATACCAAAAAAAAAAAAATCAACAAAATGAAAAGGTAACCCACGAAACAGAAGAACATATTTGCAAATTATATACCTAGTAAGGGGTTAATATCCTAAATATATAAGAAACATACAGACTCAATAACAAAGCAAACAAAAACCACCCACACATAATCTGTTTAAAATGGGCAGAGGACCTGGATAGACATTTTTCCAAAAAAATATGCAGATGACCAACATGTACATGAAAAGATGCTCAACATCACTCATCACCCGGGAAATGCAAATAAAGACCAAAATGAGATATCACCTTATACCTGTTAGAATGGCTTTTAACAGAAAGACACGAGATAACAAATGCTGGCAAGGATACAGGGCAAGGGAACCCTAGTGCCCTGTTGGTGGGAATGTAAATTGGTGTGAATTGGAAAACAGTATGGATGTTCCTCAAAAAATTAAAAATAGAGCTACTGTGTGATCCAGCAATCTCACTTCTAGGGATGTAGCTGAAAGAAATGAAATCAGGATCTCAAAGAGATATCTGCACCCCTATGTTTATGGCAGCATCTACAATAGCCAAGACACAGAAACAACCTAAGTGTCTGTCAATGGATGAATTGATCAGTACACACACACACACACACACACGAATATTATTTGGCCATAAAAAGAAAGAAAATCCTACCATTTGTAACACCATGGATGGACCTTGAGGGCATCATGCTAGGTGAAATTAGTCAGACAGGGAAAGACAAATGTATGATCTCATTTATACATGCAACCAAAAAAGAAAAAAAGAAAGTAACTATGTGAGGTCCCGGATGTGTTAACTAACCTTAGGTGGTAATCTTTCACAATATATACGTATATCAAATCATCACATCAAGTTTCAAAAATGAGCTAGACTAAACTAAACCTTGGGATGCACACGTGGGCGGTAACACTATGAAAAAATACACAATGTCTCCCATGGGGAGGCTGCTCCTACTGACTGAATCGAGCCCGCCTGTGCTTCTGGTAACCTCTTTTGCCACCTGGAAGTCTAGTCCTTTGCACTAGCTTATGACATGTTTCTCTGCCACCAGTAGGTTGCTTAATCCTGTGGCAGGCATGTGCTCCCCAAAAGGGCTTGAATCTCAGCCTTAGAAGGAGGAGAGGAGGAGGAAGGGGTATCGTTCTAAGTCCTGGATTCCTTGTCCACTATGCTTCAGAGCCAGTAGCTGCTCTCTGCACTTGCTGCTTCTGTATCTTTTGTCCCGTTTACTAATAACCATACTTCACTAGTTAAAAGTACTTTATACTTCTACGGATACCTAGAGTAGTCAAATCCATAGAGACAGAAAGTGAAATAGTGGTTGCCAGGAGCTGAGAGGTGGAGGAAAGAGGAGCGAGTGTTAGTGGGGACAGCTTTAGTTTAGGAAGATGAAGAAGTTCTGGAGAGGGATGGTGGTGATGTTTGTACAACAGTGTGAATATGCTTTATGCCGCTGAGCTGTACACTTAAAGATCATTAACCTGGCAAATTTTATGTTGTGTATATTTTACCACAATAAAAAAATTTCTTTATATTCCGTTTCCGAATTATAGGTGTGGTTTCTGTCTCTTGGTTGGACTGTGGCTGATACCCAGGGGCATGGCTGCAGCCTCCCCAGGGGCTTCTCCTCCTTCTGGCCTCCCACCTTGAGGCCTCACTCACCCGGCAGCAAGATCCATGTTCCTAACAAAGACCTGGTCTACTCTTCTCCCACCCTGAACCCCACTCCTTGGCTTCCCCCTGTTGTGTGAGTGAGGTCCTAACTCCTGAGCTAGGCATTCAAGGCTTTGGTAATCTAATGCCATCTTGCCTTGCAAACCTCAGCCCCTGTCACTCCCCATCACATTCTCTCATTTACTCAGCCAGATGGTACCACCTGCTCTCTGCTCTGCTCACGCTGACTTTGACTTCTTTGCACTTGCTCATGTGGTTCCTTCCCTCTAGAATCCCTTCCACCACTCCTTCTGTCCCTGCACTGCCACCTGTGAAAAGCTCAAATATTCTACAAGACTCTGTCCTACCAGCTCCCGGCAGGAAACATTCATCCCTCATAACACATTGGGTGCATCACCATGTTATCCTTGCATATCTTATGATATGATGCTGTACATGACTTCCCTCCCAGTGGTCTAGAGGTTTCCTGAGACTAAATCCATATTAAAATAATATTTGTGTTCCTCTATGGGGTTCCTGGCTGGCTCAGTTGGTGAAGCATGTGACTCCTGATCTCGAGGTTCTGAGTTTGAGCCCCACGTTAGGTGTAGAGATTACTTAAAAATAAAATCATAAAAAAAATAAGATAAAATCATATTTGCATTCCTCTAATGCATATAACTCAGAGCCTTGCACATAACAAGCAGTCAGTAAAAAATTGTTAAAAAGAAAGAAGAAAGAAAGAAAGACTTCAAACATTATATAGCACTTTTGAACTCATCTTTGTTCTAGGGCAGACATAGCCAAACAGCATTAGTCTTGCTTTTCTATCTAACCAATTAGAAGTGGTTGCTTGAAGTGCTGTGTGGAGATAGATAAAGCCACATCTGGCCTTGGGGGAAAAAAGAGTACGTGATTGATTAGTAATGTCTGTCATGAGTGCAGGATAGGTAATGGCAACGAGCACAAAATGGATTTGACATTTCTGTTCTACGTGCTTGGCTGAAAAGATTATGATTCCTTTGGAATACATGCACAATTCAAAGTAGAATTTCAGGATCAGGAAAGATAGAAAATTTTTTTCCCTAAAGAAAATGTAGCTTCTTTAGCGCAGAGTCTGCTTGAGCTTCTCTCTCCCTCTCCTTCTGCCCCTCCCACTCAATGCTCGTGTGTGCTCTCTCTCTCTCCCTAAAAAAAAAAAATAAATCTTAAGAAAAAAAGCAAAAGCAATATGATACAGAGAATTCAGTGCTGAAAAAAATAATTGACAGGGCTGAAGGAAGGCTCTGGGCTGAGTCTTTGGAAATGGTTCCTAGAATGACACCATAGAACAGAACTAGGCTCCCAGAGGAGCTGCTACTTCTCTCACAATGAGGAAGGGTGGTAAACATTCATCCAGCTTCAGGAACACCATCTCAAGCACGGTTCACAGGTCCACAGTAGCCGACTCTTTGCGTGGTCTCTCTCCAGATTGCTTCCCTGCTCCTCTCCTCTAATTCAGTGCCCTGGAGGGCCTTATTCTCATCCTTTTCTAGCCACGGGGTCAGCAGGGAAGCGGGAGAGTATGGCTTGTGGAAGGGAAAAGGATATGGCTGGCCTGTCTAGCTCCCATTTCCATTGCCATCCCTCTGTCCTGCCCCAAGTGCCGATGTTTCAGGGCTCCGTCATGGCTGGGTGCTGTCAGGGCAAGGGGAGGAGTGAGCCCTTGGTCTTCATTGGATTTAACCCAGTATCAGAGGGCTTTGCTGATGAAATGGCCTTAGCGTAGGTGGTGAGAGTGGTTTTCTTAACCAGTGCTCAGTGTCAGAAGACTCAGGTGAGTCGGGGCACAGCCATATAAACAGCCGCATCCATCTTTGACACCACCCACAGTTTACAGCCCCCCCCCCCAATTCCCCGCGTGTGTTCCATCGTCTGGCATTGCGTGACTCCTGACACCTCACGTGTGCAGTGACAGAAGCTGGCGGATTCCTCCCTCACCTGATAAGACTTGAGTAGACCTGGGAGATGGGCATCCACCCTAAGCCCACCTCACCCGCACAGGGGCCTCAGAAATCTCCAGAAGAAGCATGAGAGCCCATCCTTTTGCACAAAAACATTCCCAAACATCAGGGGTTAGGAGCCCAGCATCCCCTGGGAGAAAGGAGACAGGAAGTTGTAAGACGCTTTAGTCACTACAGATTCTGCATTTCTCCTTTAACACTGAAAGAAAATGTGGCTATCACTGACTGCTAAGATCACAAAAAGAGAAACCAGATATGGCATACCTCCGATAGTCTTAACAAATATCTCTGATAATCCTGCCAAAAAGATTATGCTTGATCCCCTGTCTGGATCCAGCTGTAACTTTCCAGGAAATACAGATGAAGTACACCAAGAATGTGCAGTCAGCAAAACTGACCGTGGCAACTCTAGGGGCCAAAAAGTCCGGTTCATCCACTCATGAGCTGCATTGACATGAAAGAGCTGGAGGAGAAGCATCTAGGTGAGAACACAGTGAAAAGACATGTCAAATTTTTAAAGTGAGCTAGACTGAACTCAATCTTGGGATGCACATGGGGATGGTAACACTAAATAAATAAATAAATTCCCGGAAGTGATATCAACAAAGCATGACATTTTTTACGGGAATAGGTAGGGGAGGTGTTGTGACAAAGCTCTTTCCTTGACCCAGGCCGGGTTCATCTTACTACAATTCAGTAGACCATAATTTGATTTGTGTGGTTTCCTGTATTTGTGTTCTTTGTTACAATAAAAATATTTTTGAAAAATAAAAAGTCAGAAAGGAGAGCGGGACCTTGTTTCAGAGAGGGGACCCCGGCAGGCAGCAGAACACTGCACGAGAATGTGAGTCTCATGGGTGGAAATCACCATCTGCACCTGCCTCTGACAAAGCCCTACAGTGTGCCCGCACCCCTCACCTCTGTAGTAGTGCCCCAGCGTGGCTAACCCCATGGCCCTTTATATTCTGTGGATTCCACGGTCAGGTTGGACCCATAGATTGCTTCAGTTTTCAAGCATACATGACCCTGGACGATAGCTGAAGTTCAAAATGTATTTTGTAAGCAAATACGTCATCTGGTAAAAGAATGTGTCTAATACGGCAGACACTGCAGGAGCCTACCCAGTATCCATCGGGATAACTAACTAACAAACCCCTATAAAGGGTAGCAATGTGCCAGCTAAAACAAACTCCATTTCTCAGGTTCTCACGTATGAGAGCGAGTGGGTGGGGCTTCCAGGGAATCGACTGTTTTCCTGATAAAAATAATTGGCTTAACCCACTTATGGTTTTTACCTTTGTCCTTCCTCCACATCAGGTGCTACGTGAAGACAATGAAACCCCTTGGTGGTTGGATTTCTGTTACCTGCGGCCAACAGCCTCCTAAAGAATTGAGCGCTTAGATCTGCAGCAACAGAGGGCTCACAAAATCAAAGCAGGGATTTCCCTGAAAAACTAAAAACTAAAAGCAAATTGTCACCTCTCTACGTTCAGGGCATCTGAGAACCAGCTTTGAGATGATCTTTGCTCTGGCGCAGAAGAAGAAATGACACCTGTGTTGGCAGGTAAGGCTCCCTTGTTTTGCGGACTGACGGTAAGGAGGAAATGTTTCCGGATAACAGAGATGCAGGCAGGTGATGCTGAGGCTCTCAACAGAGTTCACTGGGAACATTGCAATAGTGAATCTAGAAGCGCTTTGTATGTGATGGGGTGCTGTGCCCTGGATGGGCTGGTTACATCATCTTAAACTCTTTCTGGCATGGTACAAGTAAAATAGAGACCTCACGGGTGTAAAGAACCAGTGGGAAGAGTACGAAATTTTAAACAAGGACCAGTATTCAACCCCACCACCTGCTGGCCACATGACCTTGGGCGGGTCATTTAGGCTTCTCTGTCTCATTTTCTTCATCAGCAAAATGAAGAAGTTAATGCGTACCTCTCAGGACCATTGAGAAGCCTGGCTTTGATGACGTCCATGAAGGTGCTCCCACAGCCTGGGCTGCACTTAGTAGGTGCTCTTTCTTAGTAGGTCTTGTCACTTAGTAGGTCTTGTCTCTTTCTCTCATAGCCAGTAAGATTTCATTAAGGAACAGTTCAAATTATATCTAAATCGTCATCTCCAGACTGGGCAGAACTTTGTCTTCTGCTCCAGCTGCACCTAAGGCCAAAATCTCAGTGGCAACATCCCTTCCAGGTGGAGATCCAGCCTCTCTTTGCATACTCTTCGAAGCGGGGAGCTTCCTCCCAGGAACCTGACGGGAGCCTTTTCTGAAGTGTTTGAGCACGGTTTCTGAATTCTGAGCCATGGGCAGTCTGATTGGCACACTCCTCCCCGGATCCCTGGAGGAGAGTCACTCTGTGCCAAAGCCACTGCTCTTTCCTTTGCACCGGGAGATCCCTCCCCACTGGTCAAAACGGGGTCCAGAGTAGCCATTCCCCGTGGTGCCCACTCCCTAGAGGTCAGATGCTGGACAGCCAGCCCACAGAGCACTGAATCTGGTTGGCAGGTGTGGGTTTTGGGGTTTTTGGGTTTTGTTTTGTTTTGTCTTTTACCTCACAGTGTTTTTTATAAGTGGGATAAGTGACAACATTGAAAAATCAGGAGATTTCACATTTTAAAAATCTGGGTTCTTGGGATGCCTGGGTGGCTTAGTCTGTTAAGCGTCTGCCTCTGGCTCAGGTCATGATCCTGGGGTCCTGCAATCGAGTCCTGCAATGGGATCCTTGCTCAGTGGGGAGCCTGCTTCTCCCTCTCCCCCTGCTTGTGCGCGTGCTCTCTCTCTGACAAATAAATAATCTAAAAAAATAAATAATAAAAAATAAAAATCCAGGTTCTTATGGAATATCTGTCAATACCAAGTTTTCATTCCCATATGCCAGGAGTTGGCTGGAGCTGCGTGGAGGCTATTCCAGATATGGGGGCATAGCGGTCTGCTGTTCACCATGTTCCTCAACACTGTTAACTATCTTACACTCATCTGGCTTACCTCATTTATATTTGATATCTGGTCCCTATGGGCATTAGGGTTCGCCACCAGTGCTCCATTCAGTGGGGTCTCTCTTGTGTGTAAACAGTTCATTTTCAGCCAGGACCAAGGTAAAACGCACTCCCAACAGGCAAGTTGACTTTCTAGAAAATTCCTTCATTTTTGAATATCACATTTTGAATATCACATTTTGCAATATTTGAATATCACTTTTGAATATCACTTTTGAACATTTGTCCTAAAGAAACATTTTCACATGTGTGCTAATTAGCATCGTTAAATATTCACTACAGCATTTGTTATACTAATGAATCATATGAATGCCTACTTCCTGGGATGGCTAAGTCAGCCACAGGACCTCCATTTCCTAGAGTACTATGCAGCCATAAAATCAATAATCGTAATAATAAGATAGCATTATATGTTCAGACTTTTAGAAATCTCTAACATATGTTAAGTGAAAATAGCTGAGTTGCAAGCTATATAAAAATGCAATGCAATTTATGTTTAAAATAGAAATAACATATTTACAATTAGATATGTCTGTAAATTGACAGAAAAGGCTCAAGAAGGCAATGCATCAAACTTACCGCAGTGATTACTGAGGAAATGAGATGCCCATTGGGGATAACAGTCAATGAATACACTGGCTTTATTAGTATTATTTTAATTTTTTTCTAGTGAGAGTCTACTTATGTTTTGCTTGGGTTCTTGAAATCAAATGAAAAATACAATTCCTACTCTGTGCAGAAGCATGTTCCTGAGATCAAGACTGAATGTGGAGCAATCAATCACCCTGAATCACATTCTGTTTGCAAGCTTCGTTAGTATGTCATGCCTTTCCAAGGAGTCCATACCTCTGGGGTTTGGTGGTAGAGTTCCAATTTTAAATGTGTTGTATTCCTATAAATGCACTCATTCTTGCCAGACTTAGTCTTCTGATTTCAGGTTCAGAAAATACAGTCACTGTATACCTCATACAAATTGCTGTTTCGAAGCAACTGTGTATCAGGGATACATCAAATTTACCAAAGATATCCTCTGGAAGCCTCCATGTCCCCGAACAGGGCTCCATAATGTATCACGTCTGACCAGCATAAATTCTCATGGGCTCAGAGCATGAGGGAAATTCATCCAAGTGTTCCATCTCAGCTCCAAAGGGTGTAATGACAGCCCGATGAAAATAGCACTGCGAGGGCATCGCTCTGCAGGGCTGAGCCTTCCCGTTTCTTCAGAGGCTGAGCCCTGAAGCCTTGGCGGCTGCTGGCCCCTCCACCTCTAGACAGATGCCTGGCTCCAAGTGAGGCAGGCCCACGAAGGCTCTGGCTGCAGCATTCCCACATCTGGCAGGAGCCTCTGATCCACGCCAGCCAAGACAAGACTGGGACTTGGGTTCTGCGGTGAATTGGCCGAGGAAGGATGTGCTGCTCATAGACGTGCAGGCTCTCTGGGCGAGCGGTGACCTGGTATCTCAAGGATGGCCTGGGTCCCTCGCAGGACAAGCCCAGGGGGCATGCTGCCCCTAGAGACGTGGCTCAATCAGAGCAGAGGGATCAGATTTTGATTGGGTCAAGAGGGGTGTTAGAAACCCAAATCCAAACTTCAACGAGATAGTCCTTCATACCCACGAGGATGGCCATGATAAACAACAACAAACAAACAAAACGAACAAACAAAAGCAGAAAATAGTAAGTGTTGGCAAGGATGTGGAGAAATGGGAACACCTGTGCCTTGCTGGTGGGAACGTATGATGCGACAGCGTCTGGGGAAAACCATAGGCTGCTCCTCAAAAAACTAAACGTAGAATTACCGTATGACCCAGAAATTCCACCTCTGTGCATATTTCCAAATGAATTGAAAGCAGAGACTCCAACAGATATTTGTACTGCGATGTTTTGTATACCATGTTCACAGTAATGGCCAAAAGGTAGAAGGAACATAGACGTCAATCAACAGATAATGGATCAACAAAATGCGGTCTATACACGTGATGGAATATTCTATAGCCTTAAAAAGAAAGGAAATTCGGGGGCGCCTGGGTGGCTCAGTTGGTTAAGCAACTGCCTTCGGCTCAGGTCATGATCCTGGAGTCCTGGGATCGAGTCCCGCATCGGGCTCCCTGCTCGGCGGGGAGTCTGCTTCTCCCTCTGACCCTCCCCCCTCTCATGCTCTCTCTATCTCATTCTCTCTCTCAAATAAATAAATAAAATCTTTAAAAAAAAAAAAAAAAGAAAGGAAATTCGGAACCTGCTACAACATGAATGAACCTGGAAGGCGTTATGCTAAGCGAAATTAACCAGACACAGGACAAATATTGTTCGATCCCACTTATACTACGTACCTTGGACAAATTCGTGGAGGCAGAAAGTCCAATAGCGAGTAGCAGGGATTGCAGGGAGGAGTAAGGGGGACTTACTGTTTAATGGGTACTAAGTTTCAGTTTGGGAAGATGAAAAGGTTCTGGAGATGGATATTTACAATGGTTGCACAGTGTGAATGTACTTAATGCCACTGGACTGCACATTTAACAATGGTTAAAAAGGTAAATGTTATGTGTATTTTACTATAATTTTTTAAAAAAGTGAAAAAGGGAGAGGGGCATTACTCGGGGCAGAGAAGGCTGCTGTGCTGGCCCTGTGGTGGGACAGAGGAAGCCAGAATCGCCCCCAAAGGCCCTGGGCTTTCATCCGGTGCTCCAGCCGTTTTAATGGATGGACTCGTGTGAACAAAGTTTTACAGCAGGCGTTAAACCTGGTTCCGTGCCACTCCGGACCCACCGTCATCATAAATCCAGAGGGAATAGAAGCTAATGATACCTTTAGTGGGGCTGAGTGCAGCTTTTTGTTCTTGCTCTGGTGGCTGTCAGGAGGGCAGGAATTCGCATTCAACGTGACAGGTGTATGCTGTGCTCGTTTTCCCGTAGAAGGTCATGCTTTTCTTTTTTGCTTTTTCTCCCCCCTTCTTAGGAAACAGCCATATGTTAAATCCACATGCCCGTGTTAATGCAGAGGCGGAACTGCCTATGGCTGGCATGCCACTCGCCAGGGATGGGGGAGGCCGGCTGGGTGGCTGGGACGGGAGAGCCGAGGCTCTTGGGTGGTTTTCAGGGAAGGAGTGTGACTGCAGAGGCCTGACCGGTGGCTCTGGGAGAGGGGCATGTGGGCTGAGACCACTCTGTGGTTAAGACGGTGGGTATGAGTGCCAGCGTGGTGGGGGGTGGGGGTGCAGAGTGGGGAGTGTGTGTTTATGAGAGTTCTCACCCGAAACCCTCCCACCAACTCTGAGAGGCAGGCATGACTCTCAACCATCCCCATAATCAGATAAGAAAGTCAGCTCAGAGAGAGGAAAGAATTCATCTAAATTGTGGCAATGAGTTTGTGGTGAACCCGGGATCAGAACCATGGTTTCCTTGGCTTGGGTCCAAGGCACTAAGTACCTGTTCTTAAGTATATAAAAATTGAGGGTTCCAAGGAGCTTATTGATCCTCACTGACATGCTGTGTTGTAAATGTGCAACTATGGACATTCCGACCACAGCCTATCTTTGACAGGAAGAGTGTGGCTGGAATTCTAAGACCCGCCCATGATCTCCTCCCCCTGGAGTTCTGCCCTACAGAATCCCCACTCCTTGCGTATGGGTAGGACCTGTGACCTGCTTCCAGCCTATAGAATATGGTAAAGCTGATAGAGGGTAGCCCTCCTTAATTACTTCGTATTACGTGGCCAAGGTGACAGGGGCCGACAGATGTAATTAAGGTCCCTAATCAGTTGACTTTGAGTTAGTCAAAAAGGATAATTTCCTAGATGGGCTCAGCCTAATCAAATAAGCGCTCCCCTTTTTTTTTGTCGTTGGGCATCTGTCTTCGGCTCAAATAAGCCCTTTAAAAGGGGCGTAGACCTTCCCTGACATCAGAGACTCCAAGCACACTTTGGATGATTCCACTTACAGAAAATGCCCGGCATGGGTAAACCCACAGGGACAGAAAGTAGATGAGTGGTTCCCAGAGGCTGAAGAAAAGGGATATGGGGAGCGACTACTAATTAGTGCAGAGTTTCTTTTGGGGGTGATGAAAATGTTCTGGAATTAGATAGTGGTGATAGTTGCAGAACGTTGTGAATATACTAAAAACCACTGAATTGGACCCTTTAAAGGAGTAACTTTTATGCTACGTGAGTTAATCTCATTAAAAAAAATAAAGTTTAAAAATATATTTTAAAAAAATCAATAAGGAGCACTTACAATATAGTGACTATATAAATATTGCCTGATGCTAAGCTAGTGATCTCTCTGGGTTTGTTTTTTTTTTAATTATGATTTTTTGGTTTTCTCCGGAGGCAAAAAAGTGGTTTTATTAAAGTGCGGGGACAGGACCTGTAGGCAGAAAGAGCTCCTGCTAGTGATCTCTTTGATGTCACTTCCTGTCTTCTACAGTTTTAAAAAATTTTCCTGTGGCTTCAGGCTGCCTTTTCAATTTAATTGGTTAATTTTATAAAAGGTAACATTTACACATGGAATAAAATGTTTCAAGTACAAAAAGGCCAACAATGAAGATGATGTACCTTTCACCTCTGCAGAGTACCCACACTGGCCTCCTTTCTGTATCCTTTTCCTCTTGCTTTAAAAAAATTCTTTTAATCTTTTTTTTTTAAAGATTTTATTTATTTATTTGACAGAGAGAGACACAGTGAGAGAGGGAACACAAGCAGGGGGTTGTGGGAGAGGGAGAAGCAGGCTCCCCAGTGAGCAGGGAGCCCGATGCGGGGCTCGATCCCAGGACCCTGGGATCATGACCTGAGCCAAAGGCAGACGCTTAACCGACTGAGCCACCCAGGCGCCCCCAAAAATTATTTTAATCTTGAAAATAATCATATCAGCACATTTAACCCCTTCGTTTGTTTTTTAACATAGCTGCATTTTATTCCAGTGTACAGATGACCATCCTCTATTCAGCAAGTTCTCTCTATGGAGATTTGTCGTTTCCAAGCTTTCTCTGTTGTAACCTAGTTGTGATGAATAGTTATATATGTAATTGTTTTGTGCATGTTTGAGTGTATCTATGGGGTAAATTCCTACAAGTGGAGTTCTTAGGTTAAAGGGCATTTGCACTTTTAATTTTTGTAGATGTCATTGCAGGACCGTCTACGGAGGTTAGGGCAACTGACACTCACTACAACAATGCATAAGAGTGCTTCTTGCCCCACAGCATTTCCAGCAGGGGTATTATCAAATGCTTTAGTGTGAATCTCGGAGTGTTTCACTGTAGTTTTAATTAGCATTTCTCTTATGGGTAAGGGCAAGCATCTTTTCATATACTTCTAAGCACATTTTCCTTTTCTGTGAATTGTCTATCCAAGTTCTTTGCTCACTTTTCTATTGGATCGTCGGTCTCCTTAAATTTTAAAAATGTTTACATTATATATATTACTAAAATTAGCTACTTATTGATTTATGTGTTCAAATAATTTTTCCAATGTACAACTTGGGTTTTGATTTTGTTGTGTTAATTTTGGCCATGGAGGGGGAGAAATTAGTTTTCATATAATTGAATCTATCAACCCCCCCTTTTTTTAAAAAAAGAAATGATATTTTGGTTTTGTGAACATGTGCCTTTCTAACTGAGATTTAAAAAAACATGTTATCTCATATTTTATTCTAGAACATTTACAGGATTTTTTCTCCCCCTAACTTTTAAATTCATTATTTCTTATACTCTTTGCAAGAAATATGACATCAAGTGTTTCCAACCTCTGTATGTAATCATGTGTTCCTTCAGGTGTTTCCAGAAACCTCTCTTTGGGGATTTTTCATTCTGCACCAATCTGGTCTTACGTCTTCAAACCCATCGTTATCTGGGAGTTTCTTCACTGCTTTCCTGGGTTGATTGCACTGTTCATGGATTCCCATGTCTTTTTTGTTGTTGTTTTCTCCTCCCTTTTGCTATTCCATTTGCTTTTTGTCCCCCTGCCATGCTGGTAGAATTTGGACACTTTTGAATTTTATGAATCGGGGCAAGTTATGTGAACTCCCTGACCATCAGCTTTCTCATCTGTGAGGAAAACAAATTCCCTACAAGATGAATTGAGACAACAGAATGGAGGGTGCTTAGGACTGTGGCTGGCACATTGCAGGAGATCAAGAGTGGTTGCCTGTCCAGGACTAAACACTGATGTGGACTAACACAGTGCTCAAGCACGCACCCTCCTTTCTGCCCACCCCCCGCCAACAACCATGCCCGAACCTCCTCAGGACGGTGACTCTTTACATCTAGCACTCTCAAAGGATTCTCTAGTCATTCTGGTGTGAATGCATTCAAGGCATCTCCAGGAATCAGAACAGTTCCTGAAGTTTTAAAAGAAGTATTTATTATGGGAAATCTCAAACACACACAAAACTAGAAGGAATGGTATAATAAACCTTCAAGGACCCAGCTCTGGGCGGTATCACTTCAGGGACAAATTTATGTCATCTCTACATTCCCTACCTGCCATTCCCTGTACATATAGGATCATTTTGAACAAATCTCAAATCATTTCATGGATAAATATTTCAGTAGATATTTCCAAAAGATAAGAATAAACACACATATGCATACAATACCATAATCACACCTAAAAATTAAAAATAATTTTATTATTTTTTATTGATAGTCAGTGTTTACCTTTTCCTGATTGTATCATTATTGTTTTAAATAGTTGGTTTTTTCCAGTCAGGATACAAACAAAATCCACATATAGCACTTGGTTGCTATGTCTTTTCAGTCTAAAGCTTCCTTCTCCAGGGGCACCTGGATCGCTCAGTCTGCTCGGCGTCCGACTCTTGATTTCAGCTCAGGTCATGATCTCATGGTTGTGGGACTGAGCCCCGTGTCGAGCTCCGCAAAGTGCAGAGTCTCCTTGAGATTCTCTCTCTCCTCTCCCTCCCCCTCTGCTTCTCACCCCCGCATGCATGCGCACGCTCTCTCTCTCATATAAATAAATCAGTCTTTAAAATAAATAATAAAGTTTCCTTCTCCGCCTTTTTCTTCCTCTTGCAATTTGTTTGTTTTTCCCTTGCAAGTATTGTCCTATTATCTAGAGTTAGCCACATTCTGGAGATTGCTGATTGCAACTCCAAGATGTCACTAAACTCTGAGGCTGGTTCTTTGGTGCCTTTGGTCCAGTGGGGACATCCAGTGCTCAGACAAGGAGGGGGTCATTAGTTCAATGAAATGGGCCGTGCTCTTTTCTCTTCTGCCCCTCTCTGCATCAGCGCCCTGACCACACTTGCCCCCGAAGCGGGCTGGCCCTCCTTAGCAAGTGGGACTCCAGAGAACAGAGTGGCGAGTGAGCAGGTAGAGTATGGGGAAGAAAGTTTTAAATCAGCTTAAGGAAGAAGCTTCTTATGGCGCCGAATAGAATCTGAACCAGGGCAATAATAAAAACTCAGATGTCAGAATGACTTTACAGTTTATAGAACTTGTCTTATTCAACCCCATGTGCTCTATGGTCTAGGGGTCATGAAACCCTTTTACAGAGGAAAAGACAAGCTTAGAGAAGGAGAGCAGCATGGCCAATATCACACACTGAGCGGAGGAACCAGAAGTTTTCTGCCCTCTGAAGACATCCGGCAGAGCCTAAACTGCTAGTTGGCAGAGGCGTCCAAGAGGAAATTCGGACACCAGATCGTGGAACTCCCTTCCTGCACTGTCCTGATGCTAGAACTTTCTATCCATCCACCCATCCATCTCTCCCCCTTTTCCTTGGCCATCCACCAGCCACTCAGTGAGAAGACACTATAACCTAGGTGCTGAGCAGTGGATCCCGAGATGTCTATTGAGAGATTCATCAGAATTAGCCAGGCAAGGTGGAGAAAGTGAAGGGTGGGGAAGGAAAAGAGAGAGCATCCAGAACAGGGGAACGGCAGGTGCCGAGGCCTGGAATCTAGGGAAAGTGAGTGTGTGGGAGGGACAGCAAGTGTCTCGGAGTGGCTGCAGCAGAGAGTGTGAAGGGCAGGCCTGGCTTTAGACCTTGGAGGCCCCAGGCATTGTTATTTTCCGTGGCCCCACCCCCACATCACATCGTGCATATGAAAATTCACCCACATTGCATATTAAATATGAGTAATATATAGCTAGCTAACAGTTGAGACCAGCTGCAAAGACAGCCGACAGAATGTCACAGTTTGCAGACATTTCATTTCACGTTTCGTAAACTTGGCAGCCTTCTTGTTTTAGAATTTTTGGAGAATGTACACCTATATAGAAAGGGAGGCTCAAAAGAAATCTTTTTGTAGCCACATCGCCAGTACCTGATTGATGAATCAGTCCTGGAGAGTGGGTCCCTGAGAGAAAGGAGCCTAGAAACGCTGGGAGCTGCCATCCCAGTGGGTCTTGGCTGTTCTGTGGGGAGCTTGGCCCGAGAAGCCTTGAGGATTTTAAGCAGGGGCTGGTGGGCAGACTAGGAGGGCATCAGTGGGAGAGTTTGGGGGCAGGGAGCCCAGAGAGGAGTCCCTGAAGGGACAAGATTAGAGAGACGAAAGATTACAAAGAATACTCGACATCAGCTCCCAGTCGGCATGCATTTGCAGGCCTAGTTTCTTTTTTTTTTTTTTTTTTTTTTCTGGTTTCTCCATCAGGGGCCAGGGTCAGATGCCTGGGGCCCAGGATTCAAGGTTGAGCACCTGGCGGCGGAGGGAAACCTGCCTCCTCCAGAGGGCGTCGCAGGACCGCTTTTCCAGGGTGGGGGCCAAGGCACTCACCAGGGCAACAAGCAGAAGGGTTGAGAACAGCAGTTTGGCTGGGCTGGAAGCCAGAACCTGGGGAGGTCCCTGAAAGGAGCCAGTCCGGAGGGCTCAGCCTTCTGGAGCCAGGCCGAGACACAAGCTTGACAGATGAAAAGACCCCAAGGCGTCCCGAGACCAGCAGCTTCCTGCTCCGGTGTGAAAATCAGAGACTAAGCCGCAGCCTCATCTTACCTGAGAGGAAGCCCAGGCCAGGGAGTGGTGGGGGCTGCCCAGGGCCCCTGGCATTTGCCCGCCTTTGGTTACATATGTGGCTCAGTGCATTGCAGTGGCCGGAGACATTGCAAACAATGCTAACACAGACACTGTGCTAAGCACTTTCCGTGTGTTACCCACTTTCATCTCACGTCTTCCCTGGAAGCTGGATAATATCACCCCCATTTTCCCCCAGGGACACGGATACCCTGAAGGTTAAGGCCTTGCCTGGCCTAAAGTCACACAGCTGTGCTTAACAGAGACGGGGACCCCCGAAGCGTCTCTCTGACTCAGCCCCAGCACTCAATTTTAAGTTTGAGAAGAAAACAACAATGCCACCTTACTATCCTTTCTAAGAATATGTCATTGTATTCAATGCCATGACCTTCTAGAGCTGGGAAATGGATTCATACGCTATTCATATTTTCAGTAAGGAGGCTCTAGTTAGTTGACCCTTAGCCAGGAAGTTAAGGACACCTCTTGCCCCAAGCACTCTGGCTAGTTGGTTAATGGAGACCCTGCCATACCAGCCAAGTGACTTTGGAGTTCAAAACAGGGTGAACTGCCCTTGGCAGTCGCCTAAGTCCAAACAGCCAAATTCTCACCTTTGGGCAAGAAGAACCCCTCGAGATCAGCACTTCAAGGGCGCCAGAGCTCCTTGAAGGCAGTGACCAGGCCAGAGTCACAGGACTGATTGGCAGAACCGAGACCAGAACCTTTGGTGTCTAAAGAAAACTCTCACCCTTGAGGCTCAGTTGCAAACCAGCAAAAGAAAGGACTGTTACAGTCATGCAAATCCACATTGGCTTTCCCATTTCCCAGGACAAGGGAGCAGAAAAGGAAAAACAAAGGATCCATGAGAATGTCCACGTCAAGCACAGAGACTAGAATTTTGACTTTTGTTGACTTAGAATTTTGAAGGCAAACGAAGGCACTTGAAGGATCCCTGCATCCACATCAGAGGGGCCCCTCAACATTCATTCAGCAAATATTGACTGTGGGCACCCGGGAGACCACAGTGACCAGCATGCTCAAGGTCTCAGTTCTCAAGGAGTTTACCCTCTAAGGATGAGAGAGACTTGGGGCTGGGGGGGGAGGGGCAGGGCGGCAGTGAACAGTATATGTATATAAGAGTATTGAAGGCTATGAAGACAGTAAAATTGGATCATCTTCATCTGATGAAAGGGAGGTGGAGGGGACCCTTTAGTAGTCAGATCTGGAAAATTGAAATTGAGATCAGGATAAAGAAAGAAGAAAGTCATGCTGAGAAGAAGCACTCCAGGCAAAGAGAAGGACAACAAAGACCCTGGGGCCAGAAGGACATTTGGCATGCTGTGCTCCCAACAGATTAAATGCGAGCCACGTGTGTAAATTTTCTAGCAGCTGCATTCTTAAAACATGAAAAGAAACAGGTAAAATTAATTTTAATATATGCTGTTTAACTCAATAGCCAAAAGAAATATTTTTTTAAAGATTTATTTATTTGAGAGAGAGAGAAAAAAATGCAAGTGGGGGGAGGGGCAGAAGGAGAGGAAGAGAGAATCCCCACGCTGACTCCGCTCTGAGCAAGGAGCCGCCTGGGGGCTAGATCTCAAGACCCTGAGATCATGACCTGAACCGAAATCGAGAGTCCCGGGCTCAACCCACGAAGCCACCTAGGTGCGCCCCACCCCCAGAAAAAAATTATTAATGAGATATTTACATTCTCTCATTCATACTAAGTCTCTGACATCTGGTGTGGATTAGGAGCACAGCTCAGGTGCTCAATGCTACAGGTACTTAGTAGCTAGTATTGGACAGGTCGGTGGGTGGTGACAGGAGCTTAGGGAGAGCTTCAAGCCAGGGATCAGAACTGAGCGGTTCTAAGGATTCTGAATATCCCAGGACTAATCCCAAGAATCCCTGCCAAAGGCCCACTCTTTGGAGCAGCTGTGTCCTGGTGCGGGTCGGTGCACACAGAGGGGAAAGCCCCTAGCTTTCCGCTCCTGGGAGGCTCCTTCTCTGCCCCCCACCCCAGTCTGGTTTGGGGGAGGCCAACACCTGCACACATGGGAAAGCAGTGTGGCTGGCGCTGGGCCTGGAGCCACCTCCAGGGGCCCACTGGGCCAGGCCTCATTCCAGATGCCAGCGTCCGCCCAGGTGAGGTGGGGCTTCTCCGCCAGCCGCCCAGCCACGCCCCTTGGACTCGGTTTTGGTTTTCGGGTACGGACAGGTCTACATTCCTCTCAAGAAGCCTTCTCCCTCCAGGCCTCACCAAAGCCAGCGAAGTAACAATAACAGTAAGCCGGGACCTGGGCCTGCAGTGCCTGCGGCTGCCACGAGGGACAGAAGCTGATAAGGCCCCTCTGGCTGCTCCCCAGTCCTCAGGGCGGCCTGGCCTTCCCTCCTTCCCTACGTGGACCCCACGCTGGCTAGCCCAGCGGAGATCCCACTTCCCACCCCGATGTTCCTTCCACCAGCCTCACCCCTAACCTAGCCGGACGTGTCCCCAGTGGTGGCCTAGGTTCCTTGATTTTCTGGGTCTTGGGCCCCAGCCAAGACGGTGGCTAGGGGGCCACGGAGAACAGGCCAGCCTCAGGAGGAGGGAGAGTAGACGTGCGTCAGAAGGCCCTTCTGTTTGGCGTGGTCATAGGTGGAGACAAACAACGGTGAATCCAAAGTCCGCATTCCAAGCTGGAGCCAGGAACAAAAAAGATTCCACTGTTCGGATGTTTTCATCCCTGGGGCTGGAATAACAGCAGAGGCCTGCCTAGCCACGTGGTGTCTGTGGCCAGAATAGGACCCACGTAATAATGGCTCAGACCAGGGGAGAGCCTTTCCCATTCTGTGGTGCAGTATCGTCATAATGACAACCAACCACAGCGCTCCAGGAGCTGATGTGAAGGCCTTGCCTCTGCCCTCCCCACGGCTCTGTGCAAGCCCGTGGTGTTCTGGCAACACCGTGTGGTAATACCCTGACTACCGGCAAGTGCTAGACCCTAGAGGGACCTGGGGTTGGCTGATCCCTAGAAGACTAAGAGACTAGCCCAGCTGCTGCATCACCTCTGGGGTACCCTCTCTCAGCCGAGTGTCAGGCAGAGAGAGGCTGTTCGGGGTGGGCTTTCTGGTAGGGTGGGGTGGTCATGTTCATATTTCTAGTAAGACCTGGGTTGCTTGTGACCATGCTTTTGTAAGAAAGCACTCAACTTTAGGGCGCCTGGGTGGCTCAGTTGGTTAAGCGACTGCCTTCAGCTCAGGTCATGATCCCAGGGTCCTGGGATCGAGTCCCGCATCGGGCTCCCTGCTCTGAGGGGAGCCTGCTTCTCCCTCTCCCACTCCCCCTGCGTGTGTTCCCTCTCTCGCTGTG